>NC_043005.1:43363817-43431317 GCF_006345805.1 Octopus sinensis
ATGTACGGGGCCAAGGGGTAGATGGAATACTGAAGAAATTACTAAGAAGTGAGTGGTTTGTATCTTGGCCTAGCACTGGTTCTGTTGATGTAAACGCTTAAATTTTAAAAACGTCCAATCCGCCTAAATGTGCAAAGGTGCCATAGGGTGGAAATAAGTTACAACTCTACTGTTACAGCTGTTTCAACTGTCTGGTAATGAGGGAACGTGTTTTGTCAGCTTGCAGTTGTGTTAAATTCAACATCTGCTGTAGGTGTGATGGGTGTGACCATAAAATGCATTAATTCCCACTACTCATCATAAAGTCAATAGACCTGACGGGGACATTTTCACTTCAGTCGTTGCATTCATTTGATTGTGCAACAACTGGCAAAGACAGTGACCCGTCTTGTTCTTATAATAATAAAATAATAATAATAATAATAATTATAATAACAACAACAACAATAATCCTTTCTACTATAGAACAAGGCCTGAAATTTTGGGGCAGGGAGCCAGGCAATTAGAACAACTGGTACTTAATTTATTAACCCCCCCAAAAGGATGAAAGGCAAAATCAATCTCAGTGGAATTTGAACTCTGAACATTAAGACAGAGGAAATGCCACTAAGTATTTTGCATGGCTTGCTAAAGATTCTGCCAGCTCGTCACCTTAATAATAATAATAATAATAATAATAATAATAATAATAATAATAATTTTTTCTACTAGGCCTGAAATTTTGTGGTGGGGGACTAGTTGATTACATTGACCACAGTATTTCACTGGTACTTAATTTACTGACCCCGAAAGGATGAAAGGCAAAGTCAATCTCTGTGGAATTTGAACTTGGAAAGTAAAAGCTGAATAGATGCGATTAAAGCATTTTGTCCAGCAAAATATACATACATATACCCACACACATATATAATCATTTCTTTTACTTCTGCTATACACACTTGTTGAGCAAGTTCTTCCTCTTCTTTCTCTATCATTTTCATTAAGGTCTCTGCAACTAGATATTTGTAATACATACAGGACTAGTTCATTCCCACCTCTTTACTGCAGACTGCCAAATTGAACTTACATGGATAGTTTGGCAAAGAATTGGTTGAAATCCAACATGAGTGCTGGAAGAAGAAAAAAAAAATCAAAAAAAAAATCAGTTAATTAGAGAATGGATTTCAGCATTCAGTTAAATGTTTGTGTTTTCTGTCTACCATTTTCATCTCTAAACGATGTTTCCGTCCATGAATTCCTCCTCTCATTATGATGTGTTACACTAATAAGTTGCCATTTCCTCTTCCATTGTTTTTTTCTTTTATGATTTATCATAATCATTGTCATTATCATCATCATCATCATCATCTTCATCATCACCACCATCACTATCATCTGTTGTAATGTAAGTTCAACGTTTATGCTTTATGTTACAATTCATGAGCAATCACATCATTTGTTACATGCATCTGATTCTGGGTCATTGCATTTTACGAATGCAAGAGTGGCAAGGGTGTGCCTGTAGCTCAGTGCAGAACAAATAGCATTAGGCAACTTTCCTCCACAGCATCAGCATTTTGTTTTTCTTGCTAATGTTTAAATCTTTCTGGATATATATACATATTCATATATCTGTCTGTCTATCTATATATCTATCTAATCTATCTGTCTGTCTATCTATATATCTATCTAATCTATCTATCTATCTACCTATCTATGTGTTTGTGTGTGTGTGTATATATATATATATATATCAACAAAATCTTATGTCCAATATTCAATGCTGGCATGTGTTAGATGAACTTTGCAGAAAGGCCAATTAATCTACTAAAGCTTGATGGCCAATTCTGGGATTTTATTTGTGCCTTCTAGCTTCTTAATTATTCTGTCAATAAATTAAATCTAATATTTAAATCTGGTGCATAAACACAGACCCACCCATACATATATATATATATATATACCATATTTGATGGTCTGTAAGGCACACGAGTGCATAGGATGCACCCTAGCCTAGGCTATACTTTTCTAAAATAAATTACCACTAAAATAATGTTTTAATTTCTCCACTTACATGTATAACTTTGTTATTAGCAGTAATTATAAGCAATTTATTGTATCCACATTCGATGTAAACATACCATAGGTGATTGTTCACTAATAGATGGCAGCACACTGTTTTCGCTCAATAAACACTCCCAACACCCGCTCTGGGAATTGAAACTGCAATCCTATGACTGCGAGTCCACTGCCCTAACCACTGGGCCATTGGGCCTCCACACACACACACACACACATATATATGACAGTCTTCTTTCAGTTTCTGTCTACCAAATCTACTCACCAGGTTTGGTTAGCCTGAGGCAATTTTAGAAAAACTTTGCCCAAGGTACCACGTGGTGGAATTGAACCCTGGAACCATGTGGTTGGGAAGTAAGCTTCTTACTACACAGCCATGCCTACACCTATTTATAAAAATCCCTTTATAATTATGTGTATAAAAAAATATAATCCTTACATAAAGCTTAGAACATAATCTTTTTATCTTTTCACTTGTTTTAGTCATTAGACTGAGGCCATGCTGGGGCACCAACTGAATCAATCCCAGCATTTATTTTTAAACCTGACACTTATTCTCACAACTTGGATTCCACTGACTTCATCAATTTCCAATTTACAACACTAGTGATAGTAGACACTACTGCAGGTGCTGGCATAGTTGTGTGGCTAGAAGCTTGCTTCACTACCACATGGTTCCATGTTCAATCCCACTGCATGTCACCTTGGGCAAGTGTCTTCTACTATAGCCTCAGGGCAAAGAGTAGATTTGGTAGACAGAAACTGAAAAGTGGCGAGCTGGCAGAAACGTTAGCACACCGGATGAAATGCTCAGCAGTATTTCGTCAGCCGCTACGTTCTGAGTTCAAATTTCGCCGAGGTCGACTTTGCCTTTCATCCTTTCGGGGTCGATTAAATAAGTACCAGTTACGCACTGGAGTCAATATAATCAACTTAATCCATTTGTCTGTCCTTGTTTGTCCCCGCTGTGTGTAGCCCCTTGTGGACAGTAAAGAAATAAGAAACTGAAAGAAGCTCATCATATGTGTGAGTGTTTGTGTGTATCTGTGTTTGTCCCCCACCACTGCTTGACAACCAGTGTTGGTGTGTTTATGTCCCCATAACTTAGCAGTTCAGCAACGGTGACCAATAGAATGAGTACCTGGCTCAAAAGAAAATAAGTACTGGGCTCGATTCACTCAACTAAAAACCCTTCAAGGTGGTGCCCCAGTATGGCCACAGCCTAATCACCGAAACAAATAAAAAGCATAGCAGCTTGCTATATATTATTTTATCATTGGCCACTCATCTACTTGCCCTAATAATCAATAATCTACAATAATTGTATATGCGTTTGTCTTACCTACAGCCAACTTCTACCTGTTGGTGTGTTGACTGTCTTGCCGTTGTAGCACTTGTTAATTCATCTAGTAAGACTAATCATATAGCCCTGTGCTGTGAATGACCTGCCAGGTATAGGTCAACAACTTGTGTTTAATAAGTACAAATCAATATCTCTGCTAGTTGGTTGCATAGCTGTGTGCTGGCTGATTGTGAGACATTGATCTGTGTGACTTGAAATGGATCCATGACCTACATACGTATGCATAGGTAGACTTAAGCACACACACATACACACACACACACAAGCACACACATGCTATATGCCACAGACTTTTATGTATACATGTATTTAAGTACATTTCTCAGTGTGTGTGTGTGTGCGTGTGCATGTATGATTTTATATATATATATGTATGTATGTATGTATACACACACATGTTCACTTACAAATATATATATATATATATATTACATACATACCCACATACACACACTTATACCATATACTCACATCAGACTGTTAGACTTTCAGTTGATGTTAGGACTGTGTGTGTCTGTCTGTCCATAGTTGGTTCCATATATGGCTTCCGCAGGGCAAGTTGGTGCATGACCTCTATCTTCTGAGTACTGATTGTGAGGCCGAAGTCTTCACAGGCAATGGGAAAGCAGTTCATATTCTGCTCTGTCTGAGCCTGTGTGGCAAGCATTGAGTGCACAGTTGTCTGCAAACAGTGCCCTCTCTCCACTTTGATTTTGGCTAATAGCCTCCAGTAGTTGAAAAGTCTGCTGTCAGTCTTGAATCTTATCTTCATGCTGTCCACACCCACATACACACACACACACACATTGACATCAAACTGTTGAGTTGTCAGGTATTGTCTAAGTCCCATAGACAATGCCTTCACTGTACATGTTCATGGGTGCACACACACACTCTGTGGCATACACAAATATGTTTGGCTTCTCCATGTAGTTGCTCCCTGAAAGCGCAGGTCAACCCCAGACAAAAGACAAAAACCACTTGCTCAAGGTGCCATGCAAAAAGCATAACCCCAAAATCACAAGATCACAAAGCAAACATCTTAATCATCACTCTGTGTGTGTATGTGTATGTGTGTGTGTGTGTGTGTGAGTGTGAGTAGATAAGAAATAAACAAAGATGATGATGATGTTCTAGTTTTATTTGGTTTATTATAACTTCTAGATTATTATTTTATTATAACGTCTCCCCTTGGTATCATAGTCCACCCGGCCATATAGGCCAGGCATAGCTGTGTGGCCTGAAAAGGCAACAGAAAGAATCTCATTAAGCTTACAGTCCTGTGGGAAGAAGGGTGTGATCAAGCCTTTGAATGCTAAGTACCAGAACCTTCTGTGGGACTGCAGGGAGAATGGATGGCAGGCATAGCTATTTTCAGTCAAGGTGGTTATAGGGGATTCCCTGCCCAGTCAGTATGGAGAATCCTTGTAGATGTTGGGATAAGAAGAGGAAAGAGAAAGGATGAGAGAGGCAGCAGAAAAAGTCTGTTGCTGGTTATGGATGGAGCAAGAGGGAAGAAGTTAAGCTGGGAGTCAGGAGGAAATGATGAGCAGTGATTTGGCCACCATTGCTGACCCACCTGTTGGAAGGTTTTACAGGTTGGAGTAAAAACATCGAATGGTCATTAGACACCTTCTAATAACATTGATTGCTCCTAGTCAAAGTGGATGACTTGTTGCAGGAGATGGAGTTTATATGAACGTTTGTTAATTTTTTCTGACTCATGCAATCAATTTTGAACGCATACTGTTTTGCATACTGACTTTACGTACCAGGTAATATCACAGGGTCTTAGTGTGGGCGTTTGATGGCGTTGGGAGGTCTTGTGCAGCTACATGTCCTGACAGCCTATATGTTTGTATATGCATACGGTTGTAGAGGCATGTGCGTGTACTTCTACATCAGCAAGTGCGCTACTAATCGTACAAGTGTATTTGCATTTGGGCCTATTTTTGTTTGAGTACATGAGTGTGTGCATGGTAATATGTAACCGATAGCTGAACTCCGTCTTTGTCTTGGAGCTCTTTTGAACCTAACCTTTGCCATCTCTATCAAATAGTATTTGTTCCGGTTTAAGTACCATAATGTTGTCAGTAGTCATTTTCTTTCATTTTTTTCTAAACTTTCACCTTTGACTTCCTGTGGTTGGGCTTTTCATGGTGTTACTTTTACTGTCATTGTTACAGGTTTGTAGGTATATTTATTAGTGGCATTCATCCGTTTTTATGTTCTAAGTCCAAATTCCACAGAGGTTGACTTTACCTTTCATCCTTTCAGGTTCAATATAATAAGTACCAGTTAAGCACTGGGGTCAATGTAATTGATTTACCACTTGCCCTGAAATTCCTGCCCTTATACCAAAACTTGAAAGCAGTATTACTATTATTGGTATTATATTAGGCAGTGAGCCAGACAAAAGAGTTGGCAACATTTCCTGGTCACTCTTTACATTCTGAATTCAAATGCTGCCAAGTTCATCTTTGCCTTCCATCTTTTCAGAGTCGATAAAATAAGTACCAGTCGAGTATTGGTAAACAAAAGGTACCTTTTTGAGTCATACGGACTCAGAAGGACCGGTTTTCCTAGTTTCATGGCATGTATATTCCCCACCTGGACAGGACGCCAGTCTGTCTCCGAATGACTCATTTTTGCCAGCTGAGTGGATTGGAGCAATGTAAAATGAAGTGTTTTACTCAGGAACACAATGTGTCACCCAGCCTGGGAATCAAAACCACAATCTTATAATCATGAGTTCATCACCCTAATCACTAAGCCATTCATCTCCACTTGTTTAGACTTCTCTCAAAATTGTGCCAAAATTAGATAGAATTTAGCACACTGTTTTACTATTTTATTTTATTGATATTCTTGTTATTTGTTACTTTGTCCTTTTTGTTGATACTGTGTTGATTGGAGGCCATTTCTTCCTCGCTTCATCCTCCTTACCATATATGCATATGTGTGCATGCACAACTGTGTGTCAGTGCAAACAGGTCTATTGGAGTGGTGTTGGGACAGGCATAGCCTTGATAGCCTTCCTATTGCCACCTCAGAGGAGGTAGAGGAAGAGTAGGAGAGAAGCTGATGGGTAGAGAGACAATAAATAATATATCACTGAAGGAATTAAAGCATATGATACTTGAAAATTTATTTGAAAAACAAGGAAAATGGTGTACTAAAAATGAGAATTATAAGTTGAAAAGTTATTTAATCAGTTTGACATGTAAAACAATAGCAGGCTTTATAAACGTGGATTGACATTGATAAAAAAAAACTATGTTTGTATCGAATGTAAACAGAAATATGTTTCCTATTTGGTAAAATAAGAACAAATTAAGACATACTCAGGAATATTATATGAATGTAAGTCCGTGTAATTATAGACACACATGCACACAAAAGTATATAAACATACATGCATACACAAATGCATTTAAATAAATACACACGTATACATTTGCAGATATGCATGTCTCTGTACAATCACTCTATCTCTCTCTTACATACACATACACATATACATATATATATATATATATATATATATATATATTAGTATTTAAGGTAATGAAAATCTTTTGCTTTGGAAAATTAGTATTCATCTCAACATTTTGTGTAAATACAAAGAAATTTTATAAAAGTTAAATAAGAATTCTTGTATGTATGACATATTTCCTGCTATTACTTATGATCACAAAAGTACATGGCTATGTAGTAAGAAGCTTGCTTCCCAACCACATGGTTCCAGGTTCAGTCCCACTGCGGGACAACTTGGACAAGTGTCTTTTACTATAGCCTCTGGCCGACAAAAACCTTGTGAATGGATTTGGTAGACTGAAACTGAAAGAAGCCCATTGTGTGTGTATATATATATATCATCATCATCATCATCATCATCTTTTAGCGTCCGTTCTCCATGCTAGCATGGGTTGGACGGTTCAACTGGGGTCTGTGAAGCTGGAAGGCTTCATCAGGCCCAGTCAAATCTGGCAGTGTTTCTACGGCTGGATGCCCTTCCTAACGCCAACCACTCCGTGAGTGTAGTGGGTGCTTTTTACGTGCCACCCGCACAGGTGCCAGACAGAGCTGGCAAACGGCCACGAACGGATGGTGCTTTTACGTGTCACCGGCACGGGGCCAGGCGAGGCTGGCAACGGACACGAACGGATGGTGCTTTTACGTGCCACCAACACAGGGGCCAGACAGAGCTGGCAAACGGCCACGAAACGGATGGTACTTTTACGTGTCACCGGCACGGGGGCCAGGCGAGGCTGGCAACGGACCGAGGCATATATATATATATATATGTGTGTGTGTGTGTTTGAGTCTGTGTTTGTCACCCATCACTGCTTGACAACTGGTGTTGGCGTGTTTACATACATATAGCATAGCAGTTCGACAAAAGTGACCGGTGGAATAAGAACTCAGCTTAAAAAATAAGTCCTGGGGCTGATTTGTTGGACTAAATGCCTTCTAAGCAGTGCTCCAGCATGTCTTCAGTCAAATGACTGAAACAAGTAAAAGCATAAAAGAAAAGAATATAATATTATATTAATAAATATGATTTATATTTATGTATATTTTCTATGTTGGTATATATGTGTGTGTGTGCATTTGCATGCACACACACACACACCTGTTATGCACAGAGAAACCTGTTCATCAGGCAGCGAGTTGGCTGAAACATTAGCACGCCGGGCGAAATGCTTAGCAGTATTTCGTCTGCCGCTACATTCTGAGTTCAAATTCCACTAAGGTCGACTTTGCCTTTCATCCTTTCGGCGTCGATAAATTAAGTACCTGCTACGCACTGGGGTTGATGTAATCGACTTAGTCTGTTTGTCTGTCCTTGTTTGTCCCCCTCTATGTTTAGCCCCTTGTGGACAATAAAGAAATGAGAAACATGTTCATACAGGGATCACAAATATACATGTGTATGGCTGTACACATGTATTTTATTTACCCAAAGTCAGGAACTTTCTGGCACCCACCTTATGTATATATAAATATATATGTGGGTGTGTGTACGAGGGTGTGCTGAAAGGTTCCTGGCTTTGGGTAAAAGGAAATAATACAGGAGGATCAGTTAATTATGATTTTATTCAACATATTTCCCTCTCAGATTCACACACTTATTGCAGCAGCCCTTCAGTTTCTCTAAGCCCTGTAAAAGAACTTGGAAGATTAGGCCAGCCTCCAGCCAGGCCTTTCACAATACTCTTAAAGCTAGGAATTTTCCAGCACCCTCTTGTGTTTGTGTGTGTGTGTGTGTGTTTATAGTATGTATATATTTGAATTTATTTTGTATATGTGTGTGTGTGTGTGTACACATACACACACCTGTTACGCACACAGAAATGTACATATAAGGATCACAAATATATATGTGTAAAGGTGTGTGCATGTGTGCTAAAATGCATGTATTTGTGTACACACACTTATGTATGTGTGATCTTCATATGTGCATGTATTTTATACATACATGTACACTATATATATACCTTCACTCAATATTTCCCATGCTGATTGCAAATATGTCTGCTTGTGCTGCACACGTGTTTTTTTCCTATATTAATAGAAAATTTATAACTAGCATAGACACATAAACGCTTGCACACCCACACATGTTCTTGTCCTCTCACACACACACACACACACATAAAGTGTGTTGTCTGTGTGAATTGAGGACATGTTTAATTGATCACTGTAAAAGACATGCATTGGCACACATTCGTTTCGGATCTTTATTGACTTTTGAACAGCTTTGTATCAAACACAACATGCAAGTTACCTCGTAAAATTCCACAATATTTTATACACACCCAGATCTGAACTGGGTTTTTTTCTTTGTTGTTGTTGTTGTTGATCTTTCTTTTCTTTTTTTTTTTCTTTTAAACTTTTTCTCTCTCCTCCCTCCCTTTCTCTCTGTAAACCACATGATATTAAATGCTTGAAATATTTGGAGTTTTTTTCTTGATTTTTTTTTTTTTTGGTTTCTTTTTAGTTGTCCTCGTTCATTTTCTTTCTGTTTTTGTTCGTTTCCACTATCGCTAGATATTTTTTTCGCGAAAAAAGATAATAATAATAATAATTTTTGTTTTTGATTTTTTTCATACATTATCGTTCTCTTGTAATAATTAAAAATGAACTTTGTGTAACAGTACTTACATCAGATCACATATCTTCATTATTATTATTATTGTTCTTATCATCATCATCATCATTATTATTATTATCATTATTATTATTATTATCATTATTATTCAACCCACTCCAACATACTCTTACTGTAAAGATTAGTTCTCGTTTTAATAATTTTTCTGTAAGGAATTTCTATTCATTTCAATTCGGAATATTTCACATGATGGTTTATTTTGTTTGTTTTTTTCTTTCTTTCTTTTTTATGTTTTGAAATTTTGAATTTTTTCTTTTTTTTTCTCTCTCTTTCTGTAAAATTGTGTTTAGACGTGCTATTTCAAGAATGTCGCTTACTGCGATATATATACACGCATAAGCCATCACCATCTGCAGAGCGTCCTACTTGTGCCATCACACACACACATTCTCTCGCTCTCTCTGCATCCTTATATATATATATATATATGGATATATATATATATATATATATATATACAGATATATATATATATATATAGATATATATATATATAGATATATATATATATATATGCATATGTATATATGTATGTGGATGTATATGGATGTGTATGTATGTATGTATGCATGTGTGTGTATATATAAATATGTATGTATATATATGTACATCTTTATGTATATGTATATATGTGTGTGTATATGTGTATGTATACATATATGTGAGTGTATATAGATATATATGCATATGTGTGTATATATACAAACACATATACATATGTGTGTTTGTGTAGCCATTCCTTCTCTCTTTCTTGATATGTGTGTGCACACACACACACACATGCAGATATATAAATATATATATATATAGTGGATCTCTGTTTAACCAACTTCGTTACCTCTTCCTGAATTTACATACATATATCTGAGTATTTCACAGACAAATCTTACCTTAACCTTACACTCCAAGAGAATCAGTATCACAAGTGTGAGAGCAATGAAGCTTTACCCAACAGGTTTCCATACATTTCCCCCTATTGAGTTTCATTCACAAAAAATATTGGGCAATCCATAACTATAGCAGCAGTCTTCTGTCCAAAAATGCCACTCTGTGGAATTGAACCTGAAACCATATGTTTGGGAAGCAAGCATTTACCTTCTCTTCACATTTTTTTTTTGCTATTTTCTTTAAGATTTAAGATAGCATGGTGTAATTTTATGAGGATTTGGTTGCTATTTCTAGCAGTTTAAATGACTTCATATAGGCTACTTCATGGGGACTAAAGATAGGGCATGTGAGTGTTTGTGCATCTGTGTCTGTGTGTTTCAACTATCTCCAGCTCCCATAAATTGTATGTAGTCAAACTGCTAGAAAGAGCAGCTAAATCATCATTAATGCAATGGCATGATGTCATTGATAAAAAAATTACATTAGTGTAAATGCAATGTTATTACCGGTTCAAAATGCCAGTGGCATGTTCGAACTCATAAGCAACCCATTCACTGTGTTTTCATGCACACATGCATACACATAATCCATAAGCAAATTTAGAAGTTGATGTATGTGTGTATATATATATGTGTATCTGAATATGTATAGGTTTGTGTATGTGTGTGTGAATAAATTTATATATTTAGATAGATGATAGATAGATAGATAGATAGATAGACAGACAGATAGATAGATAGATAGATAGATAGACAGGTAGACAGACAGATAGATAGATAGATAGATAGATAGATAGATAGACAGGTAGACAGACAGACAGATAGATAGATAGATAGACAGGTAGACAGACAGATAGATAGGTAGATAGATAGATAGATGGACAGGTAGGTAGATAGGTAGGTAGGTATATAGATAGATAGATTAGTAGACAGATAGACAGACACATAGATAGATAGATACATACATACATACACACACACACGGCATACTCGAACTATTAAAAGGTTTACATCAGAAATGCAATGTTCCTGTTTCAATCTTGCTCTATGGCATCTTGAGCAAGAGTTATTTTCTCCTACCTGAAGTGAACCCCTATGTAGTTATAGAAGTTACTTGGATGAAGATTGCGCAGAATGTCCATCGAATGGATTGTACCTTTTTGTTATTAACAAAGAAGTACTGGGGTTGATTTGTTCAATTAAGACCCTTCAAGGCAGTACCCCCCCCCCAACATGCCCACAGTCCAATGACTAAAACAAGCTGAAGAATAAAGATTATACACATACACACACATGCACGCACACACACATAACCTTAGTATTTGCTATCTGCCTTGATCTACCTATACATATCCCCTGTCTGTCTCAATCTGATATTACATCTCCTAAATCTAGTGTTTCTACTCCTGTATAAGTTTACACTTCAACCTATATTTGACCATAAACTGCAGCTATTTACCCCTTGTGCATGTCTGTGTGTGCGCGTATATATATATATATATATATATATATATAAGAATTTTTTGTGTAATATATGTATGTATTTATATATATATATATATAGATAGATAGATACACATATATGTCCACTCTGCTGGGTGGTTGGTGTTAGGAATGGCAGCCAACCATAAAAACCTTGCCAAAACAGACACAGAAGTCTGGTGCAGGTTCCTGCCGGGCCAGCTCCTATCAAACCGTCCAACCCATTCTAGCATTGAAGGCGGACGTCAAACGATGATTTTATATATATATATATATATATATATATATACACACACACACACATACACATACACACATTCCTCTGTTATCTCTTCCGTTATATCTTTACTACATTTTGTCAACGCCACCACACATACCAACTGCATGTAATTGTCTTTAACCTCTAAACTCCTCTTGTTCCCATTGGAGAGGCATGTCGAAAGCTACACAACACAATGATCAACTGATTGAAATACATAGGATCTATTACTAATACCTTTTTTTTTTTTTATTTTGCATTGGAATCATATGTCAGTTAGACAAGGTTTTGCTGATTTTAATATACTTCATTTTCGCCTGTATTGTATGGTTTACACAGCTATTGACTTCAGAGTAAATATATACATATATAAGATAGGCAGAAGGGTGGCTGTGTTGTAGGAAGTTTTCTTTTCAAGCACATGGTTCCAGGATCAGTCCCTTTGTGTGGCAACTTGGGCAAGTGTTTTCTGTTATAGCCTCAGGCCAACCAAAGCCTTGTGAGTGGTTTTGATTGATGGAAACGGAGAAAAGCCTGTCATGTACTCACGCATGCGCACAAGCACACACACACACACACAAACACACATATAGGCAAATTGAAAATAAAAATAAAAACATGAGTCAAAAGACATACATAGGGAATGTATTAGATTGACGCTCAATTTAACATGAAAAGAAGTGGGCGGGGTGATGTTTTGAGCATGGCTCAGCTCTTTGTTGGAAAGAAGAAAAATCTGAAGCAAGGAAAAAGTATATATATATATAGTGGGAGGGTCTTTATCCACCACCACCACCACCAGCATTTGACAACCAGTGTTGGTGTGTTTACCTCCCCATAACTTAGTAGCCTTGTGGATAAGAAAGAGTGTCATTATTCTAAGTTTAGGAAGAAAAAATTTCATTTCAAATACAATCTGGTACAGTGAACACTTTCCAGATCATGACACTTGTTACAATAAGATATGCACCCAGCCAAAGCAGTATAGATGTAAATATCTAGGAAAATGTTGCATTTCTAAAGATGGAATGAGTATGAAAAATTATTGTTAGTTCTTAAAAATAGTTAAGAAATTCTGTTATTATGATGTAATTTACAATTTCGTTGCTATGAATGCTTTAATATTTTCATTTTTTTTTTCTTTTCTATTTGCAGGCATTGACTGTGATAAACATCTAACTGTGATACAGAATGAATACAGCCTCCAAAATTGCACCTACAAGCTCTAAGTACACCGTACAAGTGGTCACAAAATACATGTGTCGCAACTGTGGCCAGCAGTTTGAATCTACGGATGATATGGATGCTCACATTGAAACACACAATCGGGGAAATCCACCGCACAGCTGCTTCGTGTGCGGCAAGTCGTATCGCACGCCCTCCAAGCTGCGGCGTCACGTTCGCGTACACAGCGGTGAGAGACCGTATGCCTGCAGCCTGTGTGAGCGACGTTTTACGCGTTCCGACCATGTTAAGCAGCACATGAAGGTGCATCAACCCCAACGGCAGCGCAATCAGTGCCGACTGTGTGGGCTACGCTTCAGCAAACCAGCCACACTCTACACCCACCTTCAAGGCCATGGTATCGAAACCTTGCACATGTGCGATTTATGCGGAGAGACATTTCGGGAGGAGGACCACTTAGCTAGACACAAGAGAGTTCACCACGGCGGTGGTGGCGGTAACGGTGGAGTCGGTGGTGGTGGTGGCGGTGGTGTTGGCAACATCAACAGCAACAGCAATAACAGCAACAACAACAGCCAGGATACAATGCACCAGAATGCTGTCAGTACGACAACACTCGTAAGCGATGATATTGAGCAAGAATTTAAGATGGATCATAATAACGATGAGAATGTAAATGCTCTTTCCATTGCCTGTTTTGGTATGAGTGCAACAGGCAGCAACAGACTAACACCTGTACGCATCCTTCCAGATGAAAGCCGGCCAGCCTCCAACGAACAGCCTCCTCATTGTATGATAAGGCTTGACAATCCAGACAGATTCCTGGATCAGAGAATGTGCGACGATTATGAAAACAATGCACTGAACTTAAGCACGAAACCAGACGTCAACACCACCCTGTCCTCCTGTTACACGCCCACTGAATCCACTCCTGTGACAAACCACAACCTAACATACATCAAAACAGAGCCAATCAACAATGGCGTAGGCATGTATATGACGCCTAACTACTCAGGAGAGGAAAGAAACGACGATTTGGGTGAACGTGGAGAGGAGAACTCTTCTTTGTCTGAAGAGCGGTTCACCGCAAGCTCTCCACTGATGCAAACTCCATACGCACATACTTTGCAAACGACTACAACAACTACTACGACTACAAACGGAGGCACGATTGCCTCTCTCTTGCAACAACACACAGATTCGATACCACCATCCTTTTCACTGCAACGAAATTCCCCACATTCTTCTGAGTCTTACCCACAGCCATTCCCAGGAAAAAGATACCATCATTGTATGTCTTGTGGTATCTGGTTCGAAGATCTGGCTATGAGTATGCTTCACAATAGTTTACATTACACAGATGGTCTCAATGAATTCTCCTGTAAGAAATGCTCGAAAAAACTGAGCAACAGGCTGGAATTCACAGCACATTTAGTCTGGCACCTGGAACCTAACACTCAATGAAGAAGAATAATTAACGAGGAAAAAAAATAATAAATAAATAAATAAAAGCACTTAAAAAAAAAAAATCTTATTGATGGTGGCTAAAGGGAGATAATAGTAAATTTTGGTGTCACCAGCAAAGCCAGCAGAGTAAAATTGTGAAAAGCAAATGAGAGAATGATAGCGCTTGGGTAAATAAAGATGATGATAATTATCATCATCTTAATAATAATAATAATAATAATAATAATATTAATAATAATAATAATAAATAATTATAATGAATATAAAGAGAAAATATATATATATATAATATGAATTATAATGATATAAGTAAAAAGAGAGACTAATACATTGTAAAAAAAAAATAAATAAAATAATATAAAATACAGACAAGCAGGAAAATGAGGCAAGATCAACAGATCAATTTATATGAAATGGAAAAAAAAAATGGGATTTTGTTGTCCCATGGGAATTTTTGTTCTTGTTATATTTTTTAACTGTAAAATTGGACCAATTTTTAAATTGTTTAAACCTACAGATTCCTATATTATGAATGTGTTTCCAACATTTATCGAAGACGAAAACAAACAAACAAAAAAAAAAAAAATGATTTAAAAAAAAAAACACACACAAAGGAAATGGGGATATATGTTGGATTAAATTTTTTTTTTTTTGTTTTTGTTTTTTTATTTTCTCAAATTTCAAATTTTATTAATAAGTTATTTAATTAAGCATTTTAGTTTGAAAGAAATCTGTGAATGAAAAAAAGAAAGAAAAACTATTGAATCTGTAATTTAAAAAAAAGAAGAGGAAATCTACTTGTCTTTTTAATATATATATATAAATATATATATATATATATATACACATACATACACACACGCATATATAGATATGTTTATGTATGTATACTGTTATATGTATCTGTATATGTATGTATATGTGTATATATATGTATATGTATATATATATATATATATATATATATATATGATATCTGTAAGCAACTATCCTCTTTATCAATAAGAAATACCTTCCTTTTTTTCTCTTAAGTTTATTTATCCTTTTTGTTGCCAAAACAAGGCTGTATATCTTTATTGCCCTGTTGTATCCTATTTGGATGACATAATTTGTGATATTAGACTTAATGCCATCTAACAGAAATCTTTGACATTTTTATGGGTCTTTCTTAAAAAAAACAAAACAAACAAAAATAATCGTTTCACTCTTTTCTACTACTACTACTACTACTAATACAGCTCATTTGTAGTAAGATTATTATTTTTTTTTCTTTTTGTTAATCTATAATTTTTAGTTTATCTCTTAAAAGTTAAACCTATCCCCTCCCCCCTCCATACTAGCTCTATTTATGCTTACACACCTATTTTAATTGTTCTTTGTTTTTTTTGGTTGTAATTTTTTTTTTTAAATTTACATTTTAAAATAACGTAAGAAATGAGGGCAACATTCATGATTTCTTTTATTCTGTATTATTTTTATTTCATCTTTTTTTTTTTTGGTACTCTATTGAAATAGATAATATAGAAATTACTTATTATTATAAATCACTTATACAACTATTATCATTGATAGTATTAATTCCCTCCCACCACCCCGCCTCCTTTCCTTTACTGCTGTTATTTTGATGATAATGTTACGTTGAAAGACAAACTTTTATTTTCTCACATTGTCTTTCTTTTATTCCACCCACCCCCGCCACCACCTTTATCACAGTCTGCATTTTTTTTTTTTTAATATTTATTTATTCACTAATTTTTTTTTTCTTCATTTTATTTCATTTTTTTTTTTTTTTTGTAAATTCACTTTTAAAGAAACTGTTTTGCTTCTCTGCTTGATTGTTTCTTTACCATTTTGCCATCCACTGTCTTTCGCCTGCCCTCATTCCTCTTAAGACTCTCTTCATCATGTATTTTGTTTACTATTCACAAGTACTGTCAACGTCTACAATAATAATATACCCTTTCATTGACACTGGTATTGTCCATACCAGAACTAGTGTAAAGAAAGATGGCTCTCTTCTTCCGATTCTACGGTACCATGGTTTCTTGCCACTTGCCACCCCCACCCCTATGCCTTCTCTATGAAGCTCTGATCTCTCAAGTGAGTGACAAGAATATCTGGCCCTGGTCGGAACCAACATTCAAAGAAGGAATAAAATATGTTTGTAGAAGGAAAGAAGAAAAAAAAAAAAAACAAAATAATAACAATAATAATAATAATGATATGGTACACCCTTTTTTTAAAAACTATCTTAAATGAAAGTCTGTTGATGATTTATTGAAATTATCATTAAGAAGGAAAAGAAACTAGGATGGTATTTGAGATAATATATAGTAAAGAGAATCAGTTGGATGAAATAGTTTAACATGCCTTCATCTTTTTCTGTTGGCCTCAGTCTACTTCAATCACTTGTTCATCTCTCTCTCTCCTTTTATCTCTGTTCTGGTTATTTTCATGCTTTTGCAGCCTTTTGATTCTCGCTTCTGACTTCTTTAGTTTTTCTGGAAATTTCTTTTATAGGTATTGAAAATTATCTCCCTTAGGTCAAGTCCATTTGGGCAGTACACTCACAAAAAAAAAAAACTCTCTCTCTTTCTCTCTCTCTCTCACACACACACATACACACACACCTTTACCTTAATCTCTGCTTTCTCCTCTTCAAAGATGCATAAAGCCCCTGTTCACATTCACCCACAAACACACCTGAAACAATAAATTGTATTACATCAATCTATACCTCTTAATCATTGTAAGATTATTTACAGTCATTCCAAGTTGTGTACGTATGCAGCTATATACGAGTATATATTTGTGTATATATACATGCATACATGCATACATATATACATACATATGTTTATATGTATTATGTATAAAAATACATGACAAGTACCACAGCAATTCTAACAAAATTGGAATGAAGATATAATATAACTCTATTTCCAAATGCAACTTCAGTTTTTCACATGCACATATTAATGGAATGTTCCAGAATATTCAAATTTAGTTCACCTTAGACATAATGTACTACTGTGATATGGCAAAATTTTATTATTATCATTATTATTATTATTATTAATAATACATAATTTTGAGTTTACACAATTGTAATTTAATATTAGCATAATGCATATGTGGCAATGTTTACAAATTATGTGAATTACTCTCACCCAACACACACACAAAAATATCACTATGTACACCTCCCGTTCCTCCTCTCTCTTCCTCTCTTGCCTGTGAGATACTAAAAATCTGTGATGTATATCATCATCTTTTGCTTCTTCTCACGTTTGCTCCTTTTCTCAGTTTTATTATCCTCTCTCTTTAGTCTTACAAACTTGAGTTTTATTAAAGTTCACTTTTTTCATTCAAGCTCTCAGGCTGCCATCATCATTTTTGCTGTGTGTTTCTACAGCTGTAATGGCCACAAAACCCCTGCAGCTCCTTCCCATTTCCCCCCCACTTATATTATTGAAATAACTAAGAATTAAATCACATCTATTGGAGTAGAGATAAAGCTGTGTATTGCTTATGTGTATATATGGTGTGTTTGTGTAGGGTATTGCATTTACTTGCATAATATCTTGTACAGGATATAAAAAAAGTGATATCTATATCATATAGTAACCATCCCTTCACATTCAGATTACATGGTTGGTAATAAGAAATATAAAACAAACAATATATCATTATTACTTCTAAACTGTAAAGCTTTTTATTTATTATTACAATTATTATTTTTTTAATTTCATTTTGTGAATGAAATAAGTTTTGAAAATTGATCCGTCTTGCTTTGATTCTGTCAAGAAAGAAAAAAATAGTTTCTTGAATCGAATGAAATGAAGCAAAGCAATGTTAAATAATATATTGAGAGCTGTGAGAGTTGTTTAAAAGTTATTTACTGCTCCATCTGATAAAGCTGTGACTTTTCTGCCTATCATGTGATATTTAATGATGAAAGTTGGCTTAAACTAATTATCTAAACGACTGTCATTCTTCTCTCAAAATGATCAATCGATCTTCCATTATACTGAGAATGAAGCTTTATTATTTTCATAATGGTCTATTATTATATTATTATTATTATTATTATTATTATTATTATCATTATTATTATTATTATTATTATTTATCTTGATAATAACTAAACAAACTTAACTACAGCTCAGAGAAGGATAGAAATTAATTAATGACTGAAATTGTCTAGAAACAGTTATAAAAATATCCTGATAATCATAGTTAACCTGTTTTTTAAAACATTCTTTTATTTGGAATGGTTTCTTGGACATTTTTTATGTAATATTTATTTCCTGGAATCATGATTACAACTAGCTGAGGTTTGCTCTTTGGGCATCATAATAAATCTTTGAATATACAGAACAACAACAACGACAACAGTTATAATTTCTAGGCACAACACTATTCATCAACAGCAATTAAATTTTATATATCATATCCCCAAATCTTGATATAATAAAACTATGATGATGATTTCTGGCAAAGATAGGAGGACAGAAATTTGATAGGACCTTGGAAGGATGAGAAACAAAGTTGAATTCTAATTTTCATCTTCTATGTTGATAAGATTAAGTACCAGTCAAGTACTGGTGATGATATTATCAACCGTTTCCTTCCAAAAGAATTTCAGACCTTGTATCTATCTTGGAAATTATTGGAAGAATTAATAGGAACCTTGGTAAACATTTTCACTTATGAGTGTTATAAGAAACAATGTTAAGCAAAACACAAATTCTGTGGGAACTATTATCTATAAAATGTGAATGTTTATAATTATAAACCCATTCAACCCATTTGTCTTGTAGAATAGCCTTGGCCTGGTAGATTATCAGTTATATTTTCAAGCAGATGTGATAATTCATGCATAATTTGTATTTATAATAAAATGTTTTTTTGCCCCAAGATCTCAAATTGTAAGGACGGCTAGAATATCCTTTAAATGTTTCTACAAATGAACTGTTATACCATTTCAACTAGTACAACTTTAGACTCCACCTTAAGAACCCTTGACTAATAGGCCACACTTCATATTTCCTCTCAAACATCACAACAATAGTTTCTTTCTTGAGTCAAGCAGTTTGTGTTCGAAAATGTCTTGACCAAAATATTCAGTTCCTGACTTCTTAATATTTGGTTAAAATTCCAACAAATAAAATTACGTTTTTAATTTAGTTATTTATTGCTTGTTATTTGAAATATTCACTAATAGAACCTAAATTTTTTTTCTTCATATATATTTTAATAAAAATAATCACTGTTTTATTTTTTCTCATTATTATTATTATTATCATTATCATTATTAAATTAAATGCAAGAAAATATCAAAATTGTTTGACTCTGTTGAAATAGCTATATTGCAAACAACTTTATAAACATTTTATATTGATTTAGTAAGTTCTTTCTTGAACGTTAAGACATATGAAGTGATATGCTAGGTACTGACATCACATTTTAGAAAGTAGTTTATTAGAATACATATACCAAAGCCTAATTTCAAGGTCTCTGTTATTTTATTCCAGTTTTATTGCATAATAATAGTTTGATAAAACCCTGAGGGGATTTTATTCCTTTATTTTTGCTGTATGATGAATCAGTAATACCAGTTTAAAGTTTAGGAAATGAAAAAGGCATCACTCACTAATTGCTGTAATCAGGTGATAAGATTTTGATAAAATTGTTCTAAAAAGGTTGTAGAATCAGTCAATAAAGATCCAACATCAAGCTTAACCAGAAGCCCAGATTTCCAGCAGGATGCTGATTCTATTTGGATCCGCAGGAGTTAAAAGTTTGTTCTATTGGAACATTACGTTGGTAAATTACACATTGGTTTTCTACAACAATGACATGTAACTACGCATAGCACCTATTAACTAAAACATTGAAAGTTGTTTGGGGAATGACTACAGTACAACACGCAGCACCAGTTAACGCAATCCAAATGAGCAATTACTTTGCTCAGTTGCTAGGCAACCAACTAATATATTCTTGAGCACTTTGGTTCTACTTATCTCCCTCTCAGTCGTATCCAAGATTAGTTAAACTTTCCAGTCTGTTATTACTCTTTACAAATCAAAATTTAAATAATTGACAAGAATAATTGATTCCATACTTAGAAAGGTGATAAACTTTTTTTCTTTTCTTTTTAAATTTTTTTTTTATTGTTAATATATTTTTTTAACATTTATGTCTTTTTTTTCTTTTTGCAGATATATAACATCTTAAATAACTAGTTCACCATCACTAATTTTAATCAAGTCAACTCTTCACATATGACATATGACTCTTAAATGGCTTAGCTAGGATCTGTAGCCCTTGGCAGAGAGTCAAAGACACTTTTAATGACCCTAACTTAATTAACAGGCGTGATAGACCACAGGGAATTTTGTGACCCTGCACATGTATACCCGAAGTCAACAGGTCTCTACTATTGCTATGACTCCTATTAAACTCCTAGTTTTATTTTCACTATAGGTTCACATGAGACTTGCACTATAACTAAGACATTTAGTTAATGTTTCGCATTTAACCTTTCATTCCTGGAAACCATTTCTGCATTTGTATTGTCATCTATTTATGATATTTTGGCAAATGTGTGATAACATATCTATTGATGATGAGAATACAAAATAGCAGCATCTGAAAAACTCCTTTGATGGCTTTGGTTAAAGCTGCTGCTTTGCATTATATTACAGAGAAGGTTGAAGTTAGGCAACTGTCCTGTTTCCCTATATAGCTTTTACTGGGTCTCGGTATCATACAATACACACTCTCTTAATGAACAAACTATTGAAGAGTTGTTAGAGTAGTTCTCCTCATGTTTGAGGGAATAGTCTCCTATGAACAATTTAGTGACTTTCATACAAATGTTAACCTGAGAATAATTCTTCTTTAAATGAAAATTGCAATAGATGTATACAATTTTGTAAGTAATATATATATGAATGTGCATGAGTGTGTGTGCTCTTTCTCTTACACATACGCATATAAGTATTGGTGTGTGTGTGTGTGTCTGTATATGTATAAATATATATATATATATATGTCTATTTATGTATATTGCTTAAATATTTGTAACATTGTACTGTTTATATATAAGTAATGATTTAGAGAGGCACGAATTGAGTATGTCTGTAGCTGTGCACAGTGAAACACGTTTTGTATGTTTATTTAGATTATTCTGTTACGACCTGTCTCCAATCCTTTCTTATAATTTATATTTCTATCTGGTGATAATACAAAGTAAGAGACAGAAACTATTATTATTATTATCATTATTATCATTATTATTATTATTATTATTATATTATTATTATTATTGGAGTTTATGAAACTTGTTGATGACTATAATGAGTTTGTTTTATTTCTTTGTTAAAAATAAAATTTAAACCCTTATTGTTATTATTCTGTTGCGTTATTATCTAGACATATGTTTTTGTTACCAATCTTTATTTACTGACAAACTACATCTTACTGCTCGCAGCTATTCACTTAGACATTTTCATTTATTTGTTTTTTTTGTTTTTTTTTAAATGAATATTTCAGTTTGTTTTTATTTTATTTTATTCTTTTGTTATCAATTTATAATTTCAATTATTTTTCTCCCTAATGCTAGATTCCCAATATTTTCTAAATTGCTACCTTTTTTTTTTTTTTTCTCTCTCTCTCTCACACTTTGTTACATTCTCTCTGTTTCTTGCCTGCATCCCTTCTCTTATCTCCATTTGTTTTATCACATTAAAATATATTTACACCATTTTCAAAGTGATTGAATTCAAAACTATCATTCATTTAGAATTTCCAATTTCTTCAATATCACCTATTAATTCTAATTAATGCCATTAATTTTATCCCTTATTTCAATTAATTTTGTTCCCATAAATGCCAACAAAGAAATTTTTACATAGCACTTCTCGATGATTTGCTGATAATTTTAGAAATAATATTTTTCAAATTGGCTCAAAATAGAAATGGTTGTGCTTTAAAATGAAATAATGTCTGATATGGGGTTAAGTACTAAGTTTTATCAGTTATTAAATATAAACTCCAAATGATATAATTAAGAAAGGATAGAGATCAATGTGTACAGCTACATATAAGTTTGATTGTGTATACATGTGTATAATAAAATAAACTTTCATATAACTGTGTGTGTATACATGCAATGTGCAAAGATGTGGAATTAAGCACCACATTTGACCCTCGAACTCACATCTAACCAGCATGGTAATAGTGGTTGTAAAATGGTGAGATGTCTATCTTCATGTGTATGTATGTGAATGTATGTATATGTATATATATATACACACTACTTTATACATATATTTGTGTATGTATGTATGTGTGTGTGCATATATATATATATATATACATATAAATTGATAGAATGGGATAAAATAAGACCAAAAAGACCATAACATCTATCAAGAAAAGGTCTTACAGCTGTTTTCCTGATATTTTATATGTCCCTTCATCAGAGACGGTGCAAGAAAATGTTTGAGTTTTAATTATTATAGAGAAGATATGAAATACAGAGGGAAAGAAGTGAATGAATGTAGAACTGAGATACGTAAGGATATATTTAGATACGCAATGGAATCCCATCGAACACAGTGTATGAGTGTTCAGATTTTGCCGAATGACCTGCGCAAATGATTTGTTTATGGTGGTGGTCAAATGTACATGCTGTACATGAGGTCACTTCCTCCATCAAACTGACATTGTCTTTACAGGTGCACATGTCAGATGTCGAAATGATCCCAGAGCAACATGAAACTAAGTGTCCTGCTCAAGAACACAGCACGCTACCCATTCCAGTAATCAAACCCACGATCTAACAATCATTAGTGCAATGCCCTAAACACTGGGTCATACAAACATATGTAAATGAGATAAATTCTGCAAAACTTTTGAGCAATGCAGGTGATGAATTATGCAAAATAAGTAGAAAAGCATCAATGAATGACAGCAACGGGTAAAGATATTATATTATGTTACATAAATTTTTCAATTTTCCTATAGTAGTTTGGTAGGAAATTCTCAGTTTGAAAGAGAAGAATGGAAACTATCAGAGCTCAGAGAAATGTGTTTTTACTTTCTTGTGTGTGTTTCCAAGTTGGAAGATGTAATCATCGTTTTTATGTCTGTTTTTCATTCATTGCATTTGTTTTCTATGTCTTCTCCAGCAACCAGTAGCTCACTGTTAGTTGCTATTCTTTGTCATCCCTTTCATGAAATTCAGCCCTTATGAGATTACCTCTACCACTTTCTTCCTGTGCCTTCCTCAGTCTCTCTCTCTCTCTCTCTCTCTCTCTCTCTCTCCTCTCTCTCTCTCTCTCTCTCTCTCTTCATCATTCACAAACATGACACAGCTCAGTCTCTCTCCCTTGCCGAGTACATCTAATTTGCCCTATAATCAGACAGACTTCTTTCAGTTTCCATCTACCAAAATCCCCTCACAAGGCTTTGGCCAGCCTGAGGCTTTAGTAGAAGACACTTCCCCAAGAAAGTAGGACTGAACCTGCCACCATGGGGTTTGAAAGCAAACTTCTTACCACAGAATTGCACCTGTCCATCTTTTCCTTATTCTTCTTCCAGAATTTCTACATCCTTCGCATTCATTGCCCATTTTTCACTACCATTCAGTGTATCACCTAATGCAAAGAAATCATCCAGTCTGCCCTTCACACAGAGGGAGAATCCTTTTATTTTATTTTACCAGCACAGGTTATTGCTCCCTGGACTTTTCCAGCTTCTTCTTACTCTGGCTTTCAGAACACCTACCATAGACCCCTGTAAGCATTTCAAAATATTTATTTCATGAGTGATCTTACTGCTAACTTCTCTTGCACATCTCTCATATATAAGACTTCTTGTTCTGACACTCGACAAGGTATATATATTTATATATATATATAAATTTATGCAGCCTTGGGTATACCATACAGAACATTTACCTATTTTCAGTGACTGGATGGTGCTCACTTGTTTCCACCCTTCACCTTTGTCACAAGGAAACTAATATTTCTCCCATGGCTAGACATGTTCCTACAGTATATTGGAAATTAATCACACTGCTTGTATGACAGTGAGACTCATTTTCAACTATCATTAGATGTCAAGACAAGAAGACACAAACACACACATACACATATACATATATATATATAGAAAGAGAAAGAGAGGTAGGCTTCTTTCATTTTCTGTCTACTAGATACGTTCACAAGGCTTTAGAGAACCCAGGACTATACTAGAAGATACTTGCCCAAGATGCCACCCAATGGGACAGATAGTGAAAACATGTGGTTGGAAAGCAAACTTCTTAAGCACAGAAATATCTGCATCTCCACACTTCCATTCCTGTGTTGCATATGTAAATATGTGTGTGTGTGTGAGCCTTTATATGTATATATGTGTTTGTATATGTGTACATGTGTGTGTATATTATATATAAATATGTGTGTGTGTGTATATAAGCAACAACAATAATAATAATAATAATAAGGATTATTACGAAGTTGCATTGCCTTTAATTCTTTTGATATATATACAGCTTTACATTGACCTACACGTGTTTCAAGTGCACTGATTAGTAACTGTTGCAATTGCAAACCTACTATAGTACCAGTACAGTTTCTTCAGGGTCTTCGCTTAACATCCCTTATACATATATATATGTATATATATATATGCTGTAGAGGGAACTTACTCTTACCAATTTGTGGTGACTCTTTGACATAAAAATAAACTTGAAATAAAAAGAATAATAGACATAAAAGCATTAAGAAGAAGACATAACAGTAGGTAGACTTAGACAGCAATAACTGCATCACATCTGCCCTATCACAGAGGGCTTCTTGCAAATGTATACATCCATATATACGTGTGTGTGTGTGTGCATATATATTCTTTTATTTGTTTCAGCAATTTGACTATGGCCATGCTGGAGCACCACCTTGATATATATATATATATATATATATATATATATATACACACACATGCAAATGTGTCTGCATAGATATTTATATTAAATTTTAAAGATTTCTCACCAATAGAGGAAGCAATGCTCTTCCATAAGAAACAAGACTTATCCACTGAAATATAGACAACATGAACAGAGTAGTCATATATGCATACATATATGTATATAAACATGTGCATATATATATATATATATATATATGTATGTATGTATATATATATATGTGTATGTGTACATGCCTCTATATATGTCAACTTCATTGAATGCTACACTTGTATGTTTGGCATTTTGGCAGTACCTTTCATAGCATGTTGCTGTGATCTCTTGGTGAAGCATGTCTTTCTTGTTTCTGTGAAACTCGGTTTCTTACAATTGGTAGTGAGGCAATTGGTCACTAGTCTAAATACTCCAGTAGTTATAGGTAGAAGTTCTAAAGATGGTCAAGATTAAGAGACTAATCATTTGTCGTTGTTTTGGCATGTATATGTGTCTATATGTGTGGCATACATATATGAATGTATGTGTGTGTGTGTAGTTATGAATGTATACATATATAAAGATATAAATATACATACATTATATATATATATATTTATCATTTGTATATATAGTTGCATATATGGAAGTATATACATATGTGCATTAATTGGTATGTATATCTATATATTTTTATCATCATTTAATATCCAATTTCCCATGCTGGCATATTTTTATACATACATACATGTGTGTGTGTGTGTAATTAAATGAATGTTTAATTGCTTTTTGTTTAATGAAGGGAAATAACCTACTGAATTAATAAGTGGCTGAGTTCCAGTGATATGTGTATTCTTAATGTAATTCTTATGAAAAATTTGCATGGCTGTGTTTGCAACATAGTTGGATTTAGAATTACAGGTATGAGCTGTCTAGTAAATTTTGCAGAGTTTTTATCTACCTATTTTCATGAACAGGACTTATGCTCTTATATATTTGTTGAAGATGTATGAGGATTGAACCAGGTAACTCAGCTGTGAAACAAGCTTCTTAAGCATTCAGCCACATGGCATTCACAAGCTGACGACCACACTCATACATATATATATATATATATATATATTTACTTGTGTCTCTATATTTATATATGTGTGTGTTTACCTGTTCATATGCATATAAAGTATGTATATATATATATGGATACATGTATATGTAAAATATGTGTATGTATATTGTGTGTGTATATGTATATACTTCTATATGTATGAAAATATGTGCATGTATCTATATGTATATAAATATGAGTATATGCATGAATTTCTGCGTAAGTCTATGTAAATGCATACACATGTATACATACATATATGTGTATAGATGTAAGAATCTATAAATATATATTTATACATACGTATGTATATATATTTATACACTCACACTCATATATAGTATTATATGCACATATACATATATATATGTTATATATAGTTTTATATATATAGAAAATTCAAAAGAGGAGAATGCTGGTGTTATATAGCTATTCCATTCTTACACGTGTTTCAGTGATGATTATAACCTAATTATATAACTTATGGCAGATTTATTTATATCTTCACTTCACTAGAGATTTGTTCAACTAAAATACGCAGATTCTCTTCACAGCCTTTCCTATGTATAACGATGCAGATAGAATTCTCATAGTGGTACTGCTTCTATATAATGCACTTTATCTGGTACTAAACATATATATACATATAAAAACACATGTTATTTTGTCTCTAAATTATATGTTAATGTTATGGCGCAGTTACTGATGAGAATTTCACCTAGCAAATTATTTTATTTGCTAAAAAACTTTGAGACCTAGGTATAACCGTAAAAACTAGCACGGTAAAAGTTTTTGTTTTTCATTCCCTTCGAAATTGCTCTTAAATGTGGGTTTGGTCATTTTGACTGTTTCTTCTAGCGTGTAAAATTACCTGTTAAAGATAGTTTCTCTTGTGTTTCAATGTATACTATTTTATATTGAGTTATATATAGGTAGTTTGACATGTCTGTCTGAATATGTATGTACATATATATAAACATACATATCTGAATACATATATATATATATATATATATTTACATGTATGTATGTTTGTTCTTGTATACCTAGTTTTATGCCTATGAAAAACAAAATTCAGTTTAAGATATGTGTGTGTATACATATATATGTGTGTGTGTGTGTGTTTATGTATAGTTATGTAAATGTGTATGTATGTATTCATGTATATGCATGAATCATCAAATTTTGACAAATATTTTGTTTGTTTAATGCTTGAAATGCAGACTTTAGTCCAGATATAGGTATATATTTCCGAAAATCAGGGAGGTGATTTTTCGTTAGGTGTGCCTTCAAAAAGCCCCTTAAGTCACAGTCAACTATGACTGCTGAAGTCCTTTATCAGAAACAAAAAACAAAAACCGAGAGTGAGAAAAATTAGGGAACATATAGCAAAAGATATTTACAGAATTTTAGAAAGTTAGAAAAGTACAAAATTTTAAGAATTGATTTAAACTTTATAGCAATGAACAGTTTGGAGACATCATCATCATCCAGTGTTTTAAATTCGGGTTTTGTCCTCGTTAATGGAGGTGGCCGGATCTACCTCAGTGCCATAGCAACTTAGGTAGGCAGTCCACGCCAATCTTTGGGCTGGCTGGTGCCCATTCTCCTTTGCTAACATGAGGCTTTTTTAGAGCTAGATTTTCTACAGGGAGCATGACATGAGTGGTCCCAAGACCAAACCCTCTACCACAATTTTAAAAAAATGTGGGAAACTAGCTCATGAAGGCAGAGATGCTATTCCCTGAGACCTGCTTCAGAGCCCCCTTCCATCTACCAGAAGGTTAAAAAACAAACGAGGTAATGCTGTTCTATGGTGATTTTGAGGCTGAGTAAGGAGGAAAGGGACAAATGTATATTCATATATTATTGCATATATGTGCACAGCCTATCGTTAAGATGCTAGGCTCACAATCTTAAATTCAGGAGTTCAATTCCTAGATCAGGGTAGTGTATTATGTTAACAAGGAAAATCATTTGCTTGCTGTGCAAGACTACTTAACTGAAACAAATATCAGGTGATTGTCTTTGCTGCCATCTCTCCCACTTCAGATGTTACACCTTTCGTGTTTAGCTATGTCATTGATGTCAAGGCCAGAAAGGTGACTGTCAGCTTGCAATTACTTAGGTACTTAAAGCTATAAGCAAAACTATGGTGCATTCATAATGTTTATACTTCCTTACTAGTGATCACTGGATTGTTATGTATGAAAATAAATGTGTGCGTATGTATAAATGTCTCTGTATACATGTTACATATGTGTGTATATGCACATATGTGTATGTATATTATATGCATGTAGATTATGTATATATATATATGTATGCATATTTGCATATATATATGTATATATGAGTGTATATACATATGTATGTATATATGAGTGTATATATATATACATATGTATGTATGTATATATACATATAAATACATACATGTGATATCACTTTATATCTGTTTTCCTAATTTCTTTTGAACGGATTGTCTATGTTTGAGTCAATTCCCACTGGCATTTACCCTCCTGTTAGGGGTTTCTGTGACACCTGTACCTCGCTTCCATTTCTTTTGACATGGTTTCTATGACTGGATGTTCCTTGCAACACCAACTTTTTTGCAAAGTATACTGGCTACAGTTTATCTTGACACCAGCACTAGTGTGGTTGTCCTTTCCTCAAAAACACAAGGTAACATCTATCTGACACCATCATGCTTCTGCTCATTCACCTCAGACTTATCAGAGTTTATACAGTGCATTTTATCTAAGCACTTTGTGTCTTCTAAAGCAGAAAAGAATTCTTACTGCCCTACATATGTTTCAAAGAAGAGAGTGAAATTGATGATACAGTACTAGAGCAGTATTAAGATGTGGTAGTAACTGCAGTATTTGCAGTTCAGAGGAGTACAAAATTTATGGATATTCAGTGGTGTGTGCTGTGGATGCTAGTGACAGTGATAATATTACCAAGCGAGAGGGAGAAGCAAGCAGTCTATATTGAAGTAAGGTGGGGATAATATTAACATGGTGAGTAAGAGGTTGAGATGGAGAAAGAAAGGGAGTGAAGACTGTGACCAGATTGTATAGAACAAGCTATGCAACTAGTTAAACAAGTAACTGTCAATAAAATTATGAAATGTATGTGTCTCTAGTTATATGTGTGTGTGTGTCGTGATGGCTTTATATGTGGATATGTATATTTATATATGTATGTCTGTCGTTGGGATTATATATACAGATACATGCAAATACCTATGCATATATAAACAATGCTTTCATAATATAGATTGTTATATCAACCAGTCGGTGACCATTCAAAACAGCTGTAAATATATGAAATGATTACATTATGTAAATTGTATACACAAATTTCAGTATATACATGAGTACATATACATGTATACACACACATATTCCTTATGTCTGCTATCATTTGTTTTCTATGTATATATACATGCACTCATCTACATACACACATACACCTATATGTGTATATATATGTTTGTGTGTGTGTATATACATGTATGTATATCGGTAGATATAGATATATGTTAATATATATGTATCTACATGTGCTCCTCTGTGTATATGAATCTATATATAAATCTATACATATATATTAAGTGCGTATATCTTCACATGTTCCTGTATGCAGACACATACATGTGCATATGGATGTCTTTCTTATCACTAATCATTACCTTCTTTAATGCAATTTAAATTATTTTCAGAATTGTAATATTTTATCAAGAATTCTTATAACATCATTCTCTGATTCTGTTGTCAAAATGACATAACGGCTGGTGAATATTACATTTTAGAATACTTGCATTACTATATATATATACATACACTTTTATAAAAGATACTACAAAACTAGGATACAAGGTCTTTGTCAGTGATTTGAATTTAAATTAATTTCTTCAGATGATGCATAAGGAAAGAGATAGCTTCAACCTTCTGAAATATACAAATATTTATGTTAATTAACTTTCATTCATCAAAACTTTAGGTATTTCATGATTAATTTATATATCAGTGTTTATCTTTGAATTTTCCTTGAGATCTAAAGCTATACATTTCCAGGAATAGTTATGAACCATATTGTACCATTATGGCAAACCAATCACCAAGACTATTTATGTTATTACTCAACTTGCAAGAAAAATAGTCAAATCACCTCCAAATCCAACACTATTAAAACAAAAAAAAAAAAACAAGTCATATTGGACAATTTAGTCTAAGATATACCATACATGGAAAAGAAAAAAGAATAGTTGAAAATCAGAGCAGGAATGGTTACAGTCCTAGGTTTGCATCAACAACCAGTTTTCTGGCACATTCAAACTTTTCATTTAGAACTGATTCACTTAATTTTACATTGTTGATTTCTTTGGGAAAGGTATGGCCACCACAGCTCCCCGTGTAACATATTCTACGCTACACAACTTATAAGAAGCAGTAACCAGCAATCCTCATAACCAGTAATGGAATTCTCCTGAAAATTACATTATACTGGTGAAATGAGATGTGAGCAATAATAATAAGAAACTGGTTTTAATTCAGGCTTAATTTGCTGCAGTGTTTCATAAATAAGAAAAAGAAGACGCATAGGCAAGCTGTCATAGCTCTATTGTTACCTGAACAGGAATATCTACTTCTGATAATGACCAATGCGAAGTTGTGATGTTTGGTAAAAGGATGTATAAGACACACCGTTAATTAAATGAAGTTAACTTACCGAGAACATCATAGCAAGATATTAAAGTAGTAAAAGTATTGAAATTAATTATCTGTTTCATGAATATGAGTTATTATCATTGTCATTATTAACTTTGCTTTTCATCCTTCCAGAGTCAATAAAGTACTGTAGTATATTCATATATATATATATATAATTTATGTCATAAAAACATATACATTTTGTCTAACATACAATTTTTGTGCATTTTCCTTTATATATATATATATATAAAATATAGATACATATATATGTGTATATATAATATATATATATATATAAAATATAGATACATATATATGTGTATATATAATATATAAATATAAAATATAGATACATATATATGTGTATATATAATATATAAATATAAAATATAGATACATATGTATGTGTGTATATATATAACCGATAAATATATACACACACACACGCACATATATATATATATATATGTGTGTGCATAGATAGATAGTTGAAATAATCATAGAAAACAAGTTATTGATATTTGAGTCCATCATTACCATTACAATTATTTTTGTGGGCTTTTAACAAAACAGACCATCTTAGGTGGTGATATCAAAATATGTTACTTATTTTAGCATTTTACTAAGGATATATATATATATATATATATAAAATTAACTTCCTTTACTCTTAAAATATATGGTCTTGTGCCAATATCAGAAATATTTAATGTCAAATATGAAAGGAGAAACAAACTACTGCCATACAAATTCTGTAGTCCAATTTCAATTCCTGTTTGAGGTTAATTTACTTATTTCACAAAGACTCTCTTTAAATAGCCTTGAATGTCCATTTCTTTTTGAATATGTAGCATTGTACTTAAGTAAGGAAATTATTGTCGTTGTTGTTGTTATGATTAAAAGGGGTGGTGGAGTGGCAGAAATGGTAGTGAATTACTGAATTTCATGAAATAATTAATTTTGTTCCCCTGCAATCAAATCTCTCAGAGTTGACTCCAGCTTATCTACTTCCAGGTTGATGAAAAAAAAAAAATCCAAGTTATATATATTGGGAAGTTGATGAATCAATTACACCTTCTGCTCCCATAAAATCTTAGTCTTAGGCATAAACTAAAAGTCATAATAATAATCATTAATTTACCTTTACTTTCACTATCAAAAAAGTACTATGAAATATCAGTGTATTTTTACCTATTCTTTGAATCCTTGAATGCAAACAAACTGCTTCTGATACATCTAGATACATACATATGCAAACACATTACTTTTCTTGACCTTATTGCTCTCAAGAAATACCATTTTTAGCTTCTTTTTACTACATCAAGTCCCATCCCCTTTTATTTTTTTCCTTGTCATAGTCTTCTGTTCATATCTAACTTATTCTGTTATATTGTTATCAGACAAATTTTATTTATTTTTCTTTCAGATTTCAATAATTTCTAGTCAATTTTGTTAATAAAGTACATGTAACAGTTTGTTCTGGGAGATTTTTTGTTTTATTTTTATTTTATTTTGTTTATTTTCCATCCTAGTTTTCTTTTGTTTGCCTTTAATTTTGTTTTTATTGTTTTATGTTGTTTATTTTTCAGCATTATTATTATATTTACTTTAGTATATATTAATAATCCTCATTAACCATGAAGTATATTAGCAAAAACAATTTTTATTAATTTATAACTAATATATTATCATAACATAATAACTAATGTAATTTGCAAAGTTAGGTTTGTCATTTTAAGTGATAACCAATTCTAAATAACATAACGGATAGACATTCAAATTTAAAAGAAACAAATAATAATTGTAAAGCATATATAGGAATGAAATTTCAGAATGGTTAGAGTGAACTGAGATACTTACCCCAGGGTAAGTCTAAAGTCCACTTCCTTGCCACCATATTTGCCACAAATATCTGCATGGAGGAATATTTGCATTACATATATAAATATAGAACTTATTTATAATTATATATATATATATGTATGCATGTGTATATATATGTATTATATATGCATGTGTGTGTGTATATGTATTATATATATATATGTATGTGTATATATATATATATATATGTGTATATATATATGTATGTATATATATATGTATGTATATATGTATGTATGTGTATATATGTATGTATGTATATATATGTATGTATATATATATGTATGTATATATATATATATATGTATGTATATATATATGTGTATATATATATGCGTATGCATGTGTGTGTATATGTATCATATATATACGCATATATAATATATATATATATATAAATATATATATAAATGCAAGGAACTGTATTTAATATTAGGCCATATACTTCATATTTGCATACTCCAGTTACTCTGTCTCTTTCTTTTTCTCCTCCTCCCACATTTTCTCTCAAAGCGTCTTAATAGACAGGATAGTTCTCCCTTCCTCCTCCCCTCTCTTTCTTACTCTGCTGTAGAATTTCAATCTATTTTCACAGAAGAGCATTCACTCAACATTATGAGCCACCGCTGAAAGGATGAATGAATGCTTGGTTGGGTAATATTTGCTACAAAAGTAAAAAGATCAAAAGAACTGTATAAAAACTACAAACTACCTTAGAAAATATTTGCAAACCAGAAAATTGCTTCATAAAAAAAAAATAAATAAAAGAGAGAAAGATAGCAAAGTCATTTACAGCAACCAAGAAATGACAAATGCGTTCTTCACCCCCCCCCCCCCCGTACTTGTAATTTATAGTAATACTCTTTGACAGATGATAGTTTGCTCCTTTTCTTTCCCATTTCCTTCAACCATAATTATCAAAGCTATTAAACAACATGCCATAATTGTCAGCGCCCTTCTGTATACATACACTCACACACACACACACATGCACTCTCTGCCCTTGTATTTTAAATGAAAATAGAGATGTTATACCAAGATAATGATACAGTATACTAAATATATGGTTATAAGATTCACATATACATACACATATGTAAATTTATCAATTAAATTATTATCATTCAGTTTTGGATTTCATTCTAATACAGATGCGAAATTCCAGTTCCATATGATAATTTACCAAACTTTAACTTTGCATAACAATTTTTGTTTTATTTAGTTATTTCTTTTTGTTTATAAGCCAATGAAAATTTATTGTGCATTGGTTATATCAAGATACCTGACTTATTTCCCAATTTCTTTACATTTATCTGGAACAGCTAAGTTTATAACAAATGGTTGTTAGCATAAAATATTTTCATTTTCCCCAGATATTAGTCTTAGAATTTTACTTGTTGCTTCAAATTTACTGAAGCTTCCTCTCTTAGATGAACGTTACTTTGTCTTCACTTCAATCAGTGTAGAAAGTATATCAAGTCAATCTAACAGCTTTAGCAAATATTTGATGTGAATGTCTTGTGTTTTTAACATAGCTTTTGCAGATATATCTTAGCATCATGTTTACTTCTATAATACTTTTCTTATATTCTTTTTCCAGTTTCTATATTATCACTTTTAGATTGAAAGTATGTTTATTTTCAAAATTTATATCAAGAACAAAATTAAATACTGAAGAATACTCACCTTTTATATTTTCATGAATTTTTTTTTATTCTGGTAAATTGAACAACTATCAAAATATACCTGTCCTGTTGAGAGTCACAAAACAGAACTTGCATAAGAAAATAGTTTGTGGTTTTATTTTATTTTTCTTAATACCTCAAAGAAAATGTAGTATATAAAACTATTGTAAACACAAAATATATATTTGTTTTAGAATGTATTAGCATTTAAAAAAATATTATTTTTATTATCAAGATGCAAAAAATTATTTTAGTGAAAAGGAAAAAAATTCCTCCAAGAATGTTGTTCTTTTCTTATTTCTTCTACTAAACCATTAAGTATCTTTTGTCAACAGTAAATGCTTAAATTCTTTATTCCTTGAAAAGATATCATTTATATGAAAAGTATGCAGATTTATTTATTTATATTCTTTTTTTTTTCTATTGTGAATTAAATTTGTCATGTTATGGAATAGAATGTGGCTAAATGGAAAAAAAAATGTTATTAATAATTTAGAAGAAAAACAATATTTATGATTTAAACAAGTATTAGTTTTATCTAAATCATTAATAATTTGATGATTTCTTTCTTACAACTCTATTTGCCATCTGTTTCACTTAGTACAGTGATAATTTGTACAAGTAATATTACTAAAACATATCTCCGTCTTCGTTCTTTGTGGCATTTCAAACATTAATTCATATCCACATTCTTCTTTGTCTTGTCCCCATTCATCTTCAATACCCACAATACATATATATATATACATGTGTGTGTGTATGTTTGTGAGAGTGAGTGTGTGTGTGTGTATTAATTCACCTTATTTCATCAACATTAATTCATCCTATATGTGGCAGTTACATAGCTGTAATGATTTTCATTTTATTTTTCATTTCATATTCAACCACTTACAGACATTAATTTGTCTGATTTGCTTGCTTCATTTTTTTCACTCAGAATATCACTGAGATGAGCAAGCAGACGGGTAACTAATTGGATAGATGGATGTATGGATAGCTAGGTGAGTGAGAGTAAGTGATGTCGAAAGAGGCTTTCACTTCTCATTGCTCAATATCAAATCGGCTGATACCACGGATCAGTCTCTCACACCGATGGTGTCCTGCCAGAAAAAAATTACTGGTATCCCAACTAACCTAATTCCCATCAAAAATTAAACTTAATATGGATTTTGATAATATTGGAGCTTGCATAAAACTTGAAATCATTGTTCAAAACCACTTTAGTTGTTCCTTATTTGTATTTTTCTATAGAAATTAATGTGAGTCCAGTCATTGCCTAGAACTCTATTCACTAAAATCTCTCTCAAATGGCTACTTATGTTTTACTGCCTGCATATTTATATTTTGTGTCTAAAAGCTTTTGACAAGCATATATATATATAAAAGTTCTATGAGATAACTAAATCCTTTCTGATCAGTATCAACTGTGTAGCATCGACATTTGACTGCTTTCTCTCCTAGCTTATAAATATTAAACTTAATGAATATTTGACAAAGCAGTTCCAAAATATTTTTATAACTGATGCAAAATTACGAATTAAGCTACATATATATATATATATATATATATATATATATATACATATATATATATAGATAACGTTGGTGAGTTTGTCTTCACCTTGATAACCCTCTCACTCTGCTCTATTACGTATTGTTTCTTCTTCTCTTCTGACCTTTCACACTTCCTTGCTCATTATCAGGACTTTATTAGCAGACCTCTAAACTGTTTTTTCAGCTAAGGAAACCAAAAAAAAAAAAATGAAAAGTGAAAAGGTAAAAAAGAAAAACAGAAAATTAGTGTTGTTATCGGAATGTCTGTCTAAATTATATATTTTCCTTTGTAACATCAAAAAAATTACTGATCCCTCGTTGTATTGTTTGCTAATTTTCACAATCTTGCATTGTAACTCTGTTTGTCTGTATGTCTGTCCCAAACTCCATTCATCTAATACTCTAATATCGAAGTATAATAATCTAAAATATGCACTTCAAGTGCTATCATCTGCAGGGATGGATAACCTCTTTTAGTACTGCTTGTTCTGCTCTTTACAAGAAGAAAACAAAAAAAAGAAAACAAATTCCATGATAATTCTCCAATCAATAACAAAAAAAAAACAGCAAAAAACATTATACCCTTCAAATTTACACTTCACTTAATGAACCTGATTTATATATTTTGTATAAACAATTTTTTTTTTATCTTCCCTATTTCTTCTTGCTTGTTTTTATATATGGAGGCAGAAGTTAAAAGTTAACCACTTGTGTAAAAATTGGAAAGTAACCATCTGGTTATTATAGCCTTCTTTGTAATAATTTAATTTGTTTTTATTTAAAAAAAAAAAAAATCATTGAAGACAACAGTTTTGAGACATTCCCATACCAATTTTCGATGTAAATTCATCACTCATCAATTCCAGTCATTACCTGTCTCTCGATTGCTTCAGTTTAGTTTATTTATGCTTAATGAAATATCAAAAACTTTACGAAATACATTTTAACTTGATACAGCAAAATAATAAATAAAAAAAAAAGAGAAAGAAACTGAACAAGAAAAAGAAAAAATAAGAAAAGAAAAGAAAGCATTCTACAATGGTTAACTACTTAGACGCAACAAATGGTGAAGTGTTTGTCATTCCATTTGTTTATCTGTTTCATTGCCATTAAGTATTTCCTTTAACAGTCAGACTATAATGCTGGAAAGATAGCCAAAAGACAACAGCTGATTATCCGAAATATTGCCATCATGTCGCTTACATATTCAAAACATATAGAAAATAATATCAGTTGAATATATTTCTAAACTTCTCTTCTATGGGGAACAGAATAACAACAACAAAACAAAAAAATATATTCATCTGATTCATCTTTTTTTTTTTTTTGTAAACTTTCCTTATCTTTTCAACATCTGATCTGGTTTCGTAGATCTTCCCACTATGAGTTTTTTTATATATACCGCCTCTGAATAGGAAATCTAAATCCTGGTCTTGTTATTTATACTCTGGTATAAAAAGTAAGTTGTGTATATTGTTGAATTAGTCTACGTGTATATGTACACACCTGCAAGTACAAATAATAGAATTTTTATCAATATACATATATATGTGTGTTTGTGTGTGTGTGTGTATACAGGGGACAGCAAAATATCCCTCCTAGATTTACCATTCTTGATAAACGTATATATGAGAGGATTTTCTGCCATACCCTGTAAATAATTCTTTATCCCCTTCAGGTTATATGCAGATTTGCAATAACTTTCAACGTAAATCTCCCCAATCAGTTTAAGATTCTATTGGTATATGTTTATCATTTCATTACATCATTTTCTCATTGACATCTTTGGAACCCTTCGACTAAATTTATTTGATAAGTTTTCCAAATCCCCTATTCAAGCGTTAACATGCAGCGTATTAAACCATTTTAGCATTATCTGAAGTGTTTCATTTCTCTCCATGTCTACCTTCCTTGCAGTGCAGTTTTATTGAAAGACTAACAGTGGCTGGGCTGTCTGCATCAGCTTTATGTTTCTTATCATGCTGCATTGCTACATAGACTGTTAGCAGCTTTCTTGCTGCTTTAATTGCTATGGGCCCGTCTCTTCCAGTGTTATTTAAAGTGTAAATAGCCACAGGGTTTATTAATTTTTTTCATTTTTCCTACTCCTTTTTGACTTTTAAATTTTCATTTCCCCTCAATTATTCTAATATATAAAAAAAAGCAAAATGGTTTATCATTAGTTTTGAATGTACCTTGTGTGGTTATTTGTAGATTTTCTTTGACTTTGAACCTCAAATATAAATCATAAATTTGTGCATTTTGCTTTTCTTAGTGACCTGTGTGAAGAATCTTTGTTTTATTCTCTCAATATATGCTTTATTTATAGCATATTTTGAGGAGTATATCTGCCTTTAAAGGTCAAAATCCAATGATTGTTCCCAAATAGTGTGAATTGTTTTCTAACCAAATTTTCAGTTCGGTTTTCATTCTCAGGATCCTTTGTATGTTAATATAACATTTTGTTTTATTTCTTCCTATTCCCTGTTGTAATGTTTAAGAAGAAACTGTAACTTATCATTCATATATATATATATGTGTGTGTGTGTATGTATCTATATATTTGAATATATATGTGTGTGTATATATATGTATATATACATATATGTATATATGTATGTGTATATATATATGTATATATATATACATATATAAATGTATATTTATATATATGTATATTTATATATATATGTATATATATATACACATATGTGTATATATATGTATATTTATATATATATGTATATATATATACACATGTGTATATATATATATACATAGATATATGTACATATATATATACATATATATATATATATATATACATATATTTATATATATATACATACATATCATCATCGTCGTTTAACGTCCGCTTTCCATGAAAGATATATGTACATATATATACATCATATATATATATATATATATATACACATATATATGATATATATATATATATACACTCATATATATATATACATACACACATACATATATATATACGCTGATGATATAAGTGTTTCATATAAAGATGAATGCATACATACAAATATCTGATGTGGAAACACATCATGCATATGTGTTGATTTTAGACCTTGAAATTGTGCCATCCAGCTAATGTATACAAAAAAAAAAATGGTGGGGTGGGGGGATATTAACAACAACAACAAAAAATGTGGTATGCTTAGTAATGAAATACTAATTCTTTAGATTATATATATATATATTAGCTTTTTGAGCTCCCTTCTGCAAAAAAATAAATATAATGTATTTTTAATTTTGGGAATTGAAATTAATTCAGGGTCAGGTGGTGGCTACAATGCTCCCTAATTTACAAGGAGCAATTAATTAGAAACAATGTGATATGCCTAAGTATTATTGTAATTCCAAACTTTTGTTTCTTCCACAAAAAAAATATTAGATACCCTGCAGCTAATGTAAAAAAGAATATATAAAATTTATGTGGATGGCATTATTTCCTATGCATTCACTAATATATATATGTGTGTGTGTTTGTATATATATATATATATATATATATATATATACATACATACATACATACATACATATATACATATATATATATATATATATATATATAATATATATATATATATACATACATACATACATACATACATATATACATATATATATATATATATATATATATATATATATATACATATGTATGTATGCATATATATGTATGTATGTATATTTATGTGTTTGTGCATGTGTGTAATGTATATTTTTTCTGAGCATATAAGAAATATATATCTGTACATGTAACCAGTCTTTCGCTTCAGAAATTTTAGTATTTTCCACATTTTATAAAAAAAAAAAAAGAAGAAAAGAAAAGAAAATGAAAAATACAAGAAAGCGGAAGAATGAAATATGGTATAAGTTTTGTAGAAACTGGAAGGTAAAGGCCAAAACTAACCCATATTTTGATTCCTGTTGATCATTTAAAGATTTCAGAAAGCTTTTATTTACAGTATATTTAACCCTATTTAATTCCAATTTCACTTGTTCATTTCCAAGCTCCCTCCATTCTAGAAACTTCATAACTAACTAATATTATGGTTGTACAAATTTGGTATGATGAACAATGAGGTGATTCTCTTGTTCTCTAAACCTGAAATAATTCCATCCAACGACCCATCCCATCTCCCCTTGCCTGCCTGGTAAACTGCTTAAAGAGAAAAACGAAATAGTAAATTAAATTTTTTTTTTCTTTTTTTTTTTTTAATCACACCTTAAAGCATGCATGGCCAAGACAGCAGCAATGATAGTGTACAAGGGGAACAAAAATCATCTTTGAAACATCTTTTGTCTATTTCTTGCCATCAATTTGAGAGTTCTTCTGAACAGTCAATACCTGTTAAAGAATACACTCTACTATGTGTTGTTCCCAGTCTCTCTTAGATGGCTTCCACATAAATGTTGGCTGTGGTTTTTCTTCCTCCCTCCCCCACCCACCTGCTTTAGTTGTTTATCTGGATCTAAAGGAGAGGTTTGCAGTTTTTAAAAAAAAAATTACATAAATATTTATACCTCTATTCTATACAAAATTACCAAAAATTTTACTGTTTTTGTTTTTGCTGATATTTCAACAAATTAATTAATTAACCAGATTATCTTTGACTATGTTATTTTAAAGCATGTGCTAGGTCCAGTAGTTAGGTTTTAAATGTTCTGGTATATAGAATCTATAAGTGGTTGCTTAAGAAATAACATACCGTCATTTAAATCATATCACATCTGTCCCTCATTCATTCTCACTGCACTTTCTTTTCCATAACTCATTATCAGCATTTCTTTGATTCTATCCCATGTAACTACTTGTTCTAATAGTAATACAAGCAAGTTTTAAACTGAAGAGGCTTTGTCTTAACATAGCTATTCAAACCTTCCTAAGTTTGCTAATGTGTCTTTCATTGATGTCTATTAGAGAACCCGCACCTACTTATTGGTGGTCAGTCTTGGCTAGCTTTCATTGATGTCTGTGTTAGGAAACTCATGTATTTGTCAAAATTCAACTATAGCCATATTTCATTGATTTCAATTGTCTGTCTGTCAGCAATCAGTCTTGACCATCTTTCATTGATATCTATAATAGAAAAACTCATTTGTCTAGCTGTCAGGAATCAGGAATCAGCCCTGACCATCACTCATTGATGTCTGTGTTAGGAAACTCATCTGTTTACCTATCAGGAGTCAGTCCTGGCCATCCTTCTTGCCAAATGATCCTTTTTGTTGCAACATTTATTCATTGTTGGTACGATTTCCTTGGATCAGTATAATCAAGAACAAAGAACTTTTGGCCAATGTCTTTTATAAGAAAGAAACTAACTTTCCTTTCTGTTTATGTCACTACTGGACAGTTTGATGATGTCAAAAAAAATCATGAGGTGTTTATTCATAAGTCTAATCAGATATTTTCTTTCTGAAAAGGATGGAGTTGCTCTCTTGAGTTCCAAGTTAACTTTGTTTCTGATTTATTTCTTATACAAAAGTAAAAAGAAGTCTAATAATAATTTGCTTTTGTAACTCACTAATTAATCTTCCTTTCTTCTTCCTATTGGAACCTAACCAAAGCAGTTCTTAAAGAGAAATTCTAAACTCAGGCATTATAAAAATTGGTAGTCAATCTGAAAACTCATTTGCAATCTACTCTGAGTAAAAACAAAAATATTCCAAACTTCTTTACCAGTTCTTATTTTCAGTTTCCTCTTGTGTACAGAGCTCAAGTAGATCATGAGAGTTATCTGTAGCAACAATTAATCATAGTTCATTTCAACAGCTTTTGTTGTTAGCAATATGGCAAGATCTTTTTCATCTTGACTTAGAATCCGATTGGCTTCAGATACTGCCTCATGGTCTATTTTGGTTTGAACTGGAATATTTTATTAGATGTTTTTCATATATTTTGCATAATTTTATTGAGACAGACAATAATTATAATTTCTTTACTATAATAGTTTTATTAGTTGAAGTAGTGCTGTGATGTGTGAAGTGATTTGTAAATTGGTTATTATAAATATTGTTTATAATATTGTTTATTTATGTCTCTTACATGATTAAGCAATATTACGAACATGGTTTAATTATGTTGGAGAATTTTCTCTGCATTCAGTTATTTCATTCAATCCCACAAATATACCATTAACCATTGATAAGAAACATTTTAAGGTTTATCAACCAAATATGTTGGAATATATATATGAATATATATCTTTATATATATATATATATAAACTCCTGAAATTTCACATTATAGCTGTTATAAATGGAATTTAAAAGGGGTGATGTAAAAGTGAAATATTTTCTCTTAATAAAATATCTGATGTCCAGATGATGAGTTTTGGGAGTGAAAATATGGATAAATCTGGAAATCTCTCATTATACATGCTCCTTCGCTCCCTCAATAAAAGACCAATGCTTATCTCACAGAAATTAATTATATTTTTACAGGTCATATTTATCCTAGTTATTCTACATTTCACAGTTTTATTTCACTTTACTCTATTACATTTCAGTTTCTCTAGCTGAGGGCAGAAAATAATAAAATGTTTGAAGCTTTCTAAAAACAAACAAACAAACAAGAAATAAAAAAAAAGAACAAGACATTACACACATGCACTATAAGTTTTTATATTTTATTTTCCATGGGCAATTCTTTCTGTCCAATTTGGGTAATCTCATTTTTATCATTATAACATCACTATAAAAAGTTAAAGGTTATAACATTCTTTTTCCTCCAATTTGAAAACTTATTTTTTATCATTTTTTTACAAAAGAAAAATATTTAAAAAAAAAAAAGAAACTTCTCTTACTATATATATATAATTCAAATTATAACAATGAAATAGAATGCAAATGTCTAGATATCACAATTAAGGATGTGTTGAAATGAAATCAGTACAAAGTTATGGTACTGGGATGATAGAATACAATTGACTATTATATTCAATGCTTATGGTTTATGTGTGGTTAAGAGTGATACAATGTAAACTAGTTTTGAATACTTTTTTTTTTTTTCGTTATCTCAATATATTACATTTCGCAACTTGGCTAATGTTCTTGTTTAGTGATTTTGCAATAATGGGTGGACTTGTGCATCATACTCAACAATAGCCAAGTGTTGAAGGAAAAGCATATTTTCAATGAAAATTAGAACAAGATACAGCAACAAACAAAACGCCAGTAAATACTGCTTTGGTCTTGGAGTGTTTCATGTTAATATTCAGTCGTATTGGAACTGATCTATTTTTTATTCCATATGTCTGAATTAATGGTTTTTAGCTGGTTATATTAAGCTTCACCAAAAACAAAAAAAAGATGAAAACAAAGTAAAAAAAAAAATGATGATAATAATAATAATAATAATAATAATAATGTACTTAAATGTTGCTCATGTGTTCCAAATTAGTAATCTAGCATCATATATGGAAAACTCGGATTTTCCCTTATTGTAAGCTTTCCTGGAGACAACAGTATTGGCCTCATTGTTTCTAGCTTATCATTTAGTTCTGGTGGAAGAAGAAACTCTTCCACAGAACAATATTATTATTATATCAGGAGAACTGAAACATAAAACAGCAACAGCAACAACAACAGGGTGGATTGAAGAACCTGAAAAAGTTTCATTTCTCAAAAAACAAAACAAAAAAAAAACTTGTTTTTAAACTTTTTCTTTTTGTAGCAAGGAAGGGGAGAGCAGGAATTTTGTTTCCCTATAATATTAATTTGTGATATGTGTATTCAACAAGAAGAATCCATGTTTAAGACAGGTCTTGCTTGGATCTTAAACTCTATTCTTAATAAAAAAAAAATGTATGTAAAAAGAATAAGAAAGACAAAAATATAATGAAAAAGAAAAAAGATATATATATATATATGTACTAAATACTTATTCAGCCTAAAATTCTTCCTGTGTTGCTATCTGCTTCCATCTGGAGGTAGATTACAGATCGTGGTATTTTTTAGCAAAAGAAAAGTTGAAAATTAAAAAAAAAAATCAAAAAGAAAAAAATAAACAAATAAAAAAAATGACATGCATACATATGTATCCACACTCATACATATGTATTTCCTCTTAAACACACACATACACACATACATATTATATATATATATACACATGTATATGCACTCCTACATACAGATATATAATGAAAATGGTGATATTGTTTGATTGTCAGCAGTTTTGAAAAGGAAGGTGAACATGTTTGTGTTGATGAAAATATATATATATATATGTATATATATACATGTGTTCTTTTTTTTTAAATTTTTATGTTCTCTTCATCTTTTACTGTTGCAACCTGGATAATATATTCACATCTCCAATATTCCCAAACTTGGAAAATATCAAAGTAAAGAATCACCAAGAACAATATTTTAATCATGTATGCAACATTTCTCAGGTTTTCATAATTCTCTGAAAGGTGAAGAGAAAAAAAAATATGTGGGGGTGGGTTAACAGTTGTGAACATTGAATTTGTGTTTTATTCTATTTTTATGTGTTATAAATTTCTTCATTTTATGCTGTTCCTCTTAAGCTTTATAACAACAAAATTGAGTCTATTCCTTAAAAAGTATGGTTTCTATGAAATATTTTCCTATGAAAACAAATTTACATTCCAACATCTGGTGGCAAACTTCGGCAGTACCTTTTCCTTTTTTTTTTTTTTTCAATATGTTCCGAATTACTGATTGTTAGTCAATCAATTTAAACGAAGAAAGGTAGTTTTTCTCCTACACCATTTTATTGATAAGTTTTCTGTTATTATTGTTGTGATGGCTTATTTATTCATTAATTTATTAATTTTTTTGTTGTTTCCACAAACTGCCACTTTGATATTTTATCAACTACTGTCAAAAACAGAATGGTATGTATAATCTTAATCCTAGTTTCCAATATATTTTGTCTTCATGTTGCAGTCAAGTTTCTATTTTTCTATATTGTTTTATCATTGATTATTGTAAGGGGAAAAATTCTTGAAAAAAATTTATGTAGAACAGTTTTTTTTTTACTTCTTTTGTGTTTTCTGTTATTTTTTTCTTTTTAGAACTGCCCATTTTCTGTTAGATTCTGCTTTCAAACTTAGAAGAAAATGAAGAATTTAAAGTAAACTTTGAATCAATAAGCAATTCAAGAGTTTTCTGAAATGCCAGTTTATAAACATGACTGTTTAATTTTCATTGGTTATTGCATTTACACTTGCAATCAGTTATTTCCGATTCATTCTTGTCCCCTTGATTCTTCTGACTAATCATCCTTACAATCAACGAACCAATGCTGTGAACCATTTTGCTATAATACTCATTTTGTTTTGGTTACATTTATTCCATCAAATAATTGTTTGGTACAATTTAATTAATAATTCTGTAGTCACTCATTAGATTTTTATCTAGTATTTGTCAGGGTTTTTTTTTGTTGTTTGTTTTTGCATCTTCATTATATATAACTGCATTGCATATTTAGATTATCTTTGACAGACATGCTTATTAGATTGTTCCTTCCATTATGGTCGTCTCTGGAATGTTGTAGACTAAATGAAGCTACACAATTTCAGTAGTGTCCACTGGATAAGTACAAAAATAGTTTAGTCTGTTTAGCTTGTGTAACCATAGCAACATTTAGAATTGCTGACAAACAGGAATTATCAGTTTTGCTCTTAACTTTCACTATGTGAAATACAACAGTTCTTTGTTGCAAATAACTCAGGAAAAATAATCTAGATGGTTTTGTAGAATGGAATCAAGTCTTTGAATAAACCTGCTAGGACCATCTTGAACTACCTCTCCAGTTTTCTCCAGCAAGCAAAATTTGTTCAACTTATCAAGAACAAAAATTATTATTTATGTTTCCATAATGAACAAATTAAAAAAAAAAATTTAATTATATTGGTAGAATCAATTTTAATTGTAAATATGACCGGATTTTTTTCTTTTTTTTTTGTCTCTGATTACTGAAATCTTGACTAATTATAAGTATTTCCAAGTTTGTTGCAATAGTTTTCATCTTTTTCCAAGATGCTTAAATTATGTTCCCTTATATAATTACTATATTAGAATGGCTTTTTTCCCTTTCAACTAAATACATTCTTGTAGACTGACATTCTTGAGAGTCTGTTTTGGATAAAAGGGAGTAAAACAATAAATAGAATTACGAGGAAAATTTTGATAGATTATGTTGAGCTGGTCAGAACAATATCTGGATTGGATGGTGAGGTTTTAAATTGACCTGGAAAGAGAGAAAGAATGAGAGAGAGAGAGAGAGAGATCAATTAGTGTCATATCTAATGAATTAGTTATAAACTGTAATTATCATGATATCTGGCTTTCATTAAAGGTTATATGAGAATATTAAGAACTACCATTATTAGACACAATTTAATGTTAAACATGAAAATGGATTCCATCAAACTATTTATTTACCGATTAATTGCAAATTATTATTAAGCAAAATGTATTTGGAAAGCCAGTATGTTTATTTTTAATCCAAAATTATGCAGCAGTTTGAAATTAGTTTAATATATCTAATGTATGAGATAAGAGTGCAAAAAATGTTAAATACAAAGAAGAGGTGTCATATTGTTTGATGTGTTTCAGGAGATCATAATATCGAATGTATTCAGATGTATAGAATGAGGTGGGGGGGAGTACAGCATATGGATGTTTGTCTTTCAAAATATATTTTCTTGCAATATCAATGTCTTTCTCAGGTACAATAGATTTATCTCATTTGCATAAAACAAGCACATAAATATATCAAATCATTCATATGCACATACACACACACATACATACATGGTGTAATGGTTTTGCATATATTAAATTAGTGTACATTTTGTTCATAGATGATGTCGGATCTCAGCTACATGATTGCTGTTAAAATGCTCAATAGCTATTCTTTCTCATATTAGCCATCTTAATATAGCCTACCATTCGACATTTTATGCCATGACACCACTATTAAATATTGTAGATAAGGCCTCGCTGTCTAACCCTCTTCATTAGCAATGAAAGTTTTCTCACTGTTTTGTTAAGATTTTCCTACAGGGTGGTTACAATACTAAAATACAGCTTTTTATTCTTCTGTATATATAGGTGTTAAACAATATGTGGACAAAGCAGGTAGGGGGCCCTTGTGGGGTAAATGCAATTTTCATTCAAGATTTTACGTTTTAGAAAATCTGACAAATATTTATTCTGTGAATACTAAAATCAAAAACTTGAGTTTATTCTGGAAGAATTTATATTCATGAGTGGATACCTTAAATTGTGAACTTTAATACTGCAATAAAACTACAAAATTCATAACCAAAACAAAATTAGTTGACCAACAAAAGAAGTATCTGGATTTCATCTTGATATTCTTCAAGGCAAATTAAATAATCTATTTTATCTTATCTCATTGCTTAGTCAGAAGAAACAGAACTGGGCATTAAGTTTTTGTAGGCCTTCCTCCAATATGTAAACTACAATATCAGGCATATATATATATATATATATATATTCCAGGGGATCCCAAGTTCAAAGAAGCTATGTCTGGTCACTAAGAATAAAGAACTCAAAGATAAGTCTGAGGGGGAATAAATACACAGGCACACATACATGTGTGTATGTGTGTGTCTTTATATAAACACACATATTAATCTATATACATTGTATATTTATGAAAAAGATATACCTTACGTTACATTCCAAATTAGCCCCCACTAAAATAACAAATATTATATAGCTTTATTAATTAGTTATGTCATTACATGCATTGTTATGCAAATTAGACAGATAAGTTTAGCTGTCGAAGTTTGTATGGACTATAATTATATCTATGTTTCGTGGGCAGAAGTTGGATATTCTTTCTCTAAGCAAGGTCTAAGAAGATCAAAAGCTAGCCAGATTGACCTCACTTTTGCTGCCTGTGGAGAGATTAAAATCCTTTAGTGTTATCACTTTGCTAACTTTTCACAACAAAGCTAAATTTGTTTGTTTGTCAGAAAAGGTTGTATCTTGTTATGTTGCAAATAATATACATGACGGAATTGTAATATTGATCTCTTGTAATAACTTATGAACAATTCAATCAGCTGAAATCAATATTGAATCAAAGTTAGTTTCACATAATCCCTGTTAGTCATATTGGAATGGGTGCTTTCCAATAAGGCTGATTGAAGAATTAGGTGGTAATCATGAAAAGAAACTTTGAATTTCAGTCGATATTGGTTTCAGCTAACACACAGGTATACACAGACACACACACACACACACACATATGAGAAAAATAGAATTCCATCATTATCTCTTGTTTTGTCCTGTTCTCAATTCTGATTTCTTTTGTCAAATGTGCAGTTTCTTAGTTCCACCATAACTACCTCATCCCATCTAAGAATGGCTGGATGTGTAATGTGACTAAGAGAGAAAAAAAAAAAATTATAAGAATCGGTCAAGATAACCTGATTTGCAGTTATAGAGTCTGAATGTCATTTACTAGGAAGGACATAATATGAACAGTTAATGGAAACCAAATAAGTGACGGCTATGTTGCTAGTTCATAAGTTCAAGAGAATCATGTAAAGTTTCATATATCTCTGGGAAAGCCCTTACTCTGCTCAGCAGCACTGAAAGCTTTTCTCTTTATTTTCATTCTATGTCCTGATCAGTTCTATATGTTAGGTACTTAGCTATTATTGATGTTGCATTGCTTCAACATCCAACATATATGTTTTCTCATGGATTCTAAACAATTAACTTTCAACCTTTGAGTATTCCAACTCAATCCGGTTGTCTTGAACTGTTATAGCATTTTCAGACAGCACCAGACTATCAAAGTGTGAAGCAACTGCCCTTTCTAACTAAAATCAATTACAATAAATTCAAATCTATCAAACTACTTTCTTACTTTATAGCCAGAGTCTGCTATTTTCTTTGCTATATTAAAATACCTATTCTCTATGGCAGGTGAGCATTTTGGATGCTTAAATAATCTAACACTGTCGAATGATTTGAAGATTCTTCAAAAAGGATTCTTCAGTATTTCTATATTACTTTATTCTTTTAGAAGTTACTTTTGAAGAGTGATTTTTTTAAAAAAGCTAGCTACTATTTAATCCAATGGTTAATTAACTCTTCTTTCACCATTACAATTTGTTGGAAAACATTCTTCATCACTAACAAAAACACTCTTTAATTATTTTTTCCTTTTAGATATTCTCAATGCTGGCTTTTTTTTTATCAAAGCTGGCAGGGTTTTCTATAAACTTCCATGTGATGGATTGAATTGGCAGGTAAATGATGACAACCACAACATCAGAAATCATCAAAAATTAAGATTAAACTTGATTTGTTTATATAAAGGCAGGGATATTTCTCAGGGAATATACGATAAACAGAGACGGAAGATGATTGATATGTAATATATTGATGTTGATATGCAATATCTCATACTGATATTGATTATGTTTTAATTAGAAATACATACGTTCCTACATACATATATATATATATATATGTGTGTGTGTGTGTATGTATGTATATGCATGTGTTCCAGGGTGAATGGTACACATTCATTAGTTGTGTTATTTGTGTGTCTATGAATTCAAATAGAGCAACAATTACAATAATTTTATCATTAATGAGAAAGTACTTGTACTTTGAAATGTTATAACCTATCCCAAGCACTGGAATTTTACAAGGCATTTGTCTATGTCTTACTAAATATATGTCAATCCATGCATAATTTCAAGCATATATGCTAGTATGCAGATACATCTAGTTTATATATATATATATACATACACACACACAAACAGATACAAGCATGGCTGTATTGTTTGGAAGTTCACTTCCCAACCATGTGGTTGGTCCTAACGTAATGTTGGGCAGGTGTCTTCTACTATAGCCCTGGGTGACCAGAAGCCTATCATAAATGTGTGTGTATGTATATATATATATATAAATATATATGTCTGTGTGAGTGTTTGTATGTTTCCCTCATGTTTACTGGTTTCCAAACAGTGACTCCCTGCAGTTCACCCACAAGAGCTTGTTGACATGTTGCACAAAACTTTGTAAACAAGACTCATTTATTAGGTGTTGTTTGTTTCTAATTCCCCAAGTAAAACGTGTACAGATTACTGGTTGTTTTATCGACTGGGAGATTTTTTTTTTTATCAAAAACTGGGGTGGGTGACAGGAAAATCATCCAGCCATAGGATAATTCTGCCTCATTGTATTTTCATCTGCCCCTCTAACCCATACAAGCATGGAAAAGTAGATATTAAAATGATAATGAATATATATGTATATATATATGTGTGTGTGTGTATATATATATAGACAGACACACGTATATATATTATATTATATTATATTGACATTTGTTTTTTATGTTCATTGTAATAAAAATAATTTTACATTAATCTGTTGGGTTACTCTATACTTCTATAGGGCATAAATTTATTATTCTTATAGAAGAAAATTATTGACAGTGATGTCAAAGCTTGAGCCTTTTAAGCCATCTCAACAACAACTTAACATGCCAAAACTTTGAAGTTACTGTCAAAAATATTCTTGTGTAAGAATGATATATATAAACCTTCAGAACAGCTTACAATGTAATGTTATCTGACTGCTTCACTGGACTTCTCATGTGGCCACATGGCTGGCTGAAAATAGTAGCAAAATTTCTCACCAAAACACATACATGACCATTTCAAAAATTGGAAAGATATTGTATAATGCAATCTCAATAAGCACTGTATCTGAAAATTTGACGAAATGGTCTTTGACTAAATGGTCTCTGATCATAGAGGTCTGCTAGATCAAGGCTTAACTTGGAATTAAACAGGAATAGTGACCTACAAAGTATTTAATGATATACTATTTAATCAAAGTCGTACCTCACTCTATATTGTCGCACGTTGACATGAAAATAATTCCTGATCTTCAAGCAGTAAACATCAGTTGGTGTGTGTGTGTATGTGTGTGCATAGTAGTGTTGTTTAAGGCAGGGAACCATAACTACATGAGGCAGTTAAAAGAATTGTTCTTCCACTGGAAGAAGAGGGCCGCTACAACCCACAGTGGAATAAGGAGATTATGATTGGTCTGATGAGTTATTATATTGTTTTAAAGTATTTATTTGATAGTTTCAAATAAAACAGAAAGAGATAAGGAGCGAAAGAGAAGTGGGCAAGGAAAATCGACTGAAGACAGATAGTGTTTTCTATGCCATTTCCATATAAGGTTGAACTGGTATGTTTTGTAGGGAAAACTTCATTGAAACCAACGATAAAGTCAAATGTACCATTTAGAACTATCTGCTTCAATGGTCGCTGTATAAAATATATCATCTGACCCCTTAAGGTCACCATGCATGCTCACACACTCTTGCAGCTATCATGTAATCACCCAACATTCTCATCACTCATTTGCACCTATCTTGCTATGTATCTGTTGTAGCTCCATCTCTGTTTCTTCAAAGTTACAAATCTTGGTTATTCTTAAGCTGGTATTGACTAAAGGCACTTCTTTTCAATTTCGCTTGTAGTCAGTTCTGTTTCTAAGTTAATATTCCTCCCTTTACTATTTGTGGTTATGTCAGCTCTTTAACTCTCTAGCATTCAGGTTATTCTGTCAAATGTTATGGTTATTTATTCACACTGTTTTGAATTAATCATGCATTATCTCAAAGCTTTAAGATTTTGATGAGGTAACTTTTAATTTTTAGAATGATATTATATGATTGGTGTGAGAGCCCACATTTGGCTAGTTTGTGCATAAAAGCAGGTAGAATATTTTGACTAGATATGGCCAGTTCAAATGCTAAGCGGTTAAAAACTAATACTGATAATTCTACTACCAAACAATACTACTTCATGATAAATGAACCACTGAGGAAGCTTCTACATAGTTGGTCAAGCATCATTGTCATTTAATTATTTTCCATGTCACCATGGCTTGAACAGGTCTGAATCAATTCTTCTTTGGAGAATACACAGATCAAAAGTCATATCCTGTCTATTATGTCTTATTTTAAGCATGCTTGCTACTGTTGGATGTTCTTCTTATGTTAGTCACTTTACAGGGGGTATCTTTTAATGACACCTCACAAGAGAGACTTGCATCTTCGGCAGGACTAAAATGTTCCCTTCCCTGTGTAGTCTCTGTTCATTGTTCAATAATTTTACAAATAATGTCCTAATCCTGCTTGGCGACACCTCCACCATTTTATATTTTTAATGATATATATAAATATATATATGTTTGTGTGCATGTATGTATATATGTGTGCATATATATATATATGCATGTATATATATGCATGTATATATATATATGCATGTATGTATATTCATATATATGTATTTTTATAATATACATACATTAACATAAGCATATGTGTGAGTGTGTCAATTTATTCTCTATTGGCAAGAGATGAATGAGGCTGATTGTGTTGATTTGCAAAGAAAAATCAGATTCTGTTTCTGAGATTTGTCTGTCCCCCACCAAAAGATTAAAAGAAAAAAGGGAGAGTGCTTAAGATAAATTGGTCTTAAATAGTCCCTAAAAAAGAAAAGCATGGATGGTGATGGCTGGCATGCAATTACTTCTAATCAATAACTATTTATGATCTAATGATATTTTCAAAGGAAAAAAAAATATCTATGTTCTACAACGTACTTAAATCAAAAGATCTCTCATATTTAATAAACATCTGAATTGATATAAGTATGTGCAGTATGTACATATATATATCACAGACATGGCTGTGTGGTTAGGAGTTTACACGTCATCTGTATTGTTCCAGGTTCAATCCCTCTGCACACAACTTTAAGTAAGTGTCTACAAGATTTTGGATTGACCAATAGGTTGGGAATGGAATTTGGTCAGCAAAAATTATGCTGAAGCCCATCATTTGTTTAAAAATATATGTTTAATGTCTGTGATTTAGGTTACTTATAGAAATCAGTAAAATAGTTCTGGACTGCTAAGTATTACGGTCTATCTGATCTGCAAAAGCTAAATGATGACAGTGTCATAATGAATGAATTAAATAATATATAAAAATAAATATCTATACACACTCACTCATATATATATATATATAGAGAGAGAGAGAGGGGAGAGATAGAGTGTGTGTTTGTGTGAATCATCATCATTTAACATCTGTTGTCCATGCTGCCATATGTATGTATATATATATATATATATATGTATCATATTATTCATATATATATATATAATACTTGTGTGTATATATATAAATTATGTGTGTGTGTATATATATCATCATGGATTCTCCCATCATTAGACAATGTATGAGAGTTCGGCAATTTCTTGCTGAAAAACAACACAAATTATTTGTTTATTGTGATCAAATGTTTGTGTACACATAAGCTCACTCCCTTCATCAAATCGACATTACCTGTACAGGTGCTTCCTGTGTCACATCATACAAGGAAATGATTGCAGAGCAACATGAAATGAAGTATTTTGCTCAAGAACACAACATAATGCCCAATCTAGGAATCGAACCCACAACCTCACAACTGTGAGTGCAACACCCTAACCACTAAACCATATATATTTATTTATTTATTTAACCACTTGTCATCCTTAGAATTACTGCCACTAGACAAGTTTTGTGATAGTTACACAGTTCTATGATTCCATAAATTACTCTCTCTATATATATATGTATGCACATACACAGTCTTTGATAAAGATTTTAAAGATAGGGAACCTGTGTAATAGACTGAAATATTTACTTGTAAATATTTTATTGACTTTAGGTTAAGCACAATTGAAAGTTGGTAGTAACCATCTAGATTGAGTGCACCTGTTTCAAGTATTCTAATCAACTATCTGTATTCTATCACCTGCCCTTCAGTGTTCAATATAATTAACTATTACATAAATGTTTAAGGACTAATGCTATCAATCACTCACTAATTATCAAATTAATTGTTAAACACATTAAATATACTTCTAGAGAAATGCAATATTACATTAATCAGTTTTCCACACATTTTATGGCAGCCTTCCAGATCATTGCAAAGTCAGTGATTTTAAAGGAAATATGAAGCACACAGCATATGATGTATAAATTAAATTGTGCCATATATATATATATATATATATATATATATATATATATATGCAGACTTATATGTATATACATATACAAATGTATATATAAATGAATATAATATAAATGAGATATATATACATACATATATATATATATACATTCATACATCACATACGTATATTCATATATATATATATATATATATATATATATATACACATTCATATACACACATAGATATATATGCATATACTATCTATATCATATATATTCTATTTATACTTGTGTAAATTAATTATATGTGTCTATGAATATTCATTAATATATATTGTGTGTATGTATGTATATTTATATATATATATATATATACATACACACACACATTAATCCAATAGCTAAAACAAGTAAAAGGTGAAATATATTTATATATATATACATACATGCATACATATATGTGTGTGTGTGTCTTTTAGCTCTATACTTGTTTTAGTCATTGGACTACAGCCATATTTTGGCAGTACCTTGGTACTTATTCTATTCTTCTCTTTTACCAAAATCGCTAAGTTATGCGTATGTAGCTAACCTAACATTTGTTGCCAAGTGGTAGTAGGAAGACGAAGCTTGAATGAATGATATACACACATAGATACGTATTCAGTGGGTTTTTACACAGTTTTTAGCTAATTAGATTTACTCACGAAGTACCAGTCAGTCTGGGGTTATAGGAAAAGACACTTTCCCAATGTACTCTGCAGTAGGACTGAACCTGAAACCATATATCTATAAAGTGAGCTTCCTAGCAACACATGGCTATAAGTACAGGCATTGCTTCAATTAGGTTCTTAATCATAAGGCATTGATTTCAATTCCCAGTGAAAGGAATTGGACAAGGTACTTTACTTTATGTTGGTGCAGTCAATGAGCAAGTAAAAAATGGGTTTTAAGACTCATAGAGCACTTTGTTGGTGCCAAGATAGCATGGCACCAATGTTTTCATGGTAAGGCATTGGTTCATAGATTTCAGACTAGATATCAACCAATCAATCCCAGAAATCATCTCATAGTTATAGACACTGTCCCTCTTACCCTAACCACACACACACACTCTCTCTCTTTCTCCCCCCCCTCTCTATATATATGTATGTCTATATACATAAATGTATATATATATATAATAACGAAACTAGACAGATGAGTGACAGCCTGGCCACTGGTGGTGGTGTAACACACCATACTAATCATATCTGTCAGGCATGTGGAAGAGAGTGTAATTCGGCAGGAGGACTTAAACGACATGCAAAGGTACATGAAGCCCAGTTACAACTACAGCCAGCTATTACCAGTAAAGGTCTTAGTTGCCAATTTTGTACAAGACTTTGTAGATCTTTAGCTGGGCTAAAAAGTCACATTCGATCACAGCACCAGTAACAGTGAAGCTTCGTGCAATAGCCATACTCGATAACGAGGGGGCAACCATAATATATAATATAGATAGATTTATACATTGTGCAGAGTATCTTGTAATTTGTTTAATATTTGTTTCTTCCTTACTAGCATTTGTTGGATAAAAATATATCTCAGGCAGAATTTTATGACTGGATGCTCTTCCTGTTGCCCCAGTATCTACCTATCTTTCATGAGAGGGATTTCTTAATCTTCAGGCCTCTGAAAGCAGAGTGACTGGTCAGTTGTAATGTCAGCAAAATATGCAAACACAACACTCTTTCACTCAAGTGAAACCATAGAATATCAGCATTCATAGACACAATGAGTTTCTTACAGTTCATGTCCCTGAAATTCACTCACAAGTCTTTGGTCAGCCCAAGGTTATTGTAGAAGACACTTGCTAAAGAACCCTCACACTGGAGCCTGAACCAGAGACCACTTAACTGTTAAACTTCTAAGCTACATAGTCGTGTCTCTCTCTCTTTCACTCCCACCATATATATGTGTGTGTGTATGTATATGAATATGTGTATATATTTGTATATGAGTATGTATATATATATTATATATATACATACTCATATATGTATGTGTGTGTATATATATATATATATATATATGTATGTATGTGTATATATATATGTATGTGTATATATATGTATGTATATATGTATATATATATATATATATATATATATATATATATATATGCATATTTATATGTAAATGAGAATGCTGATGCCTGTTATGAAATTATTCCCCCAATATTTCCAGTCCTTTAAATAGGAAGAGAGCTAAAAGACTACAATTTCAACTTTTATATTATCTTGGGATTGTGCTGAAGTTGTCGTTAATATATGTTCTAGTATATACATTATATAATGGCATTTTCTCTTCTAAATTTCAGTGTGTGTATGTATGAGAGTATTTTGATAATCTTTCAAATTACAACCTAATTAACACATCAGAATAAAATTTAATCAACCCATTTAGCATTCGGATTATTCTACCAAATCTAATACTTATTTATTCACATTGTTTCGAATTGACCATGTACTATCTTATAGTTTTAAGATTTCAATGATGTGATTGCTCAGTTTTAGGATGACATTGTAGGGTAGATGTGAGAAGCTGGATCTGTCCAGTTTGAATGTAAAGCAGACAGAATGTTTTGGCCTAATATGGCTAGTTTAAATTCTAAGGGGTTAAATGCAGATATCAGGAATTCCCATCATTTAACAACTTTCTTGCCATTTTTAAACATTGATTTGCAATCTTTAATAACATATTTATATTACTATATATTTTAATGTAGCTTATTAAGATAGTATTCATGTCCGAATGGATTGTGTAACATAAGCTGGAAGTTTAGCAGTACATCATATTCTGTGATTGTGTTGTTATTACCATACTCCAAATGACCATACTACCAAATGACTTAATCCATCTGTCAGTAAAATGGTAACAACTCACCACATAAGCAGTTGTAGAGTAGTATAATTCACAAGTGATTTGTTAGCTTGCAGCACTGATTTGAAATTTTTTTTTGTGAATATCGAGAAATCATTCCTGTACTCAGTCTCAGATCTCAATCCTCCAACTCTCTTCATCTGCCTTGATATTGGTCTTGGATTCTTGTTCTGATTACAGGCTACATATAACGGCAGGTGTGCAACAATAGCTCAGATGACATAAGCATTTACTATCAAGTTGGCACCTTCTTTAGCTATGAGAAGCTGCTACTACTGGTATATATATATATATAGTGTGAGTGTGTGTATGCACGTATGTATGTATGTAAATATATCAATGAGTGCTATCTGGTCTAAATGGTATGAGGTATTTGTAGTGTCATCATCATCATCATCATCTGCTTTCCCTGCTGGCATGGGTTGAATGGGTCCTCTCAGTTCTTATTCAGAATTATTGTCCTCCTACATGGGTCAGGGGATTACATTTCGCTTGAACATTCCATTTTTTTTTTTTGCATGATTTCTATGGCTGTATGTTTTTTCTGACACCATCCTCTTTAAAGAGTGCACTAAGTGCATTTTATCATGGCACTAGTACTAGAGAGAAATTGTCATGTCTTTCACGGGACAAGACTTCAAGGTTCCTCTTGAGTTCACATTTCCAGTCATTTGTCCCCCACTTTAACAAAGTATTATTGGTACATTTTATTGTAGCACCAGCACTAGTGAGGTTGGTTGTCTTGTACTGCAAGACAAAAATCTTCTCCCTACTCTGTGTTATCTCCATGTTATTTGTTGATGAAATATCATCTTTGAGTTTGCAAAATGGGAAACCCTTGTATTTGTGATATAGGAAAATATGCAAAGTAAACTTTCCCTTGCAATATATTATCATTTGATAATATTTATCGTTTGATCTTATTTCGAAGAGAAAGCCAAGGATTAAGATTGTGTAAAAATTTAACTGAAGTGAACTGGAGTTTACATGTGCTGTGACATGTTATTTCGTTTCTGTCATGATTCTGATAGCAGTAGAGGTATTGCTACTATTATTATACATCATCACCATATCATATTATCTATCATCTCTCTAACTGAAGCTTGCCAATTTTAAATTTCAATTTTGAATTAAAAAAAAAAAATCAAAATTCCTGATTTGTGATATAGATTTGAAACCTAAAATTCTTGGAACTGGTTCTTACTATGTCTTGACACCAGAGTAAAGCGACAACTTAACTTTGTTTTCAGCAATATAGCTTCTCTATAATCTTTCAACTAGTTCAATCTAGCAACATCTTGGCTATCTTTAAACGAAAATTTTTGTTATTTTAAATCGCAATTAATGTATGATTGCCATGGCTGGAATGCTGTTCTTATGATTTACATGCCTGCTCAGCTAACTGATATGGCTAACGTTTGTTTTATTGAACCTGCTGGTTGTTTTCAAGCATTCAGTTGTGATATAGATGAATCTGTTTAAGCTATGATCAGAACTACTCAACAACAACAACAACAACATGAAAGGTCTGAAAATATAATTTACTGACTACTCTTAGGTTTTCATTACTGTTACAAGGTTGGAAATGAAACCACTTCTTTAATTATAAGTTTAAACATTTCATCTGTTTGAACTTGAAAAGATAGCTAATGTGACATTAGATAGGAAAGAAATTAGATGAAAAAAAAATAGGAAAAAAAATGTACACTATTTCATGGTCTCTGAGAGGTGCAACATCAATTATAATTCAATAATTGAAAAGTTTAAAGTTAAACAAAACGGAAAAAAAAAATGCATTTCAGTGAAATAAGATCCACTTTAAACCTAACATATTTTATAAAGACGTGAAGTTTCAAAAGTTAAATTTCTCATTTTGAGTCATTAAAGATCTGATCTGAAGGTAAAGGTTGTTAAAAGAAAGTCAATAAAGTTGAAAGTATTTAGGTTTCTCACTCAAATAGAAAAAGATACTGATTTTATGTTTTTAATTTTTTTAAATTTATCTCTTCATTAAGAGCTTTGATGTTTCTAAAACTACGGCTGTTTACATAAACTTCTATTATAGGTAATAACTAGATGTCCTTTGAAACACTTGTTGATGTTAGTTATTGCTTAATATAGTAGAATGAAGCTGAGTAATGTTTCATCAACCAGCGCTGTATAAAGTAATATCAATGGTGTGATTTGAAACCATGGTTTATGGCAGTTTTCTAATGGTTTAAACCACCCAGCCATTACATTCTTGGTTTTAAACTATTACGACTACTTTTATCATAAACAAACAAAAACAAAGTTTGTGATTTAATCCTTTAAGTACATCAGACCATTGTTTACATGAAAAAATCTTCCTAAACAATTTTCTTGCCTTGCCTTTGGGGTAAAACAGCTTGTTTCAAAGTAGATTTTAGTTCAAATTTAAATCTGCTTGCAGTATAGCAATTTGCATGCTTAACACACTAAAGCTGTATCCCTAAATGAAATTTTTTCAGGAAATAATGATGTAACCCTTTAGCAGGTTTCCAGTTGAACAACATAAAAATAAAGATATATATATATATTAAACATATCCAGAGGAAAGTTTTCTATTTATTTCCATCATTCTCAATCTTAATTTTAATAAGGCAAGCTTGGATGAAGAATTATGATATGTTGCAAAATATGTACAACTCTCAAAAATTGTTATATCAGTTATGGATTACTCTATGATTTCCAAAAGGTAATTTCATTCCTTAATACTGCATATATCTATAGGAATATATAAATGTTTGTTTATTTATTTATTAATATTTCTTTGTCCTACTGAGTAGAGAATATTCTTACATTTTCTTCATCTCTCTATAAAAGATTTGAATCCTTGCATGGGAAATCAGTCTTACAATGCTGAATGTAGTAAAAGTATCTGTTTTTACCAAGCATAGTAAAGTACCTTGCCTAAGGATACATTTTACTACTGGCTCTTTTAATGTCAAGATGTCTTTTGGCTTATAATCACCACTATTTATTTAACCACAGGACAGTGTTAGAATTTCTTCATGTTTCCTTATGTGATATAATATATTTTTAACATGTTTTAATGTAAATATGTGTGTGTTTTGGATATGTTAATTCCTAGTCTGGCATTTAAAGTTTTTAACTTTAAAATTTTATGTTACCTTCACTTCTTTTTACCATTTCTGTGTTTATTTATCTTTTGTGTTTGTTTTACCAATTCCTTCTGGGGCATGGTGTCTTTATTAATTCAGCTTTATTTCTCTGTTTCAAAATTGTCTTTTAGCTACACATTTGTTTGATTTAAAAGTGGTCTCTCCCCCTCTATTCTCTCTCTCTCTCTCTCTCTCTCTCTCTCTCTCTCTCTATATATATATATATAATATATATATATATATATATATATAAAGTAACAAACTAAGGAAAATAATTCCTTCAAAGGGGTGTGTAAGACATCCCATTCACTGGTACATCAGTTGAATACTATATATGTATGTATATGTGTGTTTGTGCTTTTAGACTATATTTGTCTATAGACATATGTCTATTTAAACTAACACATGCATATTCTTCCAATATTCTCTCTATTTTAAAACTGGTATATGTGTATTTAAAATTCTTTTCCCTCTCTATGTCTTAAAACGTTACCGTATAAATTCTAAGATCAACACCTCTCTATATTCTATTTACAATAGATTCAGATTTCAATGTCATTTTATGTTTCTCAATTTATTTATTGAACTCCATTCCAGGTAGCTTTATTTTTATTTAAACTGTTTTTACTTCATATCTCTATTACATATTGATTACTCAGAATATTTCTGCTGAAGAGTTCCTCTTGCAGACACTGCATATCTTTAACTCTGCCCAGATGTTTAATTGATCTCACCTTACACAAATGTTTATTCCTTAGCTTTTTATATACTGCATGAATTGTGCAGTTCTGCAAATTCAGTTAATTTACATGAGATTAATGTGCAATAAAATACCCACTCACACATTATAAAGTACTATACTATATTGGGAAGTTAGTCGTGTGGCTTTTCTAAGAACAAAACTCCATTCAGTAAGGCTTGGGATAGAATTCACTATTGAAATAAGTATCACCAAATCATTTGATCTTTTCCTTACTGAATCATATTATCCTTAATAGAAAACCGTTCTTCTATCGTTAGTTTATTTACATATCCTTTGGTCGTGTTCTACTCTGAAACAAACCTGTTATGAAAAGTACTACTGACAGTGAGTTTCCTGGGAATATACATTTACTAATGCTTACTTTATTCATGTTAAAGCTCAGTATTGTTGTTAATAAGAGACTTTCTTGATGCATCTAATGATATTCTGACAGATATTAACAAAATTCCCATTTCCTGAGAATACTGCCATTCCATTGAATCATAAGCTTTTCTATAGCCAATGTAAATCATTTTCACATTTTATCTGCTTGGTTCTATCTGTTAGAAGCAGATGTTTGGACCTTTCTATGTAATTTTGGTCCTATTATTTCTGTAATTCTTGTTGTTGCAGACAATCTTTTCATTCAGTATTAATAAGTTAGTTTCCATTACCAATTTGTAATGTGTAAGCCATGGAACTTGACCAAATCAGCTCTGTTTCTGTTTGTATAACAACTAGTGTAGGATCTTCAAATCCATCTATTTTTTCCTGGCTGCAAGGACTACTTACAGCAGCTCATTTAATGTACAACAACCTCTAGGCTTTGTTATTTATAATTACATGGCAAGATTTAATTTGTTTGCTTGTCATTCACTAATAATGGATAATTGTCAGAAACATATCCATTTCTATAAAATCAGTTGGTTATATTATTCGTTCGATGAAGGAATAAAATTCTTTAAACTACAGATTAAAGTCACTGTTATATCAATTTTAATAGAGTATTTTTTAAAATTAGGATACTTTCCAGTTTGTTCTGGTTCTTTGTGGTCCAAGTTAAAATTCCAGCTCCTCATGGTGTTCACTTCTCTGAGAGTCCAGCTGGGATGATGGCTCATGTTAGTCAGCCACATGCCACATGGTCATGGTGGATGAAGAAGTATTTTGGGATATTGGTCAGAGAGTTATCTGGAACAACCCAATTAAATACCAACAAATGGTGGATTCAGCAATACATTACAGTGATACATGGTCCCATACCTGGCCTAACCTGATGGTAGGAATCAGGATCTGCATGATCTGGGTAACAATGATTGGACTCCAGAGTCAGGCAGTAACATGTTGATTCAAGCAACACTTTTGGTGCATCAATCGGATCTGCACACCTTGTATTGAAACAGGATATATTTTAGAACAAGAAAGTCTATTACATATCACCATGATAATTTGACATTTGAACTGAGTCAGTGCCACACTAGGACAGGCAATTTCCAGTTTTAATTATAATATTTTAGTATTCTAAGTTCATATTCCCCTTGGATCAACTCTACCATTACTGCTTGTATTCTTGACATTGAGCTGCCCATTAAAAGCACCGTTATCTAAGAGTTAAATAGGGCAGTGGTTTGGTAGAATCGTTAGAGCAATGGGGAAAATGCCTTGTATTATCATCAAATCATACTGAGAAGAAGTTCTCATTTCATTCTTTCAGCGTCAATAAAATAGAGTACCATTGAAGTACTAGATTTGATATATCCAGCTGAAGTACAGGATTTGATATACTCAATTTCTGGACATGTACCAATAGTAGAAACAATTATTTGAGAATGAAAGGCATTGAGGTTCAAACTTCATTATAGAGGCACATATTGTGGGGCAAATATTGACATTAAACTTTAAGTAAACTTTAAGTGAATCATTTAACATCTTCAAAGCTTTGCACTAAATTCAAATAAAAGTTTTTATCAATTTAGAAATTCCTTTTAAATTTATGTTTGTAGTATATCTTGCCAAGCATTTATTTAGTGGTAGCAGCAGATTGTCCACTGTGGTACTTTGAGGATAATGAAATGGTAGATTAACTAAAACACATTTTGTTTCCTCTATGTTCAAGCCCCACCATTACTTTTATCATCCCAAAGTCAATAAAATAAACATGAAGTACCCACTGGAAATAAATCATTCAACTTCTCTATCTCTCTCTCTTTTCTTGAACAAAATTGTAAATATCACCACTTAACTAATTCAAATTCATGACTTTGACTCATTTGAGTTATTTCCCTTAGCTCATTTTTTACATTCATTTACTGGATATATGGATATATTACCAGTATATTCATTTGCATTTGCTCCAAGAATATGAAGTAAATCTTGGAGGTAAACTAACTTTTGAATAATGTGTTTTAACTAAATTTCAGCGGCATTGCATTTCCTTTACACATCAGTCTGGCCTCGAGACAGCACAACAATCTTCATTTTAATGGCATTCCACTAAATCTCTTCCTTTCCATATTCTGGTCCCAGTTAGTAATTCTAATATGAAATTTATTCATTATACTGCATTATTACATCATACAGGGAATTATCTTTCAAAGGTAAATACTATTGATAGAAACTCGACAAGAGAATGTACTCTTTGACTTATTGCCGATATTTCACACTACCTCTAATGCTACCTGACACAAGGAATAAAATTCAGCAAGCATGATTGTGCAGTGAAATATATAAAATTACATATTCTACTAGCTTCCATCATTCTGCATTTGCTATCCCTGGAACAAATTTTGCCACTTTAGCATCCTTTATATCAACATTATTCAGCGCTTCTTGTGATTTCTAGTGCAAATTTGCATAGCACTGCTCTATTGGTTTAGCTTTTATGACAGTACCGTTCTCTTACATTTCACTGTTAACATGCATGGATACACTTTGGCATCGGCGTAGTTCTAGGAAAGTAGTAATGGTTATTTGAATACTGCGTTCACGAGAAACTGTTACACATTGTTACACTAAATGAACTTTGGGAATATATTCTGGAATATGTTTATTTAAATTATTTTTCAATGTGCTAAGCATTTCATATTACTTGCATTGTGACTGAATGACAGAGAGAGATTTGAATGTTTTTGTTTCAGAGCTATAGTGTTAGTTGTATACGTATATTTGTGTATGTGCGTGTGCACACACACATACATATATATGCATCATACATACATACACAAATATAAACACACAACTAAGCCTCTGTGCTATATATATACATATATATATATATATATATATATATATATATACACAGCACAGAGGTCTAGTTGTGTGTAACATGATACACTGATATATATATATATATACACATACACTTGCGTGTGTAATATGGTTTACATATATATGCTATTGAGGTGGCATCTTAGCAGTGTATGAGTCACAAAGTTTAAGTATTTTTATATTGTAGCATGCAAACTATCTTCTGAATGTCTTTGTAAAAGCACAGCTGCAATCTCTCTCTTGAAAGGCACATCCATATACATACAATTACACATATCTATATGCATATGCGTATATATATATATATATATATATATATATACATTCTACTAAACTAGTTACTGTCATGGACTCTAATGCTCTAATATAATGAATGCTGTGTAGTATACTGTAGTCAGGAATGCAGTATGTGTAACACAAATATTGCTGAGTAACATTCTGTACTTAGGAGTACAATATATGTGACACACAATGGTGTAGTGACAACTGGCTGTGCAACAGACTGTATTATTTGATAACTAATGTGTTGTGAAAGCTGAGAAATATAGAAATATTGTTTTAACTAAAATGTTTCAAGTTTCTGTGACATCTGAATTACTTTTTGTTTTAAAAGTTTTTCTATATTTGATTTGTTTTATTGAAAACTCACAATAAACCAAAAATATAGTTTATTGAAAAATGACAACGATGTGTATTGACTTTTGGAAGCCATTGCTATAGTGTTCCAAAATAGCAGTTCTATAATAATTTTTCATTTGTTTTTATTACCAGTTGGTCTTTCTGTATTTTAGGCAAACGAAGCCTGAAGAATTCAAGGTGTAAAATGACTTCTCTCTTTACTCTCATGAAACATGCTGATCTTGTTTAGAAGCTTAACATTTATCATCATTACTATTTTGTTTTAAATTCTATTTCTGTAGAGTTTTGTAAATGGTTTACAATTGTGATATGAATCAAATTGTTACATGGCTTTATTCCTGATTCCTCTTTACAAATGAGGGGTATTAAGTTTCATACGAGTCTTGTATAATTAGTGTCACTCATTTGACTGTTCTTTAATGTTCAGAGATATTTATGGTTATTTAGTGTATCGTTGAATTAGTCTCAGTAAACTATAAAATCAACTTTCCTTTGAAACTTTGTCCTTTGCCACCCAAACATACATCTTACTTGCAAAAATAAAACAATCAAGATGTCAAATATCAAATGAAAAAATTTCTTTACCATGTGCACTAAGAGCAAGGCAGCTCTGTAGTACCAGAATCTGTCTTTCTCTTATTGTCTGTAGCCAAAAATCACAGAAGCAAGTGAATTGAAAATGTAAATTAGGCCAAGGTTTTAATTTAACAAGATATTACTATCACTTCACAGTGTCCAAAACTTAATATGCTTCCATTTCTCAAACAAATGAAAGCATTTGTCTTAGTCTTAAGGTTAACAAAATATTGGTTAATGTCATATCAGAAGAATGGATAATTAGATATGAAGTATATTTTAGAAATGTTAGTATTGAGTTGGGAAGCTAAAACAAGCATTCTATTCATCTCTGTTTGAAAATACTTGTGTATTATGATGGTCAGATACTAATAAAATGCACTTCACCAAAGTGAACACAGAGAAATCATGCTTTACAGTTATAATTATATTGGTCAATTGTGAAAATTAATAAGAAATATATATTGCATAGAGACATTGGAACTGTGACCAGCTTAACTGATCATCTACATCTGCAAAAATATTTTGAAGAAGCTACACACTTATATAGATGCATTTACAGTTTTGATCAAACTGAGTTCAGTCAATGATCTCAATAACTATAGATGTTCAATATTCTCATTCAAAACATTTTAAGTGAATTCTTTTCAAAATATCCCTTGTATTATATATTGCTATGTAAATATTGCTGTATACTGATTGTATATCACTTCATAACATAGTGTTAAATCAGTAATATTTGATAACCTAATATATCAATAAAATAGTATTTTATCATATACATTCTAAGATTTGAAAAGTACTTGCCACGTTCTGTTAGATTGCTGTGAAAATAGCTGGTATTCTAACTAAATAATGCTCAAATATTAAACACATTTACTAACACAGTAATTGGCATAGATAATAAAAATCTAGACCAGACGCTTGATTCAGTGATTCATCTTCCTATATTCTGCTCCCCATTGGACTTCATGTTAGATGTTCTTAGTATCGATCTATGGAAATTTCAATGAATTATATCTTAGAAGAATTGGTTTTATGCTGAAGGAAGAAGAAAATACATAAATACTTTATTTAGTTTGAAATGTCTTGTGGTTAATTCATTAAATGCCTTAAATGTTATAAAAGACTTAAATATTTGGAAGAAAGCAGATATTCTGGGCAAGAACATTATACCATAATATAGACATAAATTATGCTTAATTAAAATATATATTTTGCAGAAGAGATAAAAATGAAGTCTTCTCTGTTTGTATGAACTGTTCTTTGTTATAAGTGTGCTCGTGTGTTAATTGTGCATAA
>NC_043005.1:43436317-43503817 GCF_006345805.1 Octopus sinensis
TTATCAAGAAATTTAACTATTGGATGACACTATAAATGCTACTTAACTGTAATCTTCTCAATAAGGAGGGGGTGGGTGCAATTCATATATATATATATATATATATATATATATATATATATATAATATATACATATGTATGTGTGTATGCACAAATATATACATGTATATGTATATCTGTGTCTATGTATGTATCTATGTGTGTATGTGTATGTCTATATATACATATATATACACACACATATTTACACATGCATACATATATATATATATATATAAGTTCTTCAAGTGAATACATACAACTGTATCCTTTTATGAGTTTCACCATCTCTGCTATGGCCAGGCTTTACCAGGCCACCGCCTTGACTTTACAGAGCATAGTGCAGGGAACTGCTTTGAGTAGGCATATAAATTCAATGCTTAGATATCCATATATATATATGTATATATATATATATATATATATACATATATGTGTATATGTATATATATACACATACACACACATATATATTCATACATATATGTGTGTGTGTTTATATATATATATATATATATGCCTGAATATCTGTCTGTTTGCATATATGCATGTGTATTTACACATACATATGTGTGTAGGGGGGGAATTCTCTCCATTGTAATTGCGTTTTATTTATACTGTTTTGTTGTATATACATATATCTTGAAATGAGTTGATTCCTTCAGCAAGTTTTATACATACCTTTTAAAGAAGTTTTGTGCATACAATTAAGAAGAAATAGAAAAAAAAAAGCAACAAAAGTGAGAAAGCTGTCTATTTGATATTCTTTTATCACATGTGCATTTATGTTTAGTGAAACCAATCTTTTGTAGGATGTATATATATTCATACCTGTCAAGCAAATAAATACAGTGTTATTTGGTTGTAATAATTTATTGTTATGTGACAAATTAATCAATGGAATTAGAATGTTTTTGTTCTTTTTACATACATACCAAAAAAATCAGACAAACATATATACACACATACATATATATATATACAATATATATATATATTTATATATATATATGTTATACATACGTATACATACATATATATGTGTGCATGTGTGTGAGTGAACGAAAAATTATAAAATGTTCTTGTCTCTTTTTCCATTAGTGTTTTAATCAAAGTAAACACAATTGTACACTCACACACATGCGTGCGCATGTACACACACTCACACACACACACATACACATACACAAAAAAACACAAATCTTTACACACCTAAATACATATGTATGTGTATTTGAAAAAAGATATTAAAAAAAGTGGAAATATATATCAGAATATAAAAAAAAATTCTCTAAAAAAAAGAAAAGAAAATTAAATCAAATTAAAAATCCAAAGCAAAGATAAGAAAATGGAAGTGTGAATATAAAAAAAAAAGCATGTGAATAAAGAGATATGTGCAGGGTTAATTGTTCAATGTATCCAAATTGGTTCTTCTCAGTAAACTGTTTTTTATTTGTTAAGGTCTCATCAACTGCACTCCAACGTTGTACATAAAATCATTAAAAAAAATCGAAGAAAAACAAATAAAACTGGCTCACCTTCCTTTTATTTCAAGTGTAACTTATTGAGTGCAGACTCAGTGACTGTTGGGTTAGATGTATGATTACTATGTATCCTGCCTTGCTTCATACAGTGTTATTTCCCAGTTCATATTCCATTGACCTGCAAGAAATGCAGTTCATTTCAGAACCATACATGTTATTACTACACAATTTAAGGTGGCAAGGTGGCAGAAATGTTAAGATGCCAGCAACATGCAGTTCACTTCAGAATCAAACATCGTTATTACTACACAATTTAAGGTAGCAAACTGGTAGAAACATTAAAATGCCAGGTAAAATGTAGTTCATTTCAGAAGCAAACATGTCACTATTACCACACAATTTAAAGCGGCAAGCTAGGAGAAACATTAAATTGCCAGGTAAAATGCAGTTCACCTCAGAATCAAACATGTCGTTATTACTACACAATTTAAGGTAGCAAGCTGGCAGAACGTTAACATGCCAGGTAAAATGCAGTTCATCTCAGAATCAAACATGTCGTTATTATGTGATTTAAGGTGGTAAGCTGGCAGAAACATTAAATCGCCAGGTAAAATGCAGTTCACCTCAGAATCAAACATGTCATTATTACTACACAATTTAAGGTAGCAAACTGGTAGAAACATTAAAACGCCAGGTAAAATGTAGTTCATTTCAGAAGCAAACATGTCATTATTACTACACAATTTAAGGTGGCAAGCTGGCAGAACGTTAACATGCCAGGTAAAATGCAGTTCATCTCAGAATCAAACATGTCGTTATTATGTGATTTAAGGTGGTAAGCTGGCAGAAACATTAAATCGCCAGGTAAAATGCAGTTCACCTCAGAATCAAACATGTCGTTATTACTACACAATTAAGGTAGCAAACTGGTAGAAACATTAAAATGCCAGGTAAAATGTAGTTCATTTCAGAAGCAAACATGTCACTATTACCACACAATTTAAAGCGGCAAGCTAGGAGAAACATTAAATTGCCAGGTAAAATGCAGTTCACCTCAGAATCAAACATGTCGTTATTACTACACAATTTAAGGTAGCAAGCTGGCAGAACGTTAACATGCCAGGTAAAATGCAGTTCATCTCAGAATCAAACATGTCGTTATTATGTGATTTAAGGTGGTAATCTGGCAGAAACATTAAATCGCCAGGTAAAATGCAGTTCACCTCAGAATCAAACATGTCATTATTACTACACAATTTAAGGTAGCAAACTGGTAGAAACATTAAAACGCCAGGTAAAATGTAGTTCATTTCAGAAGCAAACATGTCATTATTACTACACAATTTAAGGTGGCAAGCTGGCAGAACGTTAACATGCCAGGTAAAATGCAGTTCATCTCAGAATCAAACATGTCGTTATTATGTGATTTAAGGTGGTAAGCTGGCAGAAACATTAAATCGCCAGGTAAAATGCAGTTCACCTCAGAATCAAACATGTCGTTATTACTACACAATTTAAGGTAGTAAGCTGGCAGAAATGTTAAAATGCCAGGTAAAATGCTTAGTGGCATTGTGTCTGTCTTTACATTCTACATTTAAATTTTACGAAGGTCAACTTTGCCTTTTGTCCTTTCAGGGTTTATAAAATCAGTACCTGTTGAGCACTGGGGTTGAAGTAATTGACTTACACCTCCCCCAAATTTGTTGGCCTGGTGCTGAAATTCAAAGTCATTATTACTACACAATTCAAGGCTGTGAGCTGGCAGAACCATTGACACACCAGGCAAAATGCTTAGTGATATATCGTCCTCCTTTATGTTCTGAATTGAAATTCCGCGATGGTCAACTTTGCCTTTCATCCATTTTGATAAAATAAGTACCAGTTGAGCACAGGGGTCAATGTAATAGATTTACCCCTTATTCCAAAATTGTTAGCCTCGTACCAACATTCAAAACCATTGTTACTACACAACTAGGGTGTTTTATGAATAGATTACTTTTATATTTGTGGTTAACCTTTTTAGCATTTAGATAGCTTTGTCAAATGTATTGCTTCTTTATTCATATTGTTATGAATTAAGCATGCATTATCTTGTAGCTCCAAGATTTCAATGGTTTGTTTGTACATTTTTAGAATGGCATTGTATGGTAGGTGTGAGAGGTCGCATCTGGCCAGCTTTAACATAAAACAGGTAGAATATATAACACTGGTTGCTTGGAGAGCGGAGGCTGGGATGCATGGGCGACTGCTGGTCTTCCATAAACATCATTGCCCAGACTTATGCCTGAGAGGGTACCTTTCTAGGTGCAATCCCATAGTCAGTCATGACTGAAAGTGGTCTCAGCATATATATATATACAGTATATATATAGAGGGTCATAGCCCAACTAATTAGAGAGAGAGTTAGTTTAGATGAGATGCAGTTTGGGTTTGTGCCAGGGAAAAGTACTACTGATGCTATATTCCTGGTAAGGCAGCTGCAGGAGAAATACCTAGCCAAAGATAAGCCCCTGTACCTGGCTTTTGTTGACATGGAGAAAGCCTTCGACAGGGTCCCCCGATCCCTTATCTGGTGGGCAATGAGAAAACTAGGGATAGATGAATGGTTAGTGAGAGCTGTGCGGGCCATGTATAGGGACGCCGCTAGTAGGGTGAGGGTTGGAAATGAGTACAGTGAAGAATTCCGGGTAGAGGTAGGGGTCCACCAAGGCTCAGTACTCAGCCCCCTCCTATTTATCATAGTCCTCCAGGCAATAACGGAGGAATTCAAGACAGGATGCCCTTGGGAGCTCCTCTATGCTGATGACCTTGCTCTAATTGCTGAGTCGCTATCAGAACTGGAGGAGAAGTTTCAGGTGTGGAAACAAGGATTAGAATCGAAGGGCCTCAGAGTCAATCTAGCTAAAACCAAAGTCGTAATCAGTAGGAAGGTAGACAAATCACAAACACCTTCAGGTAGATGGCCCTGCTCGATCTGTAGAAAAGGTGTAGGTAGAAACTCTATAAGATGCACCAAGTGTAAGCTATGGACACATAAGAGATGCAGCAATGTCAAAGGAAGGCTAACTAGGAAGATGGTTTTTGTATGTGGCAGATGCTCAGGAACAATAAACACTGAAAATGCTCTGAGACCAACTTCCGTCACTTTCCAGGGAGAAAAACTAGAAATAGTTGATAGTTTCCGTTACCTAGGTGACCAAGTCAGCAGCGGGGGTGGGTGTGCTGAAAGTGTAACTGCTAGAGTAAGAATAGCTTGGGCAAAGTTCAGAGAGCTCTTACCTCTGCTGGTGACAAAAGGCCTCTCGCACAGAGTGAAAGGCAGACTGTATGATGCGTGTGTACGAACAGCCATGCTACATGGCAGTGAAACATGGGCCGTGACTGCTGAGGATATGCGTAAGCTCGCTAGAAATGAAGCCAGTATGCTCCGATGGATGTGTAATGCCGGTACTCACACTCGGCAGAGTGTAAGTACCTTGAGAGAAAAGCTGGACCTAAGAAGCATCAGTTGTGGTGTGCAAGAGAGACGTTTGCGCTGGTATGGTCATGTGGCGAGAATGGATGAAGATAGTTGTGTGAAAAAGTGCCACACCCTAGCGGTTGAGGGAACCTGTGGAAGAGGCAGACCCAGGAAAACCTGGACGAGGTGGTGAAGCACGACCTTCGAACTTTAGGTCTCACTGAGGAAATGACTAGAGACCGAGACCTCTGGAAGTGTGCTGTGCGCGAGAAGACCCGGCAGGACAAGTGAGTCCACAACCCGTGGCCTTCTACATGGGATGGAGCCAGCCTACGTATGCATACCTTCCCTTCTTGGGACACAAAACTCTACTTGTGAAGACGTGTTGAGGCAAGTGAGGATCAGAATCGAAATCGATCAATGGAAATTGCGGATATGCTACCAGTGCCGGTGGCATGTCGAAACTCTGCTTGTGAAGACCCATTGAGGCAAGTGAGGATCAGAATCGAAATCGATCAATGGAAATTGCAGATGTGTTACCAGTGCCGGTGGCATGTAAGAGAACTTTCCGTTTTGCGACCGTTGCCAGCACCGCCCCGTTTCGTGTCCGTTGCCAGCCTCGCCTGGCACATAAAAAGCACCATCCGTTCGTGGCCGTTTGCCAGCTCTGTCTGGCACCAGTGCGGGTGGCACGTAAAAAGCACCCACTACACTCACGGAGTGGTTGGCGTTAGGAAGGGCATCCAGCCGTAGAAACACTGCCAGATTTGACTGGGCCTGATGAAGCCTTCTGGCTTCACAGACCCCAGTAGAACCGTCCAACCCATGCTAGCATGGAAAACGGACGCTAAATGATGATGATGATGATGATGATTAACTTAATGTTCCATAAAGGTAAGATCAACAAAAAAACATATTCTATCCAGTGAGAGATAAATATCATTTAATGTACATCTTATGAAGATGAGGACTACTAATAGTTTCTTGCTATGAAGACACGGCTAGGCTTGTTTTTATAACATATCTTGTGTCTCCAAGTAATCTCCAGGCTCTGAGCACATGGTCTGTTCTATTTGAAAATCAGGATGCTGGTACATGAGAGATCACAAGAAAAAGACAAGAAGGTTGAGGCAAAAAGTGGAAGGGTGAATAAAAATGGAAAAAGAAAACAAATTCGTCAATTTTCTTTGCTTTCTTTTTTTCATTTTTGTTCACCCTTCCAGTTTTTGCATCAACCTTCTCATTTTGTTTCTCATATACCAGCATCCCGATTTTCAAGTAGAATAATAGACCATGTGTTCAGAGCCCAGAGATTGCTTGGAGCTGCAAGGTACATTATAAAAACCAGCCTAGTCTCATGTCTTCATAGCAAGAATGCATTAGTGTGCATTAAATGAGATGGATATATATATATATAGATAGATAAACAGAAGTAAATGAACAAATAAGAAATTTAGTGCTCAACATATTTGGTTAGAGTTACATGTATTTAATAACAATCTGGCTTAACCCTTCATTACTTGATGTAAGGAACTGATTTTACCAATTATGTCATCCTGCTGATTGCCTGTCTGCTTTATCATGTAAATTTATGAATAAAATGATGCTTCGACAGTAAAGACAACTACATTATGCAAATTGAACAATGAAGGCCTAAATACTTAGAAGCGATTTTAAATTTTCACTGCTCTGTCTCCAAACATCTGATGAATTGGATAGGCCCACGAAAGTTTTAAGAAATGCTGAGCTGAGTCAAACTGTTAGCAAATATGTGTGTGTGTGTTCTGCACACACGTATTGTGATTATGCACACACACACACATATAAATGAAATACTTTCTCTCTCAAAAAAGAAAGCTAATTCGGATATTAAATATAGTTAAATTTGGAGGAAAATTTTAAGTCAACATTATACTATATATATTTAAATCATGCAAAATATATCTATAAAACACTTTGAGAGTCATCCCCACTGCACTAAATCGCAGCCTACCAGCAAACAAGCTGAGCAGATACATTGAGCATGTGTGTTCGATAATACAAAATCACACACCTACAAACACTTTATTCATTTACATCTTCAAAATCATTAAGCAGCATTGTCCTATATTTTGCTATTGTTTGGAAAAAGTGTGTATGTATGTGTGTGCACACAAACACACGTATATAGAAATACATACATTATTTCATGTCATTTCCTTCCCCACCACATAATCACCACTATAGTCTATCATCTGTGGAACTCTTAAGAATAAAATATTCTCAGAAGAAATTCTGTCTTTTAAAAATATATTGCATTGTTGTCAAAACCAGGAGTGATATTTTAAATATATATATTTGGCTGATAAAAACTCACATTTGAATGACTTGAAAATATACAAAAAAAGAAATAATAAAAAAGGAAAGAAATAGGTACCAAATGGCTATGTGGAAGAAATGAATAAAATGAAACAATTTATTAAGGAAAATAATGGAATTGTGAGAGTTATATTAAATATAAGGAAAAAATGTTCTTGTTTAATTATTGACCTTCTTAATGTTGAAGACTAGGTGGTTTCTTTGTTATGACATCCACGTATTGGATTTTCACACAGACAACTGGCATAAACATAATGAGAATAAGAATTAGTAACCAGAAGGCTTTTAACAGTGTTCCACAATTGTGCATTCTGGAAGCATTTGCCATGAGTGAGATTGAGATAATAATAAGCTTATATATTGGTTTCATATTTTGGCACAAGGCCAGAAATTTCGTAGGAGGGACTAAGTTGATTACATCAACCCCAGCGCTCGGCTGGTACTTATTTTCTTGACTCTGAAAGGATGAAATGGAAAGTTAACCTTAGCGGAATTTGAACTCCAAACATAAAGACGGACAAAATATGGCTAAGCATTTTGCCTGGCATGCTAACAATTCTGCCTGATTGCCTGCCTTAATAAACTCATATATGAATTATATCATGAGTAATTAGCAAAAAAATTTTGTAGATACAGGCGCAGGTGTGGGTGCACAGTAAGAAGCTTGCTTCCCAACCATATGGTTGCAGGTTCAGTCCCCTTGGGAAAGTGTCTTCTACTATAACCTCAAACCAACTGAGGCTTCGTGTTTGGATTTGGTAGATGAAAACTGAAAGAAGCCCATCATGTATAATTATATATATTTATCTGTGTCTTTGTGTCAATGTTTGTCCCAACTGTATCCTGCGCTGCCAGACTTGGTCATCAATGGTCATCTGTTGCCTACATTGTTCTCGGATGTTGTTTGAGATTTGGTCACATAGAGAGACACCAAAGATTTGATGAAGACACCGCATTTGGAAACCCTTGAGCTTGTTCAGGTCTTGTTTGAGGATGCTCCAAATCTCAGTGCTATCTGGAAGAAGCCCAACATCTCCCTAAGGACCAAGATCTATCCTTTCCATACACTGGTTCTGCCTGTCTCCTACAGAGCTGGGACTTAATATCATATTAAATAAAGAAACAGAAAGAATTAAACCAAAATCAAAGTACTCGATAGAGTACAACAGAAAGTAAAGCTTACACAGGAATAATGTAAAAGGCATCAGAAAAACTTGCAGGAACACTGCACCTCAACCAGTTTTCTGCTAGTAGATAAATGATGTACATCTGATTCCCAGTTTGAGTAATTTTTCCTAACAAGTTACTTTTAATTTTCCTTTGTATTCTTTGTTTAATAGTATGCACTTGCTCATTAAATAAATTAGGGATAACTACAGAAGTGTGCCCCATGCCACCAATTTTGTTTCCTCATAACTTTCTTTGTCCCCTACTACTGTTTGATGGCTGGTGTTGGTTTGTTTATGGCCCCATAATTCAATGGTTTGGCAAAAGTGACCAAGAGAATAAATATCAGGTTTTTAAAAAAAGAAGTCTTGGGGTCGATTCAATTGGCTAAAATTTTTTCTAGATAGTGCCTCAGCATGGCCACAGTCAAATGACTGAAACAAGTTAAAGATAAATGATATATATAAAATGATAAATTATATATTTAGGCACTCGCATGGCTGTGTGGTTAAGAAACTCACTTTGCATTCATGTGTTTTTGTGTTCAGTCCCGCTGCATCATACCTTGGATTTGGACAAGAGTTTTTTACTATTGTCCCAGGTTGATCAAGACCTTGTGAGTGAATTTGGTAGATTGAAACTGTTCAGAATCCTGATGTGTGTGTACATGTGTGTGTGCATGCGTGTGTGTGTGTGTATGTGTGTGTGTGTGTTTGTGTAGGTGTCTCCCTGCCACCACTTGACAACCAGCATTGATTTGTTTATTTCCCTGTAACTTAGTGGTTTGGGAAAAAGTGACCAATAGAATAAACACCACACTTTAAAATAGAATCGATTGATTCAACTACACCTTTCAAGGCAGTATCCCAGCATGGCCACAGTCCAAGGACTGAAACAATTTAGTAAAGAAAACAATTAAAAGGAACATGGCTAAATTAGACAAAGAAATATTGGTTTCGATTTTGGCACAAGGCCAGCAACTTCAGGGGAAGGGGTATAATTACATCGACCCCCCCCACCCCAGAGATCAATTGGTACTTATTTTATCGACCCTGAAAGGATGAAAGACAAAGTTGACTTCAGTAAAATTTGAACTAGAACATAAAGGTGTACAAAATGCATACTAAAGATTCTGCCAGCTCACTGCCATATAAAAAGAGAAATATAACAAAAATTGCTTGAAAAAGTAGGACTCAATGGTATAACTGATGGATTCTTGATTATAGCATAGAGCCAAATCCTTTCCGCCCACAAATGTTAGTAGCTGAAGAATATGTGGAGGTTAGGAAGAAACAATTAATTACATTTTCTCTGAAATGTTGAAAGAAAATGAGTTTGTGTAAATGTCCACAGGAAAGATCTCTGAGAATGACAAAGCAAGCAGATTAACAGAGAGATTAAGACTAATCACCTAAATATTGTCATCAAGTTGAAACAGGAAAGAAACTGCCATCTAATCTAAGTATCAGTCTCAATACATGTTAATGTATCTCTAAAAGGACTGGAGAAATTATCATCAAAATATGCAGATCTAGAAATAGAGGTAATCAGAATGAAGGGAGTAAAAACAAAACAGTCATTATGATAATCTTTTCTACTATAAGCAGGAAGCCTGAAATTTGGCGGGGCAGAGGCTAGATGATAACACTGACCATAATGATCAACTGGTATTTGTTTTACTGATCCCAAAAAGGATGAAAAGCAAAGTAGACTTGGGCAACATTTGAATTCAGAATGTTAAGGCAGACAAAATACTACAAAGCATTCTGTCAGCATCCTACTGATTCTGCCAACTCACTGCCTTAACCCTTTCTTTACTGTATTTCTGTTGAGAAGCTCTATGTTTCTTCCAAATACTTTAACCCTTTAGTGTTCTGATTATTCTATCAAACATAATGCTTATTGATTTACATTGATTTGAATTAATCATGCGTTATCTCATATCTTCAAGATCTTGATGGTGTAATTACCTAATGTAGAATAACATTGTAGGGTAGGTGTGAGAGCCTGGATCTGGTCAGTTTGAACATAAAACAGATTAAATATTTTGGCCGGACATGGCTGGTTTAAATACTAAAGGGTTAAATATAACAAAGTGGAGGCGCAATGGCCTAGTGGTTAGGGCAGCGGACTTGTGGTCATAGGATCGCAGTTTCGATTCCCAGACCGGGCGTTGTGAGTGTTTATTGAGCGAAAACACCTAAAAGCTCCACGAGGCTCTGGCAGGGGGTGGTGGCGATCCCTGCTGTACTCTTTCGCCACAACTTTCTCTCACTCTTTCTTCTGTTGGCCTGCTCACTTAGCCAGCGGGGTGGCGTCATTTGAAGGCTAAAACAATGCGAAGCGCATTGTGACAAGCGATGTGTAACAACATCTGATGGCCTGGTCGGTCACGGTGATCACGGTGATAACAAAGAATTTAGTAAAATAACTTAGTTATGATTAAGCTAGTTTTAGGAACATAAATTGTGACTAAGGTTTGGTGGAAGATTTTTATTCAAAACTTCTGAAAACAAGACATTTGTACTACAGAGCCAGAGCAGGTTTATAATAATGGTTTCAAATATTGGCACAAGGCCAATCATTTCAGAGGAGGGTTTAAATCGATTAAATCAACCCCAGTTTTCAACAGGTACTTAAGGCAAAGTCAATCCTGGCAGAATTTGAACTCAGAATGTAAAGATTGTCAAAATACCTATTTCTTTATTACCCACAAGGGGCTAAACATAGAGGAGACAAACAAGGACAGACATAGGTATTAAGTCGATTACAACGACCCCAGTGCATAACTGGTACTTAATTTATTGACCCCGAAAGGATGAAAGGTAAACTCGACCTCGGCGGAATTTGAACTCACAACATAACGGCAGACAAAATACTGCTAAGCATTTCGCCCGATCAGTATTTTGTCTGCTGTTATGTTGTGAGTTCAAATTCTGCCAAGGTCGACTTTACCTTTCATCCTTTCGGATGAAGATTGTCAAAATACCATTAAGCATTTTGCCCAGCATCTTAGAAATCCTGCCAGCTCACTGCCTTCACACTACATACAATATTAGTTTCAAATTTTGGCACAAGATCAGCTGTTATGGGAGAGGGGTAAGTTGATTAAATCAACCCCAGTGTTCAACTGGTACTTATTTTATTGACTCTGGAATGATAAAAAGCAAAGTCAACCTCAGCAGAATTTGAACTCAGCACGTAAAGTTGGATGAGATGCTGCTAAACACTTTACCCCCAGAGTGCTAATGATTTCTGCCACCTTGCCATCCTGCAGTACTTATAATATTAACAGATGGTTTGGGAAATCATTAAAAAAAAGATACTGGAAGTAAACACTAAAAACCATAACCCCAAGACTTACCAAGATGAGACTATTAGACATGACAGTATGGACACTGATGATTGGTCAGAGCTGACAGGATATTGAACCTGTTTAGGCAACAGTGCCTTTTGGCTCTAGAAGCAAACATACACGCATGCACAGCATGCAGAAATATATACAAGGTCTGATGGAAAAGTATCAGGACTGTTACTATTGTAACAGAGCTAAACTATGCAGAGTGAAGCCACAGGGTACAGATTGACCTTGATCTCTGCTGGACATCACTCTAACTTATAACGTTCTCATTTACATCCATTGCTTATGGCAGTACTTGGAAGTAAAGTGTGTATGGTATGGTCATTACACCACACCACAGAGGTTCTATCAGTGAGCATGATATAGGAAATTGTGTGTGTGTGTATATGGTTGTATGTTTATGTGTGTCTGTATGCGCATGTGTATATAGGGGAGAGAGAGAGCCGGGGGGGGGGGCATGCGTGCATGGAAAGAAACATGGCATGAAGGTTATTATGCCCAAGAATCTTTTAAAAAAATCAAATTCCACTGCAAAGGAAGAAGATTTTAAGACATTGAGGAAACTTAAAAGAATGCAGCTGCTCACTCTCAGAAGAGAGAGAACCAAAGAAGCATGATATAACATTTGGTGTCAAGTGAGTCAGCATCAATTCAGCAATACCAAGTGTGGTGAGGTCAGGGTGGTGGAAGTAGCAAAATGGCTGTGCCGTAAGATCTCATACCCAAGTCTTACGAATGTGAACAATCATCATCATCATTGTTCGACCGTGGTCGAGACAATGGAATTTACCATGCTACGCCAGACTTCACGGTCCATCATGGCATTACGGAGGTCCTGTTGCTGGATGCCTGTATCCCTGGAGATTACATCAGGGTAGGAGAGTGTGCGCCCTCTGGTATTGCGAGTAGATGGCTTCCAGAGGAGAAGGGTAGAAATTACTTCTTTTTCAGCTCTACAACAATGTCCAGCAAACTGGACTCTCCTACCTTTCACAAGAGATGACACAGGTGGTAGTTTCCCATATATTTGCATTTTGGTTGGATAGCGCTTCCACGAGAGATTTTGAACAAGCAGGCATAGGAAATAAGGTGTAACTGTCGGGTAAGAAGGTTGCTTCCTAGCCACATGGGTTCACTTCAATCCTATTGTGTGGCAACTGTGGCAAGTGTTTACTACTATAGACTCAGGCTGATCGAAGAATTGTGAGTGGATTTAGTAGACCGAAAATATATCATGTGTGTGTTTGTGTGTGTGTGAGTGCGTGTGTATAAGTGTGTGTGTGTTTGTGTTTGTGTTTGTCCCCCACCTTGCTTGACACCCGGTAACGGTGTGTTTACGTCCCCTTAATCTAGCATTTCAACAAAAGAGAACAATAGATTAAGTGACAGGCTTTAAAAAAAATGAGACAAGTACAGGGGACGATTCCTTCCACTAAAAATTCTTATTTCTTTATTGCCCACAAGAAGCTAAATAAAGAGGGGACAAACAAGGACAGACAAAGGGATTAAGTCAATTGCATCGACCCCAGTACGTAACTGGTACTTAATTTATCGACCCCAAAAGGATGAAAGGCAAAGTCAACCTCGGCGGAATTTGAACTCGGAACGTAACAGCAGATGAAATACCACTAAGCACTTCGCCCGGCGTGCTAACGTTTCTGTCAGCTTGCCGCCTTCTCATTCAACTAAAAATTCTTCAAGGCGTTGCTCCAGCATGGCTGCAATCTAATTATTCAAATCAAGTAAAAGTTAAAAGATGATAAACACTAATATAACAACACCGAAACAAAACACAGCAACACAGCACCTGCCAAATACACTCATAACTATTCTTGGTAACTTAGTGAAAACATAATAAAAAACAAACAAGCAGATTAGCATAAACCAATAATGGAAACTAAAATTTCACAAACCAGTAATCTGAATGTAATGTCAACTAATTAAATTATTAATAAAAACTATCTTTAATAAAAAGAGACGCGTTAAAGGCGTGTTATGGCCTGTGATAGCATAATTTTCTAATGACTATCTGCATTGAAAATTGAGTATGCTATTGAAGAAAGATTCTAACACAGTCATTTAACCTGCTAACTTGTGACTAAATCTTGTTTGTCTTTGACAACAAATCTAAATATCTCAGGTTTTGATTCTGTATGTTGTATGAGCAGACATTCTATGTCCATAATTTGTGTATGCAACATTTAACTTATGTGGCGTACACACACACAAGTTTCATTTCTCAATCACCATCTGATCTGCTAATAAGATGTAAACACATGTTAAATAAGAATGATTTCTAACATGGGTATAAGTCCATGCACCACACTAGCACAGTGTCAACCAGTTATACATTGCTAGTCACAATGCGCTTCGCATTGTTTGAGATTTCGAATGAAGTCACCTTGCTGGCTAAATGAGGAGGGCAAAATTTCCCCATAATCTGAAGGCTATTCCGTCACAAGGTTACCCATTTACAGCTGAGTGGACTGGAACAATGTGAAATGAAGTGTTTTGCACAAGACACCACCCGGTCCTGGAACTGAACTCATGATCTAGCGATTGCAAGTGCAATACCTTAATCACTAAACTACCCACCTTCACATAATCCACTTATATGGACTCCAATACTTGACAGGTATTTTATTTTGTCTGTTATGGAAGAGCAAAAGACAAATTTGACTCCGGATGAGGCTGGTATAATAAATACTACAGCGTATTTGCTATTATTTCACTATACTGTAAATCCTCGAGTATAGTCCGCCCTTGAGTATAATACACAGGGGATTTTTAGGAGGCTGTACCTCTGAAAAACCTAAATCTTGTGTATAATATGCATCCCTTCTCTAACTTGAGTCAAGGAGGTCTATATTAACGTCCTTGGTTTGTAAAACTGTATACGGTAACATCCTTTATTATTATTGTATATACAGCATAATGCAAACATGTAGCTTTTTTGTGCATTTTGTCTGCAGAAAATAAAGAAATAACAGTAATAACGTTTAATAAATGTTGCTTACTGCAAGTTATGGATGATTCTTTTATGACTTCATTGCTTTCAGGCTTAGCTTAAGGTATTTTCGTGCCCGACATCACAACATGCGTCTGAATAAACATTGCCGGGCAGCAAATAGAGACTCGGACATTGCTTAAAAAATGATTTTCATTTTTAACTTCGTATATAGTACGCACTAGGGATTTTGACCTTTAAATTTTGGGGAAAAAAATGCAGATTATACTCGAGGATTTACGGTAAATAAAAACCATGAGCTGGCAGAATCATTTGCATGCTGTGCAAAATACTTAGTGGCATTTCGTCTGTACCTATGTTCGTTCTAAGTTCAAATTCTGCCGAGGTCGACTTTACTGTTCATCCTTTCAGAGATGATGAAATAAGTACCAGTTATGCAGTGGGGTCGATGTAATCAACTACCCCCCCTTCACAATTTCAGGCCTTGTGCTTTTAGCAGAAAGAATTATTTATTATTATTATTATAATACATACATACATATAGGCGCAGGAGTGGCTGTGTGGTAAGTAGCTTGCTAACCAACCACATGGTTCCGGGTTCAGTCCTACTGCGTGGCATCTTGGGCAAGTGTCTTCTGCTATAGGCCGACCAAAGCCTTGTGAGTGGATTTGGTAGACGGAAACTGAAAGAAGCTTGTCGTATATATATATATATATATGTGTATATGTGTATGTGTTTGTCCCCCTAGCATTGCTTGACAACCGATGCTGGTGTGTTTACGTCCCTGTCACTTAGCGGTTCGGCAAAAGAGACCGATAGAATAAGTACTGGTCTTACAAAGAATAAGTCCCGGGGTTGATTTACTCGACTAAAGGCGGTGCTCCAGCATGGTCGCAGTCAAATGACTGAAACAAGTAAAAGAGTAAAGAGTATTGCTTTACTTCTCAGAGCGCTCGATCTTGTTTGCTCTGGTTGATTCTGTGGGAGTGGACAACAGCCTGCAGTCAGAAGTCTCACAGGGTCTCTTTCCTCACATTATAAAGCTTTATACTTGGTTTTTTAATTATCGTACGTGACATTCAGCATCCAACTACCAAAGCATAAAAGAATATATATATATATGTATATATCAGCTTCCTGATGATTTCATTTGAATGAAACAGTTCTAGTCCTGTTGAAGCTCCTTCTATAAAATAAATTAATTTACTCTGCTATGTATTGAGTACCTTATTTACTGTGGTTAACCCCGACTCAACCCGGGGCCTACATATATGTATATATATATAGGCATACACACACACATACATACATACATACATACATACATATATATATACATACACACACACACACACATATATATATATATATATGTATGTATCTTTGTATGTATGTAATTTATGTATATACATATGTATGTATGTATGTATGTATGTATAAGATCACCTTGACGTATGATAGGAGAGAACAGATGATCGATAGAGTCTGGAGTAATGTTCTTACTTACTAACCCACTAATGTGTACGGTCAACAAGTCTATCAAGGGTGAGGGCGTGGTCCCGGTTGTATAATTAGCATAGATAACACACAACATGCTCTGAACTTAATATTTTATTGACCACATTTTTGTCTTGTTAAACAGCCTAATCAACCTTTTCAATGTCAAATGTATACAGGCGACGCCCTTTCTGTAATTTCTCAGACTTTTTTTACAAATTCTTCATTCCTTGGGCAACAAACTTGTTATTTGTAATGTAGAAATATTCTAGAAGCTTGCTTCCCAGTGTGCGATGCCAAACGGCTCCGATAGGTGGCCGTTTACTTTGACCAATAAATAGGTGCCGCTCTGCATTGCAGCGATCCAGCCTCTGAAAACGGGTCCGAAACCGCTTGCTTTCCAGACGGCTTCTAAGTAGCCATGGTCGACCCTATCGAATGCTTTTGATTGATCCAAATTGATGAGAACATCCCCGAAGCCGGCTGTGGTCCCAGCCCTCTCTATGATGTATCGCATAAGGTGGGGGTTGTCGCGGATAAACCAGCTCGGGATTACGCATGTTTGTGCTTCTCCGACCAGGCTACCGACAACAAACGCTAACCTTCTCGCTAACACCTTGGCCAAAACCTTAAATTCTGTGTTTAGCAGCAAATATGACATGAATACAGAATTAGTAGCGAAGATCATCAAAATCGGGCGATCCGCGACTTGTGCAATCGCTCATCACCTCCCAAATTTCAGCGGCTGTTATCGGCCTCTCACATAACCTCATGTCAGCTGCTGAGAGCTGCGGCAAGCTGTCCAAGTACGAACTTTAGTCCAGTACCGTCGTTGACTCTTCGCCTTCTCCAGACAGTCGCGCGAAGTGCTGCTGAAAAGTCACACACATCTGCTCAGAGTCGCGTAGCACGCGCCCATCCCGATCCGTCAAAGACCTGATCGTGTTTTTGATTCCACGTCGTGTCTCCACTGTTCGAGGCCATCGGACAGCTTTAGTTCCCTCCTGTTTGAGCGAACGGGCCTTAGCTCTAACAACGCAACCTTCATGTTTCGCTTCGAATAAACGATCAAGAGTCATTCTCGCCGCTAGCACATCGGTCGCAATGCTCTTTTTAATCGCCTGTTCTAATTTGCTAACTAGTTCACCCTCTAATCTAGAGGGTGAACTAGTTCACCCAGCTTCTGTCGGGGCATAGACGACCACCAATCTAAGGGCGCCACTTTCGCTACCATTCACATCTAAGACCACCAACCTACCGCCCGGATCTAAGATCATTGCCTTTACTTCGAGATCTAAGGATTTTCAGAATAGCACTGCTACACCACCAGACAGACCACATGATGAGAATATCTCATAGTCATCGAATATGGGTGCTAATGCTTGCACATTAGAAATCCTTATCTCGCTAATTGCAGCCACATCTAAATCGACCGACCTGAGGTTGTTTAGCAAATTACCTTTCTTCCAAGCTGACTCCAGGCTACGAACATTCACACACCTTACTCTGAAAACAACCATGTTTATCAGAGAAATAAATAGAAGGTCACTTACCTTAAATTTTGAGAGGGTCGGCTGATTCAGCTGTCTCGTCTGACACATTAGCATTAATGAAGGGCCTTCCTAAAGTCCTCTTAAAATTCTTAAGTTCGTGTCGGGAGTTTATGGTGTATCTATGTCGGCCGCCTGTAGGGATGGTCTGGCGTTGCTTGTTTCCACTGCTTCAGTTGTTGGTGCCATTGTGGTGATGGGATTCCGTTGTAGAAAGTTATGCTTTAACGGCTGTTGCTGCACTGATTGTTGTTGCAGCTTTTGGCCTTCTTGAGGTGGTAGTGGTAGCTCGTTTCTCGAGCTCCATTTTGTGGATTTTGTAGGCAGCCGACCTTCAAATGGGCGTTAGACCCACAAGTGTAGCACCTTGCTCCGTTGGGCAGCTCTATAAGGTCGGGGACCTTGTCCAGGGATTTCGGTTTTATCTGGATCAAAATCTCCAACTCGATTCCGGACCAGTTCTCCTTCCGATATTTTTTAATTTCTAGAAGCGAATCCGAACCTTCGACCACAGCGCACACAACCAATCACCAAATGTCTAATTCTGGTGGCACTATTTCAACTTTCACCACTCGCCGTCTAAGGTATGTGGGAAAATAATCTGCCGCTTTCAAAACAAAAACAAAAAACGATATCAAAACTCCCAAACTGCAAAGCGGCAGGACCAGACGGAATTCAAGGCTACTGGCTCAAGTGGTTTAGGTTAATACACAATTGCGCTGCAATTAGGCAATTGCCTACAGAGCGGTGCAGTAAGGTCATGCGCTGTTTACATGAAAAGAGATCACTATGTTGCGCACCATTGTCCGGATATTGCCATATTGAATAATAGAGACAAATTCTGTCAGATTATTTGATGTAGCTTTACCAAGTGATATGAATATTGTGAGTAAACAAGTTGAAAAAAATCACCAAGTACTCTGAATTAAAAGTGGAAGGGGCAAGACTGTATGGAATGTGAGAGGGTAATGTAAAAGTGATACCAGTGGTGATCGGAGCGTTGGGCTCAATCCCATTGAAACTTCAAGACTACTTAAGGCAACTGGAAATCCCATGCAAGATTGATGTCTTGCAAAAAGCAGCCTTATTGGGCACAGCGCACATCATAAGGAAAGTATTATCTGTCTGAGGTTCGTGTTGTGACTTGGCAGACGACTAAAGACTCCAGAGCATTTTTACCTACACTGTGTTACGACGGAATAATAATAATAATAATAATAATAATAATAATAATAATAACAATAATAATAATAATAATAATAATAATAATGATGATGATGATAATAATAATAATAACAACAACAACAACAACAACTTTAATGATAAATTTAAGAAACAAGATGAAGAGGAAAGAGTAAACAATTGGAAAATGAAATCACTGCATGGACACTACCTCGGAGAAATCGAAGGAAAAGACAAGATCGACACTTAGAGATGGCTAAGAAAAAGTAATCTGAAAGGATGCACTGAGGAATTGATTGCAATGCTCAGGAACAAGCTGCGAGAACTAATTACACCAAGTTCCAAATTGACAAGGGTAGCGGGACGTGTCTTTGTAGGATGTGTGGCAACAGATACAAAACAATCTCACATACTGTGAGTGAGTGTAGCAAGCAGGTCAAAAACATTACAAAAGGAGGCACAATAACGTGGTCAAATTCGTGGAAAGTATGACCTGAACAGAGCACGGAAATGGTATGACCATGAACCAGAAAGAATCACCGAGAACAAGGAATATAAGATACTGTAGAATTTTACAATCCAATGTGACTCCCTAACAAGGTACGGAGACCAGATATTATTGTGGTAGATAAAGGAAAAAAGGAAACCAAGTTTATAGATATTACAATACCTGGGGATGCACTCATAAATGACAAAGAACTAGAGAAGATTGAAAACTACAGACTACTAAAAGACGAAATTGCAAGAATGTGGACTATGAGGAGAGTGTCTGGCACTCTAATAGCTGTAGGGGCACTTGAAACACTAACAATCAAGTTCGAGAAATAAGCCAGAGAAATTGGAATTGACATGAGAGTAGAGCATGCCCCCAAAACTGGGCTCGCCAGGGATAGATAGGCAAAATGTGAATAAAAAAGGAGACACCAGTTCGTCTTCTTTATTTTTTACCATACATCTTTTACTTGTTTCACTCATTAGACTGCGGGTGTGCCAAGCCACCACCTTGAAGGGTTTAAGTTGAACAATTTAGCCCTGTGATTCTTTTCTTTTTTAAGAATGGTACATATTCTTTCGTTTTTTTTTCTTTTTCGCCAAAAGCTAATTTACGGGGTCGTAAACAAAACAGTGATTGTCCACTTACACATTGATATATATATAAATATAAATATACACACATACACGCGTACATACATACATATATATATACATATAATCAAAATAAGTAACAGGATATCAAGAGGTGATGCAGCACGACCGTTTCAAGCGGCTCCATTTAATTGAACAATGCAATCATTACATCAATTTAAATGCAGGGTCATCCTCAGATGCATAAATAAATAGAATTTTTTGATCAGTCGGACACATTAATATAATTTTATTTAAATTCTCTAATAGTGCATGAAGAGGGAAAAAGACCATGTTGCATTTAAAGTGATGTAATGATTGCATTGTTCAATTAAATGGAGTCGCTTGAAACGTCCGCACTGCATCACCTCTTGATATCATGTTTCTTATTTTGATTTTGTTCACCTTACATTGGGTAGTACGGACAATACCACACTGACTTGGTGCTTAAAATACCTAATTCAACTGAATCTCAATTATATATATATATATATATATATATATACACACACATACATGCATACATACATTATGCATATACATACACACACACACATATATATAAGTGCATATATATGTATACGTGCGCGCGTGTACGCACACACACACAATACGCTACTATCGAACAGTGAGAATAAGTGCTCAACTCCGCATTGGTGGATAAATAGTCTTTATTTGTAGATTAACAAGGCTATCAATGATTGCATGTAGAAAGAAATCTCTCAAGTTATCAAGCAAATCACATGGAAACATTGGTATGTTGTCTCCACCCTGGATGAGAATACATCTGTCTATTTATCTAGCTATCTCCCTCCTTCCTCTCTCTCTCTATATATATATATACACATATACATATACATACACACACACACACACACACACCACACACACACACACATATATATATATATATATATATATATATATATATATACAATATATAGCGGGTTTCCTTTTGTTTCCGTCTACCAGATCCTCTCACAAGGTTTTAATCAGCCCGGGGCTTTAGTAGAAGTCACTTGTCCCAGGGTCCCACGCAATGGAATTGAACTCAGCACCATGTGATTCGAAAGTAAACTTTAAAGCTTTCAAGTATAATCCTGTACTGGTAGTTTTCGACTTACAAACCAATCCAATGACATTTATAATGGATACCTGGGGTTAGTGTTTTCAATGTTGGTGACACAAAATACAGTCAAAAATATGTGACTTAAAAATGGGCATATTTCATACGCTGTTTAACGAACTTTTCATTAGAAATGATCAGCCTTAATACTCTTTACTCTTTACTCTTTTACTCTTTTACTTGTTTCAGTCATTTGACTGCGGCCATGCTGGAGCACTGCCTTTAGTCGAGCAAATCGACCCCGGGACTTATTCTTTGTAAGCCCAGTACTTATTCTATCGGTCTCTTTTGCCGAACCGCTAAGTAACGGGGACGTAAACACACCAGCATCGGTTGTCAAGCAATGCTAGAGGGACGAACATAGACACACAAACATACACACAAATACATATATATATACATATATACGACAGGCTTCTTTCAGTTTCCGTCTACCAAATCCACTCACAAGGCTTTGGTCGGCCCGAGGCTATAGTAGAAGACACTTGCCCAAGGTGCCACGCAGTGGGACTGAACCCGGAACCATGTGGTTGGTAAACAAGCTACTTACCACACAGCCATTCCTGCAGTTCTTCTATTTAACTTATGCGCATTGGCTCGAGAACGAAGTTTGCTTAGTGGGTGCAAACCTAGGTACGACATTTATCACAAACAAGATCCTAATGATCTTTTTCGTTTCATTTATTTTTGTTCTATGTTCTTTGAGAAGAAACTTAACTTCAAGCTATTTCTTACGCATCGCATTTTTTTTAAAGCAATGTTTTCTAAACCTTAGAAAAGTAAGAAGGAATGCAAAGTTTCATTTTACAGCCAACAAAAAATTTTTAGGAGGAGGTGCACTTGCATACCCTGCAAGCCCCTGTTCCAGGGCCCATGCTTAAATGCATGACTGGCATAAGCCAATGAAATAAACGAAAGTATCTTAGTGTTTTAATGTCTTTTGAACCTGGTTAGAAAAGTTTGTCACCTGAGGAAATGGAAATTTGTGTAAATTTTGAATAGTGATGCAAAAGGCATCTCACACACACACACACACACACACACACACACAATATCAAACATACTACATATATATATCTTTATATATAAAAGTAAGGTTGTGTGTCTGTCTCCTACGATTTAGATTCCTAACTACTCCCACATTTTGAGGGGGAGTGCATCCAAAAGCGGGTATCTTATAGTCGTGATTCATATCGAGCCCTTCTGGGTCTACGCGCGTCTACGATGAGTCTACGATTTTAAAAATAATTTACCATCATTTTTTCTATTTTAATGCATATTTTTTTAAATATAAGGGAAATAACTCTCTAAAAATGTCTACGATGAGTCAACGATTAAAAAAAAATTTACCATAATTTTTTTTCCATTTTTAATGCATTTTTTGCTATTTTTTGGCTATAACTCTCTAAAAATGCTTTATAGTTATTTCCCTTACAAACCCGAGCAACGCCGGGCGATACTGCTAGTAATAACTAAATAAATTTATTTACCTATCGCACCCTGTTTATACACATACATAGATATATACTCTCTCTCTCTCTCCCTCTCACACACACATACATCGTCTTCACATCATCATCATCATCATCATCATCATCATCATCATCATCATTTAACGTCCATTATCCATGCTGGCATTGGTTAGACTGTTTGACCAGGGCTGATAATCTGAGGGACTGCACCAGATTCCAGCCAGATTTGGCATGGCTTCTGGATGCCCTTCCTAACACCAATCACTCTGAGGGTGTAATGACTGCTTTTACGTGTCACCAGCCCGGGTGCCAGTCGCGTGACGCCAGTATCTGCCACGACTACAATTTCACTTGACTTGATTGGTCTCCTACTCAAGCACGATGTATTGCCAAAGGTAGTGGTCATTTATCATTGCCTCCGTGAGCCCCAAATGCTCGAAATGTGTTTTTTACGTGCCAGCGATATGGGAGCCAGTTACGTGACACCGACATCGGCCACGGCTACGATTTCACTTGGCTTGACGGGTCTTCTCGAGCACGGCATATTGTCAAAGGTTCTGGTCACTAGTCAAATCACAAATCTGAACATATATATATATATGTGTGTGTGTGTGTGTGTGTGTATGTATGTATATGTATATACTACATATGTGGGTAATTCTCCCTGTGGGTGTGTTTGTGGAGTTGTTAGCTAACTCCTCCTACATTGTTTGTATCGATTTTGATCATACTTGACACGTGAATAGAACTCATGTCTGGAACCCTTACGGCATACTCAGATTGTTGAAACAAAATCGAGAGTAGGACTCCTGGAAGGGATCCTTATATATATCTAATATATTTTATTTTAAAAACCAAGGGAAATAACCCATTCATTTTCCTAAATTATTTGGTAAAGATGAAATTGAGTATGCTTATTTCTTAGTATTTGAACTGTTAGAGTTATTTTCGCAATTTATCTAGTACAACCCTTAAACAAGTAAGTAGTAGTTTCCTAAACAATAAATCCACTTATTTAGGTTAGTGATTTATTCACGAATATACCAAACACTGGTGCCCCTGAAGGTAATATTCTCTGAGAACGCACAAAAGCCCTTTTCAGAGTTATTTACTTTGAATTGTTATCTCATATCTGATTAGCCTGTTATTACGTAACATGCTTCACGATTTCAGTATAATACCTTATTAGTATTTCCTCCTATGTTCTATATACTCTGGGAACGCATTAAAGCCCTTTTCAGGGCTACTTTATTTGAATTCTTACTTCCGGATAACTAATCTCATGTTATTAGATAACTGACTTCACAATTTGGGTATTCATAACTTATTGGGAATTCCTAAAAACAAGATCCGGTGTAAGACAGTTCGGTATTCTCTGTAAATGCATAAAAACCGTTTTAAGGGCCGCATACTTTGTATTGTTGTTATTGGATCAGTGAAACAATTATGAGAACGGAACCAAGCGATAAGCCCCGCTTTCCCGGGAATTATTGTGTACGACAGCTAGTATATATATATATATATAAATACGAGTATATACTTGCAAACATGCATACAAATGTGTGTGTAAATACATATATACATATGTATCAGTATGCGAACATACATAATACACACACACTCACACACGGATATATATAAACACATATATCTATGTATGTATATGCACACACACACACACACACCACACACACACACAAATCCAGTCTGTAAGTATTACACTAGCTTGGTATCATGGTTGGATGGTATCGTGTTTGGAATTTTATTCTGCTGAGACAGATATTGTTACCGTTTTCAAATGTATCTTAATTTTTTTTTTTTAATTCTAGAATTTATGAAAACCTTTCATGTAGATTTAAAAAAAAAAAACTGCTCTATAAATAACTTCGTGGAAGTCAGTAAACATTTATTTTGCACTAATTAAAAACGTATTTACAGTTTGTCAAGGATTGTGAATCAAATATAAATCATGCTTTTTCCGTTTCTGTATTTCAAAAGAATAAAAATTTCTTTGAAACAAAGCAAAGAATAGCTAAAGACTTTCCTATTGGACAGATATATGCATTAATTTATTGGAATCGATAGGAACAAGCAAATAAGAATGACAGTTAGCATAATATAGGCGCAGGCGTGACTGTGTGGTAATGTGGTAAGAATTTCATATCCCAAGCACATGGTTTGAGGTTCAGTCCTACAGCGTGACACCTTGTGCAAGAGTCTTCTACTATAGCTCTGTGCCGACCAAACCCTTGTGAGTGGATTTGATAAACGGAAACTGAAAGAAGCCCGTCGTATATGCGCAGGCGTATGCGTCTTTGTGTCCGTGTTTGTCCTTCCACTGGTGTTGATGTCCTTACATCTCCATGACTTAGTGGTTCGGCAAATTAGAGAATTGGGAGCGATTCGTTCGGCTAAGATTCTTCAGACAGGTGCCTCAACATGGCTGTAGTCCAATGATTGAAACAAGTTAAAGGATACATACATCAAAATATCTCATTTCATTTCATATTCTTCATCTAATGGGAGAGTCGTGGGGGAAAAATCTCCAAGCACGCCTTCCATCTGGTCCTTTCTGAAATAATCGCTTCCAGTAGACCCGGCTGGATCCCCTAACGGGACCAACTGAGCTCGTGGGTGTTGTCTAACCATCTTACTTGTGGTTTACCCCTGAGTCTCCAGTAGGTGGGTTTTACCGTCCGCAGTATCGGAGCTGTGATCTCTCAATTCGGAGAAGTAGCAGCTCTACCTGGAGTCCTTTTCTGATTTCTGATCTACATACTCTATTGACTAACGCTACCCCAAAGAATCCTCTCTGAGGAACTCCATCTCGGTTGCTTGTACTCACGATGGTATTCTTTCGGTCATTACCCAAGATTCATAACCACGAATCATGTGCGGTAAGTACATCGTCATCATTTTACCGCAGGGAAAGTTCACCATCATCGTTCTGTTTTTTCTTTAATAAAACAGTTTTTAACTATTAATGATGAAATACTATAGATATATTTTTATATTTTCTCAGTAAACTTTCCTAGCGGAAAGTTACTGTACGTAAATTGATGGCAGCGAACTTACTTGTAATCAGCTATATCAAATGGAAGATAGCGAGTTTGTTTTTACACCTATCTCTCTTCTTCTTATGATCAAATGTTGAAACTGGCGTTTTACTGTACCATTTCCTACAATTATTGTATTTAACTGAGCCTCCTGCCTTCCATCGCTTGTGAAAACAGTCCCGAGATACTTGAACCTTTCCATCTGCTTCAGTGGAACTTCATTCACCCGTAGAGTGCATTGTGCAAGCTTGCTTTAGAAGATAAGTGTCTCAGTTTTCGCGTTACTGATTTTTCATTCCTACCAAACAGCCCTCGACAGTGAATCTATCATGTACACGTTGGAGATCACATTAAAGACGTCCAAGGTTAAAACATGGAAGGACTTTGGTGTTAAGCTACAATCCGACTTTAGATAATCAAATCAAGTATTCTGTCAGACCAACGGTCGACTTCGTAGTAAGAAATATCCCTCTATGCCCACTATCAGGAATCGTTTGAGGTCATGCTGTCTGAAAAGAAGTACATCTTCGCGAGGTGGAGAGAATACTTTGCTGATCTCCTAAAGCCGGTCACAACATTTTCTAACGTACTTGAAGTGCTTTTAGTAGCGATGATAAATGGACACCTTCCGGACGAACAAACAACCATGCACCAAATAGCGGTAGTCTACTGGTGTGGATGAATGAAGTACCAGGTGACAGTTAGTTCTCAAGAAAACTCTTTCATAAAAAAATATGGCGTCGATTTCAGTCATATCTAGATGTGAGGCACATTTATCTTAGTAGTTGTGAATACGATAACCTAAAACTTTTGCCGTTTAATACAAAGATGGTAAAAACAAAATGACACTCTTCGGATAAAAGCAAAGATGCATGTAATAGCAACTAACCAAGTCGGAGAAATCAACTAAAGCTGGTTATGAGGATCATTGCTATATACACAGATACACAGTGACAAGACAGGAAACAAGGGTTAGCTACTGCAAGTTGCGGAACTATCATGAGAAATTCTGGTGGATTTTTAAAAAATTGAATAATGATCTGTATGAATAGTACAAAAAGGTTGAGGAAGTTAACTCGGTTAGTTATATAAAAAGGATGACGAGGGAGCTAAAGGGATTTGAAATACTTTAATTATTCACATTTCAGTGCCAAACAGGCACTAGCGTAGCTAGAATGTGTGCCGCCCAAGGACCCCACAAAAAAATCCCACATATTGCCTACAGCAGACCCAAAAGTTCCGCCCCTTTAAAAGTGCAGCCCGGAGCGGACCTCCCCCACCCCCGCCCAGATACGCTGGTGCAAACAGGTACAGCAGATAGCCATGTTCCTTTTAAAAAATGGTGCTCTTTCTACAGACTCTCAAAACGCTCTTTGTGGAACCTTGGGCAAGTGTCTTCTACTATAGCCTCGGGCCGACCAAAGCCTTATGAGTGAATTTGGTGGACGGAAACTGAAAGAAGCCCGTCGTATATATGTATATATATATATGTTTGTATGTATATATGTATGTGTGTGCATATGTTTATGTGTCTGTGTTTGTCCCCCCAACATCGCTTAACAACGGATGTTGGTGGGTTTACGTCCTCGTAACTTAGCGGTTCGGCACAAGAGACCAATAGAATAAGTATTAGGCTTACAAAGAATAAGTCCTGGGGTCGATTTGCATGACTAAAGGCGGTGCTCCAGCATGTTTCAAATGACTGAAACAAATAAAAAAAAAATAATAACTAGTGGATTCTTTTTTTGAAGAAACCAAGAGGAATACGAACCATGACCTAAGTGACAGCAATAATAACAATACTGAAACAAGATTGCTGTCATTACACGTAGAGCAGTAACTGTTTTATTTTTTAACAAAAAGAAATAAGCGAGGAATATAAACAACTCGGCGAAATTCAGACTAAACTTCATCATTTGCACGAATAAACTTGATTATTAGCTTATAAGAACGTACTATCTCGATAGAATCCGCTATCGATCAAGTTACTAAAGAACTCTTGATACGAACTGAAATTCTCAACTGTAAGACATTGAATGTCCTGCATTGTTTCGTAGTTAGAGTTGGTCAGCAAACGGGAATAACAACGATCAATTGCAACGGAAAACATAGGCAAAATGGATCACCTCTCTCCAAAAGAGCATCGATGGAACCAGAAAAAATATTGGACAATTGAATACTATCATTTAATGCGAAATATATAATAAATTCACGAACCACAGCTGTGGCATTATATTAGATTACTGAAGGTAGACTGGAAATGTCGACAAAAGATGTTCTTACTGCTAAACACGAATTGCAAACGGTAAGTCAAAAGTATCGTTAGCGTAAGAAATTCCTAAAACATAGAATCATTAGTACCACGTTTGCATTAAACTACAAGCGGTATATCCAGAATGAAAGCCATACTATCAAGGACATAAAAAAGCCTGTTAGGGGAATGTAAACGCTTCATGATAGTATCTGCCGAGGAAAGAGAAATTAATGTCACTCGCATCTTTTTTTTTTTTTTTGATGACATTCATCTGCATTTAAGTAATCAAACAAAGACTCAGATAAAACAGGTCACTCGATTCTCATGTGACAGCAATGGAGGTTAGGATAAGTATGCATATTTGCATGTATCTATATGCATGTATATATATGTATATATACATGTATATATATGTATGTATATATATTTATATGTATGTATGCATGCATGTATATATATAGGGAGATCAAAAATAGAAAAACAAAAGTAAAAAGGACGTACACAGTAAATGTATTAGGTTGGCACTTAGCTTAAGGTGGAAAAAGAGGGAGCGTGACGTTTCGAGCACGGCTCTGCGTCAGAAAAAGGAAAGGGGAAAAGTCGGGAGAGAAGGTAAAGAATAATCCGAGAAAAGCACGTGTATTATTATATGGCTGAAGTGACCGGAAGTGGAGCGAGATAGAGAAAGTGGTTTTAATGTATGTGTGCGCACGTACACACATACAGGCATACACGCACAAATAATCATTTCCCATGCTGATAAGAGTTGAATTAATGGACTCAATGAAAAACGATACTCTGACAGCGTTGCTGAATTTACATTTGTGAAGAGTAGAGATCGTGAAATACTGTATGACAGATAATACTACAAGAACATGGAAAACCATATGAAGGGAATAACGCCAAATATTAATACATACACTAACAAATAGATACACTCGCACATTAACTGTGTAAGAAAATAATTGTTTTGTAATACTTGTATGACTGAATATTTTTATAGATGCAAGTAGGAATTTTTTCAGAATGGCAGTAACAAGATATTGATTTTAAAAAAAACAGACAACAGCACTCCATAGAGTAAAGATTGCAGTGGTTATTGTTCTCCACATTGCCTTTAGCTTTACAAGATATATTTCACTATGGTGTTAAAATCTAATTTAATGGCCAAATGTGAAACCGAGGTTTTTTTTTTTACCTTTTTGAAGCGTTTCTGAAGGAATGCCTGTGACGATATATACGGATTTAACGGAGTTTCAGTTCATACCGACATAAGCTTTAAAGTTGCTGTTAGAGATAACTAAACTTTGGTGCTGCTCTATAGCTTTAGCAAAGCGTAGTTGTTGGTAGCAATGCTATAATATGTGTTGGTGTACTGTTGACCCCTGATTTTGCTTATTCATGTCTTTAGAATACATTGAATTATGATTGGGGGAAAAACGGGGGATTGAAAAATATCTGTATAAGCTGGATAGGATCGCTGTTCATGATTTAAATTATTTTATTTCATTGAGAGGTATGAAAAATTTTCCCTCTTACATTGAGTCTGTTCACTGATTAGGTCATTATGTTTAGCTTCCGTGTTAAACGATCTTGCGCCTGCAGCCTCACCTATTATATTTATTCATAGTAATGATAAGCTAATTTAATGGTTGAGTGACTGTTCTACGTTCCTGTAAAACCCGTACAAATTTGGAAACCGACGTAGCACGAACCTTCTTTTAATCTCTGTGCGTATCTTTTCTTAAATGAGTTTCCTGTAAGACGAATATAAATCTTTACCGTTTAAATCGGGGATGTTGGATCTGTGTAACAGTTCTTTTTCAGGGCATTTGTTCATGGGACAGTTTTCTGAAAATTTGAAGTCGCATAGACATTGTGGAGAGCATCTTGCCGGCGTATGCATTCATATTTTCATATAATTTTCTATGTCCTTATCCATAATTTTCTATATTCTTAAACCATCTCCTACTTAGAGTATTTCATATTCATCACTCTTAACATTCGGAAAGCATCATGTCGATCTACAATGTTTTTTTTCAGACTTGGAATCAGTTACCATCTTGACCAAAATGGAGTAGCTGTGTGGTAAGAAGCTTGCTTCCCAATCACATGGTTCCGCGTTCAGTACCACTGCATGGCTCATAAGGCAAGTGTCTTCCACTATATCCCCAGGCCGACGTAACTTAGCGGTTTGGCAAAAGAGACCGATAGAATAAGTACAAGGCTTACAAAGAATAAATTCTGGGATCGATTTAAGGTGGTGCTCCAGCATAGCCGCAGTCAAATGACTGAAAAAAGTAAAAGAATAAAAGAATAAAGAATATATACATACACACACACACACATAGCTATTGGTAAAATCTCAGTAAGAGATGGGAGTAGTGACTATATTAGCTATACTAAATCCGTGGGCTGCACATATCACCAGCTGGCGGAAGATCTGCCTGGAGTGAAACTAGTTGTAACATTGATCAGCCATATTGATGTGGCGATTAACTTTACTTGTTATATATATATATATATATATATATATATATATATATATATATATATATATATATATATATATATACATATACACACATTATACACATTCGCATATACATACATATACACATGTGTATGTGTATATTCATACATATAATCGCTTACACACTATATATATATATGCATATACACGCCACATGCCACACGCATATACAAATATGTCAGAATCTATACATACTTACGCATATGCATGTATGAGTAATAGTGCGTTAACTAAGTGTACGCTCCTACGGACATGTATATAATTATCTTTATTACCTTAAGAAATAAGAGACAACATATACCGCTACTTACGTCCTGTTGGACCAATGTGGGCATACCGAATTATATGGAGTCGTATGTGCATATGATTTGTTTGGTTGTTGACTTTGATCTATCTAAGGGATATATGGAAATATATATATAAATAGTTATTGGTATGTATAATTCTCCGTCTTTAAACGGATATGTATGCACGGAACCTTATTTCTGTAATTAGGTCACTCTACAAATGATGTTTAGGCAGGTATTCTTTGTGAATATTATAGCTGCTAATCGTAGGACATTTATATAATATTACTAGAATGTATTGAATGAAGAGTTATTTAATATTATGGTAGAATTATTCAAAGTTAGAGTAGAGGGGTAAGAGGGGAGAGGTTGTTGTGCTTAGTTATTTTCAGGAAAAGACTCAGTGTTACCGTTCAGTGGTTATGTCTTAAAGAAGAGAATTTGGTAGAATCCAGCGGTACAGAGTTGGGAAGATTTGTAGTTTGCTTGGTATCATTGATCATGGAACAGTGCTTTCTAATTAATGATAAATGGTGTAATTTTTAACTTTAGAGTCCATATATGTTTAGATTGCGAAATGTTATTCTTCCTGTCTAGGTTGCAGAAAGTATGCGTGGGTTGGTTGTATTGTATTTTGAACTCGCTTGTTGTTAATCGTATATATGCGTGACTGGACTGTGGTTGGCGTTATAGTGTTCGTGGTTTGTGTTGCCCTATAGGGTATGTTATTTGTGAAACAATTTTCGTTTAGGGTGTTACAGTTGCAGCTGGTGGTGTTAGGAGTATAGTTTTGGTTTTCATATTCTAAAAGATTTTGGCAGTTATAATTTAGCTACCGTTTTTTTCGAAGTTGTTAGTTGTGGAGTATGAAATTTTTATGTTATATTTATTTATTAGTTTGGCTGAGGGGATAGTTTTTTTTAAGTACCTTGAAAGATAAACTTGCTTTGGTGTGGGGTCTTGTATGTAGAAGGAGATATTGAACAAGATAACTTTTCCCTTGAAACATTGTCAAAAAGGAGCAATGCTTTGATGGAAATATTATGTTTGGTACTGAATATTTTTACAGCAGGACAAAAATGATTGCAAACCACTCTTTAAAAAGGCTCTTAGTTATTCATGCCTTCTTATCTAAACGCTGAATTTGATTCAAATTAAATCTTGCACAACTCTTGATAGCCCTCGTATTTTTGGAAAGATCAGTAGCATTTCATTCACTTTTGAATACACTAGGGTACTACATTATGTCATGCCAATATCTTTTAATATATATGCAGTTCCTTAAATTGCTCATACTAGTGTTTCTCTTGTAGCTAATCATTAAGGAGTTGTAGATTGATACTGGCTACGATGGTACTGTGTTTTTCTTTTTGGTGTTGATGACAAATAGCAGTAGTGGTGACAGTTGATATACACACACACGTGCACGCATGCACACACACATACATACATATATACATACATGCATACACACACATACACACACACGCACACCATACACGCAAACACATATTTGTATTATCGTGACAGTAGTTTTTCAAATTGCTAACTATGATTTGATCTCAGCAAAAGGTGCTGAAATGCATTCTTTTGGCTAAGAAGACAGAGTAGATTTTTATAAAGTTATCCAAGTTTCCATGAGGTCCAAATCTACAGACCTTATCCAGAAATTAGGGTACATTTACAATTTACTTTACAATTCACATAAGTAGGAGTCCCATAACCTATAAAGAGTAAAGAGCCCCTTTAATCATGACTGACCATGGGATTGCACCCAGAAAGTAACCCTCCAAGGCACAAGTACAGGCACAAGTCCATGCCACCGATGTTATCCAGGGAAAGGCAAAGACCAATACGGCTTGGCAACACAACTCATTTTTATAGCTGAGTGAACTGGAGCAATGTGAAATAAAAGTCATGCTCAAGAACACAACACACATCTCAGTCCGGAAATCAAACTCACTACCTCATGATTGAGTGCCTGGCACTCTAACCACAGAGCCATGCACCTTCACCTATAACCTATATATGTAAATATATGTGCACAGAATCTCTCTCATTGTATGACAGGTACCTAAATTGGTAAAAATCTATTGCAGGAACAGTTTCAAATTCATATCTTTAAAATCCTTGAACTACAGATACATTCTTCACTCCATTGGAAAGCAGTGCTTTGGTGTCCATCTTCATTGTACAATAATTATGTGTACATCCATCTTGTTTATCCAAAATTATTTTCTGCCAAAGAACAAAAAAAAAAAAAAGAAAAGAAAATGAATGATTTAGATCTGATTGCAGTGTCTAATCTACTTTCATAATCAACTGCTTCGCTCTTCACCAAATATACAGCAGATATTTGAATTAGTGCATAATAAATACAGCACTGTAAAAAGTCTATACTTCATTTTTTTTTTGTGACACTCCACAACGCCTACACATGCATAAGTATGCATGTGTGTTTGTGTGTGTATGCATATATATATACACACACATACACGCATATATATATACATCCATATATGTACATGTATACATATCTATATCTATATATATACATATTCACACACATATTATCATCATCATCCTCAACATCGTCAGCCTCATCATCATTTAAGTTCCATTCTCTATACTGGCATGGGTCGGACGGTTTTGACAGGGACTGGCAAGGCCTGGAACTGCACCCAGTTCCATTGCGTGTTTTGACAAGGTTTCTACAACTGGATGCCCTTCCTAACACCAACCACTTTACAATGTGTACCGGGTACTTTTTATGTAGCACCATTACAAGTGCATTTGATATGTCATCAACTCCAGTGCTTTTTATGTGGCACTAGCTAAGTGACGGGGACGTAAACACATGAGCATCGGTTGTCAAGCAATGCTAGGGGGACAAACACAGACACACATATATATATATATATATATATATATACGTATATACGACAGGCTTCTTTCAGTTTCCGTCTACCAAATCCACTCACAAGGCATTGGTCGGCCCGGGGCTATAGCAGAAGACACTTGCCCAAGAAGCCACGCAGTGGGACTGAACCCACAACCATGTGGTTGGTTAGCAAGCTACTTACCACACAGCCACTCCTGCGCCTATATATATATATATATATATATATATATATATATATATTGATATCTATATAAACATATGTGGGTGTGTGTGTAATTTACATTATATATATTATTATATGTATATATGTATACAGATAGGTAGACAAACAGATAGACAGACAGATGCAAGTAACAATAGCCTATTTAAGACTCCTGTGTTGGAAATTCTATGATTCAATAGGCAGTCTGCAATAATAATTAAGATCAGTTGATCTCAAGTTATAAAAACAAGCAGCATTAAGAAAGATGATTGTCTGATTCAATGATTGAGAATGTGAATGTTCATACAAATACACATGAGTGGCAGTGGAAGGCAAAGTACAATACACATAAAATGGACACATTAAAGCTTTGCCAGCTGACACGGTAGACGTCCACAATATTATTCCTCATCTTTGTATTCCATAATCATTTTGTATTCCATATGTCTAGCACCCGTGGGCATGCTTACAAAGTAAAAAAACAGCACTGCATCCATGACTTTCAGAAATATTTTTCACATTCAGTAGTTGGCTTTTGGGATATTACATCTTTCAAAACTTTCACTCTTCCCAAAATTCATAAACAGTTTACCCAATGTCCACATCAACTTTTTATTAATGACTCGTTCAGTTTACTTCATGCACATTATTCTATGTACTGTACGTACCCTTTTTTGTTACCTTTTCCAATTAGCTGTAGTGCACTTGAGCACTGTATTCAATAAATTTATCATCATAAATTTATTATCAAGGTGGTGATTTGGCAGAAAGGTTAGCACGTAGGACGAAATGCTTAATGGTATTTCATCTGCCGTTACGGTCTGAGTTCAAATTCTGCCGAGGTCAACTTTGCTTTTCATCCTTTCGGGGTCGATTAAATAAGTACCAGTTATACACTGGGGCTGATGTAATTGACTTAATCCCTTTGTCTGTCCTTGTTTGTCCCCTCTATGTTTGGCTCCTTGTGGGCAATAAAGAAATAAAATAAATAAATAAATAAATTTATTATCATTACATAGCTGAATAAGGTGGTAAGCTGGCAGATTCATTAGCATACTGGACAAAATGCCTTACATTCTGAGTTCAAATTCAGCTCAGGTCGACTTTACCTCTCATCCTTTTGGAGTCAATAAAATAAGTACCAGTTGAGCACTGGAGTTGATGTAATCCACAGGTCCCTCCCCCAAATTTCAGGCCTTGTGCCTATTGCAGAAAGGATTATTACATATATGAATAAAGGAAGTTTATTATTATTATTATTATTATACTGGACCCAGTACCAAGAACAGAATAATTAGTTTAATCAATTAGTTGTCCTAGTTAATGAATTAAATCTTTAATGTAATAAAATAAAAGAATTAAATGAAGGAAAACTATGGAAAATAAAACAACAAAAATTAAGATAGAATCAAGTGCTTCAAAGAATATGCTTTATTTGCAGTCAAGTAAGAAGGCAAAATGCATATCGAAAATTATTATGAAACAACTATTGAAGACAACCATGTATGCCCAAATCTTTGTCACGGTATATACCAATATCATAGGATGGGAACTTGGATCTCAATGTATCAAATATATAGAGACCTACAAGAATGACTATCAAAATATCAAAATAAGCCAATTTATTGTTTGTCCTCAGAAAGCTTAAGTCAAACTGGGAATAATATTTTTTCATAGGCATTTTCTCTGCTAACCCCCAAAATATTAAACAAACAAAAATAGCACTGTTGCACTAAATGATTGTATCAAATGTTTGGTAACAATCTGTTGTGTCAAGACACTAATCCTATATTTAATACAGAGACTCTTTAATATTAAATATTTAATATTTTACATTTAGTATCAAATGTATTAAAGGTAAATATATTAACACATATATTAAAATATTTTAATATTTATTACTAAATTCTGGCCTTGTGCCAGAATTTGAAACCAATATTTATTACCAATATTTATTGCTAAATTTCAAATTTAACAGTAAGCTACTGATATTAATCATATTAACAGGTATATATTGGTTTCAAATTTTGGCTCAAGGCCAGCAATTTGGGGGAAGGTGGTAGGTTGATTACATCGACCCCAGTACTTAACTGGTACTTATTTTATCAACCATAAAAGGATGAAAGGCAAAGTCAACCCTGGCAACATTTCAACTCAGAACATAAAATCAGAAGAAATGCCGCTAAGCATTTTGTCTGGTGCAGCAACAATTCTGCCAGATTGCTACCCATTAATAGATATATATATATTAAAATATTTTGATATTTGATATTATTTAATATCAAATACATTAAGTGTTATAACATAAGACAAATAACACATTTGTGCTCATATAATAACTTTATAAATGCACAAAGAAAACATGGAAACAATTCCAAACTGAAGTGCAAAATGGTGAACTGTAACTTCAATTGTCCACGATGCAAAAGGAACTGTCTATACCATGGTAAGTGTGCTAAGGTGAAAAGAGTAAGTCCACAACAATAAATTAATGTAAATCTAACGTCACCTGGTAGACTCCATAAAGTGTCCCCCTGGATGAATTGATGTAAACTTAAATAATAGACAATCTGGGAGTGAAAAATATCACATGACAAAATCGTGTCCATTGATTGGATGACACTAATCTCTATATCTCTTCTCTATATATATATAAAACTGAAGTTGTCTGTGTATGGCAGGTTTGGTAGCCTTCAACTAACACTATCTCCTCCGAGACCCTGCAGTGCAAGTTGACCAAAATAGAGACAATGATAGAAGAAGGCTTGCTCTTCCTTTTGTAGAAGAAAAAATTCAAATCGAACCATGTTAACACCAAAAATTATTTACATAAAAAAGGTGGGTTTTTTTTCTATGAAAATCCCTATTTTTTACGATTTTTTGACTGCCATTTCTCAGTGTATTTCAACAAAAAAAAATGTTCACTTAAAGAGAATAACAAGCTACGTAATGCAAAATTTTTACTTTTCAAAAATTCCAATTCTAAAGAGTCGAAACAAACCCAAGCAACGCTGGGTGATACTGCTAGTAAGTGATGTTTTGTGTTGAGACGACTGGAGTTGTCTCATTAAGTATACTAACTTGGCCTGTTAAGTCTATATCATTGAAAGGTTTTCCCTTCAATTACCTACTGATTCTCTTTACTTATGATGACTATTCCAGAATATACAGGTAGTATCTCATGCTACTCATCAGGCACAACAGTACTTTAATATTAACTACACGACCAGATCTCTTCTAATCATAGCTAAAACAGCATCACAAAGACTAACAGCCCTCTTAAGAGTCAGAACCATTCCATCCATGCCAGCAAACAACGACTGATTCTTTATAAAGCTAAAAGGAGTCAGATGATAGAGTACTGCTCCTACATCTGTTCCAGATGGTGTTACTGCTATATATGCAGATGTCTTAGATGAGCATCCAAATAAACGACGCTCAACTAGTTGGCATGAAGTCACTCAGCAGTGTACTCCAACATCAAGCCCATAGACATCTGTTTCCCCTCTCTTTATTTATCCACTGCTATCACAGTGCCTTTTGATTTTCAGTTCTGTCTAATTTTGTACCACTTTCCCTCATGCACACTTAAACCAATTATTTCACCTCCATTGTGTCCATCAACTATGACTACACTACATGAAAATGATGGTACTCCTGGAATTCCCTCCCTTTACATGGTTTTCCTGATGTTTTTTACTTGCTACTCTTTTAGGATGAATGTTAACTGTCTGACTCAGTGGTCAGTGGAGTTCATATGCCTCTTGAGGGTCTACAAAAAATTTTGCTAAAAATTATGTGCAATAAATTGCTTATATTTCTTCAATACTCAAAATATTTTAACAGGTTTTCTTTTTCACACAATTCCTAAAATTTAATTACAAAAATATAATGTGATTTTTTTAATAACACTGAATGGCTATGAGGGTCCAGTAGAGCAATATAGATATCAAAAGGTTCCGCAGGAGTAGGAGTGGTTGTGTGGTAAGTAACTTGCTTATGAACCACTGGTTCTGGGTTCAGTCCCACTGCATGGCACCTTGGGCAAGTGTCTTCTACTATAGCCTCGAGCCGACCAAAGCCTTGTGAGTGGATTTGGTAGATGGAAACTGAAAGAAGCTCGTCGTATATATGTATATATATGTATGTGTGTCTCTCTGTCTGTCAGTGTTTGTCCCCTCCCCCCAACATCGCATGACAACCAATGCTGGTGTGTTTACGTTCCTGTAACTCAGCAGTTCGGCAAAAGAGACTGATAAAATAAGTACTAGGCTTACAAAGAATAAGTCCTGGGGTCTATTTGCTCAACTAAAGGTGGTGCTCCAACATGACCACAGTCAAATGACTGAAGCAGTAAAATAGTAAAAGAGAGTAGGCAATGTATTACTTGTAAACTTTGACAGCAAAATCTTATATGGACCCTGATTGAGAACCACTGATCTAAACAATTGTATTGATCGGTTTGCTGTGTAATGCTATTTTGCATAAGAGGTGGAGCACAGCTAAGTCGTGAGAGTTACTATATATAGAAGTCAAACGGCTGATGATTGCATAAATGATAACTATGGTGATATGGACATATGAAGTGAATGGTAGTTATGTACGAACACTAGACAGTACCAATGGCGGAGTTAGACTAAGAGAGAAGAGGCAATATCAAATTGTTGGATGCTGAGCAACACAGACGAGATGAAATGGGTTCAAGATGGGTTGTATTAGCATTAAGATAGTAAACTGGTAGAATTGTGAGTACTGCAGTCAAAATATTTTGTGGCATTTAGTCTGCCATCATGTTCTGAGTTGAAATTCGGCCAAGGTCAACTCTGCCTTTCATTCTTCTGGGGGATCAATGAAATAAGTACCAGTTGAACACTAGAGTCGATGTAATCAGCTTACCCTCTCCTCAGGAACAGCTTGCCTTGTGCCAAAAATGTGAAGCTTGTATGTTGTATTAGCAGACATATTCATCTTATACCAACATGACAAAAGGAAAAGGCATAAAAACAAGAAGGACGATGATGATGATGATGATGATGACAATGAGGATAACGATGGTGGTGGTGGTGGACTAACTTTCTTGTCTATTCATAATTCTTTCTACTGGAAGCACAAGGCCTCAAATTTGGGGGAAGGGATCAAGTTAATTACATTGACCCCAGTGTGTAACCGGTAATTAATTTTATCGACCCCGAAAGGATGAAAGGCAAAGTTGACCCCAAGAGCATTTGAACTCAGTACATTTAAAACAGACGAAATACCACTAAGCATTTCACCTGGTGTGCTAACAATTCTGCTAGCTCACTGCCTTTTACTTGTCTATTCATAATGAACACAAGGAAGGAATGCGATAGTCATGATTTGAAAGCTGTGTATCTGTATTAACCTCTTGTCACACTGATTAAGAACAACACTCAGGATTATTTTACCAAAGTTTTACAACCAAAATTCTTATGAACAATGTTAACCAAACTTATAAAGAATAGTAGTGATAAACCACAGGAGATGGTGATGTTAACCTCTTATAATATTTACTGAGAGTAAATGATTGGTGTTATCTCTGTCTTGATAGTAAGTTAGAGAAAAACAAGAAAAACTGAAACAAGTAAATTTAATTTCCATTCCCTAGATTTATATGAATTATTTTCAGAGAATTTCTTAAAGAATGGTTAATATTTTTGCTAATGACAGAGAATTAAGGTGAATATTATTTTTATCAAGTTAATAAATTGCTTGCAATAATGATGTCACAATTGAGTTCTGGTTTCTTTATATAATTTGATTGGAATTTTGTGTGTCCTTGTAGACAACTAAACATGGTTACGTTAACTGTCCAGCAGGTTTACAATCATTAATCTATTTAGTATTTCCTATCAGATTTTGTCTGGGAAATCTGTTTGATTTTTTTACCATTTCAGGAAGATACTTTCCTGAGAACTATTTTGCTAATTCATTTATTTATTTTCATTTATTTTTTTAATCTTTCTCAGTCACATGAAGAATTCTTGCTGCTGCCGAATGGTAAAGATGCACTTCTATTTACTCTCTTCTCATGGTCTCAGACCTACTTAACATATCCCACTTGTCTCTTAACCCTTTAAGCATTTAAGCCAGCCATATCCAGCCAAAATATTCTACCTGCTTTATGTTCAAACAGACCATGTCATTCTAAAAGTAAACAATCGCATCATCAAAATCTTGAAGCTATGAGATAATACGTGGTTAATTCAAAACAATGTGAATCATCACCACCACCACCACCACTTCCACCACCACTACCATCATCATCATCATCATCACCACCACCACCACCACCACCACCACCACCACCACTACCATCATCATCATCATCATCACCAGCACCACCAGCACCACTACCATCATCATCATCACCACCACCATCACCACCACCACCACCACCGCCGCCACCACCACTACCATCATCATCATCATCATCACCACCACCACCACCACCACCACCACCACTACCATCACCACACCACCACCACCACCACCACCACCACCACCACCACCATCACCACCATCATCATCATCAGTAGCAGCATCATCATAATTTCGTGTCTGTTTCCCATTACAGCAAGGGTTAGATTGTTTGACTGGAAACTAGTAAGCTAGAGAGCTGTTCCAGGCTCCAGTCTGATTTGGTTTGGTTTCTATGGCTGGATACCCTTCCAAATGCCAACTGCTCCGAGAGTGTAGTGGATGCTTATTTATGTGCCACCAGCATGGATGCCTTTTTACATGTCACTGGCATGGGTGCCTTTTATACATCACTGGCACTGGCTATGACTATGATTTTATTTGGTTTAACATGTCTTCTCAAGCACAGCAAATCACCAAAGGTGTTGATCACTTCTCACCACCTTGTCCCATGTCTTCCTGGGTCTCCCACTTCCAATGATGAAGGAATAATCTGAACACTATATTAATTACTCTGCTGATCTTGATATACTAAATGGGAAAATGTCTGTCTGTTTGTCTGTCTATCTGTCTATCTATCTGTCTATCTATCTATCTGTCTATCTGTCTATCTATCTATCTATCTATCTATCTATCTATCTATCTATCTATCTATCTATCTATCTATCTATCTATCTATCAATCAATCAATCAATCAAATAGCCGGTATTTCAACCAACTAATTAATAAAATCAATTAATCAAAACCGAGCTTAAATACAAACAACAACACCCCACAGCGGACTGTCTTCAAAACAATAATCAAAGTTAATGTAAAACAGTTAATGTCTATTTTATTTCTTGAAGCAATAAACATCTTTACACATCATTGCAATGGCAGAGGATGTACATACATTCGGCAACAACATAATAAGGAACATCTTTATCATTTCAATATCATTAACATTGCAAAATAAGAGAAAAAAATAAATGATTATTGTCAAAATAAAGGAAATCATCAGAGTATGGATAGTCAAGTCAACAGAGAATACTAAACAATCAACAAACAGGCCAGTCATTTATATTGTGTTGAAAGCAATACATTGTATCAATGACGAAATTGTTTAATTTTTAGCAATTAAATTTCCCTATCTTTAACCAGGTGGTACTGTACCTAGATAGTACAGTTCAGTGTATGATGACTTTTGTGTGATGATAGGTGGCAGCTTGCAGTGCTGAGTCTTTTACATTTTGTGATAAAAGTATTCAACACAAGAATTATCATTATTCTAAAATTCCTTGGATAATTTCATTTTCTGTATTTTTTTCCTTGGATAATTTTCCTTAAGAGAGTAAAATTATTACACACACACACACACATATATTAATAAAGGATAAAAAGGGTAAGGACCCCGCTTCGGTCATGAATGACCATGGGCTTACACCTAGAAAGTTGCCCCCACCGAGACACAAGTCCGGGCAAGGTTGTTTTATGTAAAACCAGCAGTCATCCATGCATATCAGCCTCCCTTCTCCATGCCACCAACGTTATTCTAAGGAAAAGGCAAAGGCTGATACAGCTTGGCACAGATGCACAGAATAATAGCAATCAAATAACAACAGCAGAGTGTACAACAAACATCAGTGATCTGACTGTCACCTGTCCTCTTGACAAGAGATGCCAGTTAGTCTTTTACACCAATCAGGCTCATTTGTATTAGCCCAAGTCGGTGGGTAATTTTTCGTTCCTTTAAGAATATTGTAGAATGGAAGCTTTTCATATATTGGAATTTAAATTCTAATCTCTATAGAAATTTATTATTTCAATAAAAAATTGAATTTGAATTACGTTTAAATTTAACAACTAGGGCTGTAATTTCTGAGCCTGAGTCAGGCACGTGTGAACAATGATATTTTTTGACAATGGCACTGCTAAGATGACTGCCAGATGCTGAATGAAAAAAAACAAACTGCGACCAAACTCAGTAAAGGAATCAGAGTTATTGGCTGCAGTTACATACTTGAAGTCAATGTTGGTAGACATTAAATCAGCTTGCAAATACACATTCACTTTATTAAATGAATTTATACTTGGACTAAGCCCAAACAGCCCAAGTTCCAGAATCACCACTGATATATACATATATATAAAACTGTAGTTGTGTGAGTGTCTGTCCCCTCGATTTAGATTCTAACTCCTTCCATATTTTGCGGTGCAGTTTACCAATTCGGGTATCTTGTAGTCGTGATTCATATCGAGCCCTCTGAGTATTAGCGCGTGTCTACAATGACTATGCTTTAAAAATATTTAACATCATTTTTTATTCCATTTTAATGCATAATTTTTCGTGTGTCGATGGCGGCGAGTTGTGTCCACGCTCAAACACTGCATGTTTGCTTCTCCCCCTTCTTCCCTCCCTCGTGAAGCTGTGGGGAAGGGAGTTAAGGAAATTAACGTCGTAAAGCTTGTCAGGAGACCACGTTCTTTTAAAACAACGACTTCATGGCTTGAAGCACCAGAATGGCTAAGAAAGCCCGATTGGCATCTATAAGGAAGTACTCTCTAAAAATGCTTATATAGATATTTCCCTTACAAACCCGAGCAACGCCGGTGATACTGCTAGTCTTTATATATAAAGTGAAGTTGTGGTCTGTCTCCTACGATTTAGATTCCTAACTACTTCCACATTTTGCAGTGCAGTGTAACCAAAAGTGGGTATCTTATAGTCGTGATTCATATCGAGCCCTTCTGGATATTAGCGTGCATCTACATGAGTCTACGATTAAAAAAAAATTTACCATCATTTTTTGCCATTTTAATGCATTTTTTTGCTATTAATATAAGGAAGTAACTCTCTAAAAATGTATTATTAAATCTCAGAACGTAAAAAGCTACAGTAACACCCCCCTTTGTGATTAGCCATATTGAGATGGCTATTATACTTTACATCTCTAAAAATGCTTATATAGTTATTTCCCTTACAAACCCGAGCAACACCGGGCGATACTGCTAGTACATATATATATATCAACAAAAAAGTACTCCATCCAGTGAGAGATAAATACCATTTAATGCACACAAGTATAAAATTATGAGCTACTAATACAGATATAGTCTAGGCAAAATTTTATAGAATGTCTCATGTCTCCAAATAATCTGAGCTCTGAACACTTGGTTTATACAAGTTACAAATCAGGACAATTGAACAAGAAGAATCATGAGAAAAAAATGAAAAGGCGGATGAAAAGAGCGGAAGGGTGAATAAACACAAGAAAAGAAAAAAGAATTAGAACTATGTCGCCTTTGACCGAAATGCCATAATAAAGTTAGTTGTTCTAGAATGAATCAAATTCTGCAATACAACTACTCAATTTGGAGAGGGTGGTTTCCTCCAATTTGCCAAAGAAATTTGTCCATGTTTGCATTTTCTGAATTCAGTAGTGTGGTGGAATACTTAGATCTTTCAGTCATGCATAAGTTGCATTTCTTAAATCCATTAACATATGGCATGGATTTGTCAACGATTTCCCACTTTATTATATGTGGTGTGGGGTTGGTCTTCAAACCCTATACATGGCTAACCAACTTTGTGGCTTTACTTTTGTCCCTGTGCCAGAAAGAAGATAGGCGATTAGCATAGCATCTTTTGAAGTCATTTTACATGATCTGATGTAATCCTTCTCTTTGGTAAGGTTATCATGTAGCATTGCTATAACTTCTGCCTCATACATGGTAGAGTTTATCATGATCAAGTGGGCACGCCTGGTCAAGTGGGCAAGTTCGAAGGTCAAGACAGTTACAACTGGGAATGAGCTTTTGGTGATGTTTACGGGTGATGATGTTCTTCATACTGGCTTGGCAGCTATGTGATAATTTAAGTGAGCATTTGTTGAAGATCTTGCTGTATTTGGGATTTTCTGGGAAATCCTCATCTAAAAGAAACAGGAATGTCTTACCTACATTAGTGTTAACATTTAGAGAGAGGACAAAATTGTTTCCCTTGATCTGTTTTTAGGATTACTTTTATGGTTCATATTTTTATTAGAAGGGTTGTAATTTATCTTAACCTTTGGACCACTCTTAGTTAAGCTATTTTTATAGTAGGGGACTGCCTTACTATAAAATTTCTTTAGAAGAAAAGAGGTTGGATATCCTATTATTCATGTTAGCTATCAGGTTTTCAGACACTATAAGGGGTGGCAGGACTGTTTGTGTACATAGAAGAGTTTCTTGTCAGGCTTATGGTAAGTTTATAAGTATGTGAGTTTAGATCTAGGGAAACACCTGGATACATACATACATACATACATACATACATACATACATACATACATACATAATACACACATGCACACACATACATACATACAAATGTAAATACATATATACATGTATGTATGTATATATAATACATACACACACATGTGTGTGTACATATACAGAAGACTGCTTTAGCCGTATGTTGAGACTCTTTACAAGGTTTTGGCTGACACAATTACAATGTTTAGAAATTATTAAAAGCAAATTAAAAAGTAATTTTTCATCTTCTGAAAATTATTCTGTTAAATTAATAATAAAGGATTCTTGTGTAACACATTCAAAGTGGCAAGATGTTAGATTCCTGTATTTCATTGTCAAATAATTAACTTCTGTGTTTCATGTCATTGATTGTTATTGATTCTCAGTTACCCACAACCAAATATTGCTCCTATGTCTATTGCTGCTGTGTGCATAGACTCCCTAGGCTACATCCAGAAAAGAGCTACCCTACTAATTAGCATAAAGGTACTCTCAAACATGCTCCAACCCCTGGGCCACTAGCAAAGTTCTCTCTCTTCCTTTTTGGCCAACACTATAATGATATCTGCTCCTCAAAGCTAGCTGGGCTCAAGCCATCTGTATTCAGCCATTTGTGATACCCTCTTCTATTTTCTCTGATCATCTTTGTGTCTACCTCACACCAATAACCTGCTCTGTCCCTAATGCCTGGTCCTATCTTCCAAAACTATCATCCCTCTGAAACTTCCTCTTGGCTCATGTCTTTTTTACAGGTCCTTGCAATGGTTCAAGAGGAATTTTTATGACACCAGTCGCACAGGCCTTAGGCAGCTAGTGAAGGCCATGGACACTGTCCATTTCTTCAGACGAATGAATTTTTAGACACAGAGGACACGGTATTCTTATTAGATATAACAACAACCTTTAGATTAATCTGCAAGAATACTCATAATAAATTTATTAGTTCTTACCTTAGCTATAGACATCTATAGCTACATCATAGAAAGGTTGTCTTTGATAGTAAAATAAATGCAAACGAAATGATTGAAATCAAAAAGCAATCCTTGCTTACTAGTGTTATAGTAACTATATGTCAACATTTCTGAGACAAAATATTGTATTAATATTTTAAATTTCCTGGAATATTAACTGAATCTTTTGTATTTATATGTTTATCACTAGATTTGTCAAAAATTCTTTCATATAATTTTACATCATAACATTAAAACCTTTTTCTTTATGCAGTTTTCATTTCAGTAGATGATACCAAATTTTTAAAAACATAACATATTTTCAAAGTAGATATATTTTCAAGCATCAATTATGCAGCACCAAAAATATAAATACAAAATTTTATGAACATAGATTTTGGAGCTGTTTAAAATATTAACTGATATGTTTTACATATTTTTAAACATAATGATTTATTTCATTTGTGAAACAGCAAAGTTTACAGTCAGCCAATATATGCTTTTACTCAATTCTATCTAAGTGAAACACTGAAAGTCTTGAGACCTTTCACTGGGCAATAACCTAATTTTAACCCTAGTTTTATGTCAAACATGACATAAATGCAATTATCTATGTGATTCGACTCAAGCAAGAGAAAATAATTAACAGAAAAGTTGATCAGTGTCTCACACCATCAATGAACAACTCATTAATGTCTCAACTATTCACCAACTGGTGTGATGAACCATTGACAAAATAAATTTTAGTACAATTACTACAAGATGAAGAATACGATTCCCTGGCAGCCTTCTATTCATCAGTCAGCTCAATGCTGATCATAAATAGACTTTTCCTTTCACTTGCTCTCCTACCTCTCTCTCTCCTTCCCTCCCTCCAAATCTCTCTCCTTCCCTCTTCTCCAAATCTCAAATTTCTGTTTCTCAATCACTGTAGCCGCTCACCTTCCATCTTTCTCTCACTTTCTTCCTCTTTCTCTCAAGAACAACAAGAACAAACTAAGAAGAATAGATAATTTAATAGATCTGGAGTATAACTGGAAATTAGATATTTATTATACTACTCATAGGTTACTGGAATCAGTGTGTTGGCTTATGATATAAGATCTGTAATATCAGACTACTAGTTTGTAGAATTAAGGAACTAAACTATGAGGTCCTGCATTGCATGAATATATTAAATGCAGGAGGCTGCAAGTGGGTACAATAACTAGAACATTTCAGAGAGGATAAACAGGAATCTATCCTCCCCGAGATGCTTCATTCTAGCTTCATACATTTTACCTTTCATATCATTCTCCTGACTATTAACAACAGTGAGTTCCAGTTATTCTGCCTTGGTATCTCTTTCTTTCCCTCATTTTGTGACATCATTTGCTGCTTCATCGCCTCCAATCATTTAGAATATTTCTTATCAGGTGCAGGAGTGGCTCTGTGGTAAGAGGTTTGTTTTCCAACCACATGGTTCTGGGTTCAGTTCCTCTGAACCCAGAGCTTTTTTCAGTGGATTTGGTAGACAGAAACTGGAAGAAGCCCATCATATATATATATATATGTGTGTGTGTGTGTGTGTATCTGTGTGTGTGTTTATATACATATGTTATAATTTAAAACAAACAGTAAAAGGTTTTCATTATAGTACTCGGAGTTTAGAATGCTGGAGTGAAGAGCTACAATACATTCTCATCAACTATTAATAGCAACAAATATAATGAATATATGTTAAATATAAGGGAAGTAACTCTAATAGGTGGTAAACGAAAAAAGAAAAAGATAAAAAACATTATAAAAATATATAAAATATATATATATCTTTATATATATAAAACTGAGAATGTGTGTGTGAGTCTGTCTGTCTGTGTGTTTCCCTAAAACTTGAGAACTACACAACCAATTTCATTCAAATTTTACACATGCCTTACTTAGGGTCCGAGAAGTGTCATCAGCAAAAAAAATGTTCAACTTCTTGCTTAGAGCAAGCCCATAGCAATATCATATCTTCTCCACTATTTCAGTATTACGTGTTAAAAGTGAAACAAAAACATTTCTCTATTTTATGTCAGATACTTTCACTTTAACAATAAAAATAATAATAGCAATTGAATTACATGTAGTAAGTAATAATTAAAATCAAACTAAAGTGTAATATAATCGTAACATAACAAAAGTAAAAATAGCAATTGGTATAAAATTGCATCAATGATTTGAACTTGAATAAGTGGTTTCACATGAATGGGAATAAATTAAGAATAAAATTAGCGTGCAGAAATGGAATAGTCCAGATGGATAATAAAAAATTAAATTAAAGAAAAGACTATTATCTATAAAGTATACAATGTAGAGAAAAAAGAAGATTTGAACACATGGAGGAGAGCACCTTCGAAAAGTATCTTGGTGCGACTATGAAAGATATCTAATTAGAGGCAGTAAATTCGCCACAATAGAAGTAAGGTTCGAGTCAACGGAGCGTGCAAGGGAGTACTCGGCTCGAACTTGCAAAGTGGAAATATTTTATTTTCACCTTTATATCTGGAACGTAGAACGTCCCGGAAAAAAATGTAAAATTCCCCCCCCCCCCGCGAAGTAGAGGCAGGCTGGATTGTAGCCACACTTCTGTACAAGAGGGTGGACAAGATACAATTGATTGAAATTACAAGAGACGGGCTAACAATTCCAGTCTGTTATATATTTTGAGTATTGTTATCACTAGCGATATCAAGATATAACTTTGTATTTTGTATTTTATGTGTAGATGTATATATGTAGATGTACATGTAATATGTACACATATATATATACACATATATACATGCACTAGCACTATGACCCGGCAACGACGGGTCTTTAATGCTAGTATATATATATATATATATATATATATATATATATATATATATATACAGGGTGAGGCAAAAGTCATGCACCATAGGAGCTGATTAATAATGTTTTAAATGTCTAATTTGTTCTGAGGTCACATTCTTTTGTTGTTACATTTTATTATTATTATTATTATTATTATTATTATTATTATTATTATTATATATGCACACACATACACATGCATACATATGTCTGTGTTTTTAAGCCAAGTACTTATTCTATTGGGTAATTTTACCATGTACCAAGTTATGGGGACATAAACGCACTAATGGTAGTTGTTAAGCAACAGACAGAAAGACATGTACAAACTAAAATATATATAAACTGGGTGAGGCAATAGTCGTGTAAAATAGGGATAGTTTATTAAAAGTTCAATTATGATACAAATGAAAATCTTATTTGCTAGTTATTTAATTGCATGTGCTTTTCAAAATGCCATCCTTCCTTTCATAACACATTTGGAACTGGTTGTAAAAGTTTCTATAACAGCTGCCGTTGATGTTGGATTGGTTGTTCTTTTTGGTCTGCCACTCTGAGGGTGGTCAGCCAGTAGCTTTAAAACGATTAATTAAATGTCCAACAGTTGACTTATCAATTGGAAATCGGTGTGTGGATTCTGCCAGTTGAATTCCTCAGCAACAGATTTGTGAACAGCACCTACTTTCTCATGCATAAACACTAAGGGAACTTGTTCATCCTTCGTTAGTTCATCCTTTGTTACTTTGGTAAAATTGTTTCTGCAAATAAGAAAACATCAGAACAAATTAGACCATTTTTGAAACATAATTAATTAATTAACACCTATGGTGTACGACTTTTGCCTCACCCTGTATATATATGTATATGATGGGCTTCTTTCAGTTTCCATTTACAAAATCCACTCACAAGGCTTTACTTGACTTACAGCTATAGTAGAAGACGCTTGCTCAAGGTGCCACACAGTGGGATTGAACCCAGACTCATGTGATTGGGAAGCAAACATCTTACCACACAACTATGCCTTTACAATTTTGAAACATCAGGAAGTGTTGGCAAAGATAAAACAGTATCAATGTCCATTTATTTTGATATACCTGTGTATGTTATATATATATATATATAGGCGCAGGAGTGGCTGTGTGGTTCAGTCCCACTGCATGGCACCTTGGGCAAGTGTCTTCTACTATAGCCTCGGGCCGACCAAAGCCTTGTGAGTGGATTTGGTAGCCAGAAACTGAAAGAAGCCTGTCGTATATATGTATATATATATATATATATATATATATATATATATATATATATATATGCGTGTGTGTGTTTGTGTGTCTGTGTTTGTCCCCTAGCATTGCTTGACAACCGATGCTGGTGTGTTTATGTCCCCGTTACTTAGCGGTTCGGCAAAAGAGACCGATAGAATAAGTACTGGGCTTACAAAAGAATAAGTCCTGGGGTCGAGTTGCTCGATTAAAGTTGGTGCTCCAGCATGGCCGCAGTCAAATGACTGAAACAAGGAAAAGAGTAAAGAGTATATATATATATATTGATAGAAATGGTAAGACAACAAAAGAATGAAAGAGACCTCAATATTATGTAAATAGAAGAATTTATCTGTAAATGTAATATGTGACAATTATTCTGTAGCATGATAAAACTCGAAGTTTTGGATGTCTGGGTGGAAATCCACACCGCCATCTCTTCAGTTATCTGGCCATCCGAAAAAATGCTCTTTTTTTCCAATGGCCAGATAACTGAAGAGATGGTGGCGTGGATTTCCACCCTGACATCCAAAACAAAGTTTTATCATGGCTACCAAATAATTGTCACTTATTACATTTACAGATACATACATACATACATATATATATATACTCTTTACTCTTTACTCTTTTACTTCTTTCAGTCATTTGACTGCGGCCATGCTGGAGCACCACCTTTAGTCGAATCAAATCGACCCCAGGACTTATTCTTTGTAAACCTAGTACTTATTCTATCGGTCTCTTCTGCCGAACCGCTAAGTTATGGGGACCTAAACACATCAGCATCGTTTGTCAAGCGATGTTGGTGGAAGGGACAAACACAGATACACTACATATACACATACATACATACATATATACGACGGGGTTTCTTTTAGTTTCTGTCTACCAAATCCACTCACAAGGCTTTGGTCAGCCCGAGGCTATAGTAGAAGATACTTGCCCAAGATGCCATGCCGTGGGATTGAACCTAGAACCATGTGGTTGGTAAGCAAGCTACATGCCACACAGCCACTCCTGCGCCTATATATATATATATATATATATATATATATATATATATATATATATATATCAGTGACTATGACAATAAGATGCTGCACAACACAGAGCATCACCATTATGAATTAAAGCCTTAGAGCTGAACAAGGTACATAATTCTATCTTAGTTACATTTTGTTGTTATAGAGATATGATACTAACAACATAGATGAGTGGTTAGTTGTAGCATTGACATCTCCACATAAAACAAATTGCTCCAATAATATGGACATTTATAAAATTTGCATATACAATCATACACATGGGGAAAGTGAATGCAAAATAGTGAAAAACTATGTGAAAACTATTGATATTTGCCTTATCACAATGTTTTAGTGATCACAATAAGTTAGTGGTATGTACAGTATTACAGTATGTGTGGGTTGTGTGAGTGTACAAGTACATGTGTGTGTATATGTGTATACATATGCACACATATACAAAACGTCTTGTGTATATGTACATATATATGTATATATATATATATATATATAATATATATATATATATATATAATATATATATATATATACACATTAGTATATATTTATATATATGTATATAAGCATATGTATATACATACAATATATACGATAACTACACAAACACGTGCATGTATGTTTACATAAGTACATGTATTTATACATACATACATGCATGATGCATACATATATATATATATATATGCATATATATATACATACATATGTATATGTACATATATATTTTTATATGTACGTATGTCTGTATATATATATATATATATATGTATGTATGTATGTATATTTCTTTTAAGATAAATGTTTGGCAAGTGTTTTCATCTGAAATTGAGTGCTGAATGAGGTATTGTTATATTTTGGATGTGTTGTCATTGCCAATAAACTTATTGGCATAGATAACTCTTTCAATGTGAACCGAGGCAAACACACAAACACACACACACAATACATGTATGCATGCATATACATAAATACATGCATCCATGTGTGTGTGTATATATGTCTATGTTTGTCTCTAAGTATATGTATATATATATATATATATATATATATATGTGTGTGTGTGTGTGTGTGTATTTATATGTATATGTGTGCATATATAGATATATGTATATGTACATATGTACATACACACATATATGTGTATTGTATGTGTGGTAGTACTGAAAAGTTCCTGGCTCTGAGTAAAAGAAAAAACAGGAGGGTCAGTTAATTACGATTTTATTGAACATATTCCCCTCTCAGATTCATACACTTATTGCAGCAGACCTTCAGTTTTTCTAAGCCATGTAAACAAACTCAGGAGTTTGAGCCTCCAGCCAGGCCTTTCACAATGCTCTTAAAACCAGGAACTTTTCAGCCCCTGCTCATACATACATACATACATACATACATACATACATACATACATACATACATACATACATACATACACACACACACACACACACATATATATATACACACACACACATATATATACATATATATAAAAAAAGAATATATATATTCTTTTATTCTTTTATTAGTTTCAGTCATATGACTGCGGCCATGCTGGAGCACTGGTCAAAAGGGTTTTAGTCTAAGAAATCGACCCTCTACTTATTCTTTGTAAGTCTAGTACTTAGTTTATTGGTCTTTTTTGCCAAACTGCTAGGTTACAGGGACATAAACACACTAACTTCAGTTGTCATGTGATGGTGGCAGGGGACAAACACAGTCACACACACACATACATATATATATATATATATATATATATATATATAAACAAATCAAATTGCGATAAAATAAAAATAATTATAATCGCTGGTATTACTAACACAAGCCATATATTTTTCATATATCAGTACATTAAGGCGAAATATGTGCTAGGAATACAGAAGCTTGATAACTATATATATATATATATATATATATATATGACAGGCTTCTTTCAGTTTCCGGCTACCAAATCCACTCACAAGGCTGAAACTATAGTAGAAGACACATGCCCAAGGTGCTACTCTGGGACTGAACCCGGAACCATGTGTTTGGGAAGCAAGCTTCTTACCACACAGCCATGCCTGTAACTATATGTGTGGGTTTGTGTGTGTATATATACACACACACACACAACATACACACTCACACACCACACATGCACACACATTAACACATACACACACATGTATATATTTATCCTTCTTAAACAAGAATATTATTAATACAGTTCAATACTTAAGAGATGAGGAATTATGTACATTATTTACATTACTTACATTTGACGGATATTTGTCCTCATCTTGTTTGTTGTTAACACAATGTTTTGGCTGATATACCCTCCAGCCTTCATCAGGTGTCTTGGGGAAATTTCGAATGGGACAAAACATTGCTAGTTGTGCATAGCTGAACACACGAGAATTCTAAAAGTCTCACTTGAACCAGGAAAGATCCTTTACTCCAGAATGGAGATTTTCAAGCCATGTTTACATTTCAGGAGGTTCCTGCTATCATTTTGGAGCCCACAAGATAGCGGCACAACCAGAAATTGATAGCCAGTAGCAAGGGGAGATAATCTCCAATGGTTATCTTTGAGTAGTGAGACATTCCCCTCCATATTTTGAAGAGGTCATGGGCCAACAGGATTTTGGGATCTGAAGATATGCCATAAAGCTAAACCCTTTATGGATGGGAAACCTAAGGTAATCCCATAAACCAACCTTCCCATTTTTAATATATATATATATATATATATATATATATATATATAGGCGGAGGTGTGGCTGTGTGGTAAGAAGCTTCATTCCCAGCTACATGGTTCTGGGTTCAGTCCTACTGCGTAGCACCTTGGGCGTCTTCTACTATAGATTTGGGTCGACCAAATCCTTTTGAGTGGATTTGGTAGACAGAAACTGAAAGAAGCCCGTCATATATAAATATATATGTATATATATATATATATATATATATATATATGCATATATTCATGTGTATCTGTGTTTGACAACTGATGCTAGTGAGTTTATGTCTTTGTAACTTAGCAGTTCGGCAAAAGACACCGATAGGAGCAGTACTAGGCTTACAAAGAATAAGTTTAGGGTTGATTTCTTTGACTAAAACTATTTAAGGCAGAGCTCCAGCATAGCCATAGTCAAATGACTAAAACGAGTAAAAGAATAAAAGAAGATATATGTGTGTGTGTGTGTGTGTATGTGTGTAGCCTTCCAGTACAGCCATCCAGTGTGACAGCCCAGTCAAACCATCCAACCCATGCCAGCATGGACAATGGACATTAAATTATGATGATGATGATAATGATTAATATAAATATCTTTTCTTTTATATTCTACTTATGGCTTTTCTGGGGCACCACCTTGAAGAGGTTTTAGTTGAAAGAATCAACCCCAGTGCATTTTCCAACCGTAGTACTTATTGTAGCAATCTTTTTCACCGTACTGCTAAGTTACATGGATGAAAACAAACTAACATTAGTTGCCAAGTAGTGGTGGGGACAAACATACACACACACACATGACAGGCTTCTTTCAGTTTCTGTCAGCCATATCCTCTCATAAGGCTTTGATTAGCTCTCAGCTGTAGTAGACATCACTTGCCCAAGGTGCCACACAACGGGACTGAACCTGCAATCACATGATCGGGAAGCAAACTTCTCATTTCTTTATTACCCACAAGGGGCTAAACATAGAGGGGACAAACAAGGACAGACAAAGGGATTTAGTTGATTACATCAACCCCAGTCCGTAACTGGTACTTAATTTATCGACTCCGAAAAGATGAAAGGCGAAGTCGACCTCGGCGAAATTTGAACTCAGGATGTAACAGCAGACGAAATACCACTAAGCATTTCGCCCAGTGTGCTAGCATTTCTGCCAGCTCACTGCCTTTTATTTTTATTATTATTACATTTTTCTTACAACACAGCCAAGCCTGCATTTATGTAAACTCTTCTTCCTTATCTTTTTTTTGCCCCCCATAGCTATCTGAACCCTGAAGAAGGACTCAGTCTGAAACATTAGAAGTCTAGTCAACTGGATGCTGTTGTTTCTAGTTTATTAACTTTCATCAGCAATCAACTATCCTGTATATAACGGTCTCTGTGAAATTATATTTGAAGCCATTGTTATGTTTATAACTAAATCAAGTAGAATGATTTGAATATTAGGCGCAATTTCAGCTGTAGTTCTCTTATGTACATTACTGTTGCATCTGCAATGTATACTTTCATAATGTAGTAAATTTATGTAACAGAATTTACAGTCAAAAATGTGCCTAATATTGAAATCAGCCAGCCTGATTTAGTTAGAAGGCTGTAAAATGTATGGTATTCGATTGCTGAGCAAATTTAATAAACTAAGAACAGTGTTGTCCACTTGATGTCTCTTTTACTGTCCATGGTGAGGCTGTGTGGTGAACATGACAGACCTCTACTATTGCCTCTTGTATCTAGTAACTTTAACTCAGCTTGTTAATTAATTTATAAATGAAGTGATGGTTAATCTCTCTGGGTATAGGCCATGGCAAACTTTAGTGTCTGTATGTGTGGGTGTGGGTGTGTATATTTGCATGTATATGTATGTGTGTGCATGTGTGTTTGTGTGTGCATGTGCATCTTTTCCTATATTCTCATATATTTATATATGTTGTTGTCTTGTTTCATGGTACCATAAACACATTCTCCTACATCTCATTGTCTCAATCTTGTGTTATTACATTAACTTCCCTAGGAGAACTTTCCCTTTGATCAACTGTGATGGTAAATCTAGGACTGCAATTATTGATATATGTCCAAAGCATAGATGAGAGAAGGACAGTCAGTCCTAGTGGTTAGCGCAGTGGACTCGTGGTTGAGGGATCGCGGGTTCAAATCTCAAACTGGGTGATGTGTGTGTTTATGAGCGAAAACACCTGAGCTCCACGCGGCTCCAGCAGAAGGTAATGGCGAACTTCTGCTGACTCTTTCGCCACAAATTTCTCTCACTCTTTCCTGCTGCATCTTGCAGCTCACCTGCGACGGACCAGCGTCCCGTCCAGGTGGGGAACCTATACGCCAAGGAAATCGGGAAACCGGCCCTTATGAGCCAGGCATGGCTCAAGAAGGAACAAACAAGTCAGGGAAATATAAACAACACTCTTTTCTTCATTATTCTCTCAGTCAAATCTTCCACTTCTGTTCTTTTTCATACTCAGCCATGCTTCAAGTCACTTCAGTCTTTGCTTCCTTCTCTTTTGTTTCTTTTTGTTTACAGACCAGTGTCATCATTTCCCAGAGTCATTTCCATTCCATCACAAGTAACTCAACACCATGGAAATTGATAGATGAAATAGCAGTGAAAGGAAAGCCTGGGAAGAACATTGCATATAATTGCACAAAGAAGCTGAACATTCCTCAAATGCAATCCTTGACTGTTTATCAGTCAGCCAGGTGACAAATCAAGGTTGAAGACGATGGAGCAAGATGAAATCTGCAAAGAACTAAAGGCCCTCAGCTTCATCTGAGTCACACTAAGGCATATCTTCAGTGCATTCAAGATTATTTGTAAACTCTAATGTTTTTAAAGTCCATTTGGTTTGCCCAGGCCCACTGCATCCTGATGGCTTTACTACTCTCGATCACAGCTACTCACTCAACTAATGCTACATCTTACATTGCAGCTGTCCTGCATATCATCAGAAAATTCCACCTGAATCCAACACTCAAGGGAAGTGTTGTCTACCAATAGATCTCACAGAATTGGATCACAAGCTTATTCTATCTGGTGAGACTGCTATGGCTGTCTGTTGGTTCATTTACTGATGACAATACTTTTCTCCAACTTTTGTTCCACTGTAACCATGAGGTGTACTCAGAAGAGAGGTTAGACTCTCAGTAAAAGGTTTTACTTGGATGTCATGAGGCATTGGAGAGAGGAATTTTGAAGGAAGAAAGCTGAGGGATGAACAAACAAAAATAAGGATACTGCACCATAACAAGGTACTTTTCAGACAAGTCAAATTTGATTTTTTGAGTGGGGGGGGGGATGGACACACAGTTGACTCTTACCTTCAGTTTTATAACAAACTCCATCTTTGCAAAAAATAGATGAGGGTAAATTCAGCAATTACAGCTCCCAACATAGCGCTGGCACCGCACACATCATAAACATCATGCCTACAAACAAGAACAAAATAAGAAGCATAGCACTACATCAAACCTGTGTGCATCAAGGTTATTTTTTTTCTGCAGGATCATGGTGTTTGCTATGCATAAATCCCACTCATACATTTGCTGCCATAACAAGCCATTATTACTGCACTTTGCATATATATATATTCTTTTATTCTTTCACTTGTTTGCATCCTCTTTGCATCAACATGTACCTCCTTGCAACAATGTAGCCTTTAAATCTAATCAAGATCCTTGACCTGAAGAGTAGCTGGTGGTATACACTTTGCTTGAATTTTGCCACTTCTGAGATAAAATCCATTCACTATGGAACATATATAGCCTGGATTTTTCCTACTCCATTCCATAACTCTTATGTATGTATGTATGTATGTATGTATACATACATACATGTATATATATATTTATATATATGTTAAAGTTGAGAGTGAGTATCTCCTCTACATTGTAACAATCAAAAAAGTTAAGGGCTAAAAATTATCTTCATCTCTAAAATGCTCTCCATGTCTTAGAGGTAACAATCATAACAGGTAATCAAAAGGAGAAAATGTCTTTATTCCAAAAATTCCTCTCCTACCTACAGATGTTCCATTTGAATTTAAGACGCTTCAGATTCCAGTCATACTAAGTTTTACTATTTCACTCAACAAATCTCAGGGTCAATTCCTCAAGGTAGTTGGACTTGATCACTATACTATTAGCTTCTCCCGCTGCCAACTCTATGTTGCTTGCTCGTGACTTGGAAGCAGCAACAATTTATTCACTTCAGCACCAACAAAAAATTACACAAGGTGCTTCAACATTGATAGATTTTCAATTTGAAATTCTATTATCATTACAATTTAGATATTTTTTTGATAAAATATAGACATTTTGAAATAATTATGAGAATATATCTTTATATTTATTGTTTACTAATCTGAATAAGAACAGCAGTAACATTGACAATGCCGGGTCATTCAGCTAGTATATATATATATATATATATATATATATATATAAATATATCTTTTATGTCTTGTCTTTTACTTGTATCAGTCGTTAGCATGTGGTCATGCTGGGACATCACCTTGAAGATTTTTAGTCAAACAAATCAACCCCAGTAATTATTATTTTTTGTAAAGACTGGCATCTTTGCTATCAGTAACTTTTGCCATACTATATATATAACCACAAGCTTTTTTTAATTCTCTCTCTGTTTATTTCCTTGCATTCCTTTCTGTTGAAGAGCATAGGCTCGAAATGTAAAAGACTTTCTCACATTTCCGAGCATCAAACTATTACACCTTCTTGTTGTTTATATACCTGTCTGCAAATTTTGTTTTTCTGTAAATTTCAACAATATATATATGTGCATATATATATGTATATATATATATATATATATATATATAAATAGTCAGAGAGATAAATAGATTAGATATAGATACAGGAAGAAGTATGATAAGCATGGAATGCAATTTATACCACTGTGGATGAAATATATACAGTATACTGCTATGGATCTGCATCTAATTGCACTATGAACTCTCATTGCAGAGGATGCAAATAACCACAATGGCAAACTATGTATAGGGAAGGAATGGTTAAAACAGACATTTACCATACTTTGTATGTCATAACCAATAATACTGTTAAGTACAGTAGTAACCACACCACTTTGTTGGCAGTAGAATGGATGATGTTGGTCTATGGGAAGCGCTAAATTCAAAGCAGCAGTCATACATCTACACACAGGAAATATACAAATGTGTGTGTGTGTGTGAGTATATATATATACACACACACACATGCATATATATGTATAGCTATATATATATATATATATATATACACACATTCATATATATATGTATAGCTATTTATAAATATACATATATATAAATACACACACATTCATAAATATGCATGTAAAGCTATATATATATATATAGATATATATGTATATGTGTATGTGTATATATATATATATGCATTTATACATACATTTATACTTACATATATGGGTATGTGCGCGTGTGTGTGGCTGATACGTATATATATACGTATATATATATATATATATATATATATATATATATATATATATATATATATATATATATAAATACATATATGTTGCCAGATTAAGAAATACTTGTTTCCTTCTCAATCATTTCAATCAGTTGTGATTCATTCATATTGAATGAAAAATGAAAAGAAAAAAGAAAAAAAGCAGTACACATTGGTCATTTGGTCATCAGTTTTGATAAGATAAATTTTGGGGAGAAGAATGAAAAGGAAACTGAAGGTGTTTAGCTGAAAATTAAAAAAGGAAGAGGAACAATTATTCCTGCGTATGAATCTAAGAATAGGTGTGTGATCTAAAATGCTTAGTTTAGCTCACTTGTCTCTACTTCAAAAGAAAATATCAGAATCTGGTTGAGAATAAATGTAACTTATCATTTGCTGATATCTCTTAGGTTAATGGTTCAATCTAGACATGAAATACTTAAGTTGTATCGTATGATAAATGAAGGCAATTTTCTTAATATTAATTTGGCACTTCTTTGTGTTAGCACACAGGTTATTCTCATCTAGTGGGGACATCCATAAGTTACTTTAGAATTCTTTCTTCATTCGTGAGACTTTGAAGATACTCTTACAAAGGAATGAAATTCAGAAGGGATTACCAATAAATTAATAGCCATAAATTGGAAATAATGAAGACATCCTCATCCTAGAAAGAAGTCCTTCATTATCGTTTGTGCCATCAATAGCAGCGAAACTTTCTTAGTCATATATATTAATCTTCAAAAAGCTTTATGATTAGTGTTATATTTCTAGTTGTTATATATTACAGCAAAATCTTTGCTTCAAAAGAATGTAATTATATTTATATTGTTCGCTTCAATTTAATTTCTTAGCTTTGTGCTTCGTATGTTAACTTTACAATATTACTCTTGAAGGAAAATATTACTGCCAAGCTAAATCATTTGATATTTGGAGCCAATAGTAAAATACTACAAGAATGATGATATTTTCTAGCGTCTTTATGGTAAATTACGTAGCTACTCTTGCAAACATGGTTCTTACTTTCCAAAGATTGATTGTTCTCTCAACAAAGAAAATAAAGTGGTATTCACCACAATAAATGATAAAATAATTTTTATTTAAATTTTGAAGTCTTTTTTTTTATTTTTATTTATTTATTTTTGTAAAAGATGATGTATATGACTTCATGACGTTGCTGCTTTATTCCTGACATGCTTATTTTGCTAGTGTTTAAGTCTATGTATCAGTCATTTCAAATTTGTATTAATATATTCTTTTGCTTGTTTGTTCATGCCTACACTTTAGATTTATCATGACATATCAGGATTTTGCAAAGTCATAGTTCAAAGGAGTACTTTATTTGCTTTACCGGACCTCTTTCAATGAAGACTTCAGACTCTAAGAATGTAGTTTTGATAATATTGTAGTTTCTTGTTATTTGGTAATGTAGTTGGATATCAATATTTAGACAGAAATATAAATCTCGGAGAAAACCAGAGAGTCACATTAGAATCTGAATTAATTTCAATAGAATATGCTACAAAAGTTTTTGTGCCACTAATATCAACCAACTGACAGAAACAGTAAGTCTGGTAGTATTTACTTTACTCCAGATTATTATCAGGATCAAATCAATACCAGTAATATTCTACTAATTCAACTGACCATGTTACTTCTTTACAATGTTTAGTTTTGTTCCCAATCAAAAGAAATCATCATCATCATAATCATCATCATCATCATCATCACCATCATCATCATCATCACCATCACCATCACCATCATCATCATCAACACCACCACCACCATCATCATCATCATCATCATCATCATCATCACCATCACCATCATCATCATCATCATCATCAACACCATCATCATCATCATCATCATCATCATCATCATCCTCGTCATCGTCATCATCATCATCATCATCATCACTTAACATCTGGTTGGACAGTTTGACAGAAGTCAAACAAGCTGGAGAGCTGCACCAGGTTCTGGTTAACTGTCTTGGCTTTGGCTTCTACAGCTGGATGCCCTCCCTAATGTTAACCACTTTGCAGACCATACTGGGCGTTCTTTGTGTGGCACCAGCACCTGTGCTTTATAAATGAAACCAGCAAATGTGCTTCATATGTGGCACCAGCATGGGTGCTTTTTACATGAAATAATAAGTCTTTCCTTTTTAAACCAAAGCCAGCCATGGAATTAGGCTGTTGTTTACTTTCCTATTTCTAGACTATCTCACAGTGGAGCTTGCAAAATTATTCTCTCTTTCCAATACTGCAGGTTCTCTATAATTTACCAGTTTAATTCCAATTTCTTTGATCAAGAAAAGTATACAAAAACTAAATTAATAATCAAACATTCATAATATTCTCCAATCTGTTACAGGTGTAAAGCATTTAAGGTATTTGTTTTTATTCTCAGTGTGATTAGCTTAGAGTTTGAATTGTAAAATGAGAATTTCACAACAGGAGCAAAGGATGTTTGTTTGAATAATAAAACCAAAAGTACAACATAGTTTTAACAATTTCAAACTCTGCAAAATAATTTTGAATTATATATTCACTTGAACTTGTCTTATTCCTAGGGGCGATATATTTCTATTGGTTAATCATTATTGATTAGCATCAACATTTAATGATATTTGTTGAAAAATGTCTAGCATGCATTACAAGAATAGTTTCTTTTAAAAATTATATTTAAGAAAATGAAAATTCATAAACTGTATTTCATTTTAAACATTAAATCATCTTCATTTATGAATAATCTTTTTAATAGCTGTTATTGTTGTTTATGTTATTGTTGATATTACAGTCTGATGTTGCTGTTGTTTTTGTTTTTGTTTTGTTGTTGTTGAAGTACCATGAGAGAATTTCAATGTTTACAGTTCTCTAATTGATTTTCTGGACATTTTCCTTTTGTTTTTATTTATTTATTTATTCTATTCAGCATAAAAGAAAGAAGAAATGGTTTCCAATTCTAAACATCATCATTTACAGATATTTATCATTAATTCTTGTAGTTAGCTGTTTGAAAAATAGCTTGCTCCTTCCACAACACCATTTGAAATACTAAACGAAAATTTCACCTAAAAATGTAAATTAATGTTTTAATTTATTTATATGTATTTAGCGTATATAACGAATACTTTTTTTAATGACATTTTCAAGTTTTTTTTTCCTTTTCTTACAAATTCAAACAAAGAAAAAATAAGTAAAGAAAAAAAAAGCAACAGCCCCAAATTCTTATTTTAAAAATAGATTAGCTTCATCAGAGTTGGAAAAATTAATTACATTGAAATTAATTATAAAACTGATTTATAGTGAGGTTTGGAAAGTACCAGTATTTCATTCTACATAGACATAATTTTTGATAAAGCTTAGTTTCTTAGTTTCTAAACTAAATCGAGAAAAATCAATAAGTTGAAGTTTTAGGCTATGTTTGTAAACTAAAGCAGTAATGGTTGAGGGAATGTCTGTGTTTGTATTTGTGTGTATATGTGTGGATATATGTGTGTGGGCATGCAGACTTGGTACATACACCTTTCCTCTTCATGATTGTTTTAAATCCAGTTTGTCAAACTGGCACACACACACGAACACATTCATAAACTTACACACATACACTCTCTCCCACACATTAAAATATACACATACATGCTATATTTCATCATCATCATCATCAGCAGCAGCATTTAACGCCTGCTTTCCATGCCAGCATAGGTTGGACAGTTTGGCTGAGGACTGGTAAACCAGTAGGCTGCAACCAGGCTCCAATCTGATTTGGTAAAGTTTCTACAGCTGGATGCCTTTCCTAATGACAATCACTCTGAGAGTGTAGCGGGTGCTTTTTACATGACAAGGCACAGGAGCCAGTCAGAGGGCACTGGTATCAACCACGTTCGGATAGTACTTTTTACATGCCACCGGCATGGGAGCCAGATAGAGAGCACTGGCAACATTCGGATGGTGCTTTTTACATGCCATTGGCACAGGAGCCAGTCAGGAGATACTGGCATCAATCATGGTCGCATGGTGCCTTTTACATGCCACCGGCATGGGGAGCCAGTCAAGTGGCACTAGCATCGACTCACGCTTGGATGATGCTTATTACGTGCTACCAGCATGGGTGCCAGTCAGGCAGCACTGCCCACAACTATGATTATATTTGAATATGAATACATATATAAATATATATATATACATATATCTATCTATCTGTCTATCTATCTCTATATATATATATATATTCATACATATATATACGTACATACATATATATATATGTACATGCACGCACACATACATGTATATCATCATTTAACAACCACCTTTCTATGCTTGCAGGAGTAAGATAAAATTTATTGAGGCAGATTTTCTTTGGCTGGATGCCTTTCCTGTCACCAACTCTCACTTGTTTCCAAGCAAGAAAGTATTTCCCCATGCCCAGATGTTTTCCATGACTGGAAATGAACACCATTACTTCTTTGATGATTATACTTGCTTACAAACATCACATGATGTCATGACATATATGTGTGTACATATCTTTTTCTCTCTCTCTCTCTTTATATATATATATATATATATATATATATATATACATACATACATACATACACACACACACACATATATATATATATGTATATATGTATGTATATATATATAAATATATATATATATATATATATATATATATATAACAGGAAGGTTTACGAAAATAAACAAAAGACGAAGGCAGGTTTACGAAAATGAACAAAAGACGAAAGCAGGTGGAGTACAAACAAACAATTGTATTAGTATGGTGCTCAGGAATAGAAATAAAACAAGTCTTTTACATTTCGAGCCTACGCTCTTCGACAGAAAGATACACAGAAAAGAAACAAGGAGAGGAGAAAATTGCCTGTAGGAGCTAACGATCCAACATGACACACACATAGGTGCATGGTTTAATGGTTAGGCTGTTGCACTAACGACTGCTAGATGATAGGTTCACTTCCCTGACTGGGCAGCATCTTGTGTTCTTGCGCAAAACGCTTGATTTCATGTTACCTTTTCGATTAGGGGAGAATGTTGGTCTACTCACCTATCCAGTGGGGTGGTGTCATTTGAAGGCTAAAACAATGCAAAAGTGAATTGTGACCAGTGATATGTAACAACATTTGATAGTCTGGTCAGTCACATGTTCATGTGATATATATATATATATATATATATCATTGTATTCCGTCGGTTACGACGACGAGGGTTCCAGCTGATCCCATCAATGGAACAGCTTGCTCATGAAATTAATGTGTAAGTGGTTGAGCACGCCACAAACATGTGTACCCTTAATGTAGTTCTCGGGGAGATTCAGCGTGACAAAGTGTTGATTTTGGTAGAATTTGAACTCAGAAGGTAAAGCCAGTCAAAATGCTGCTTAGCACTTCCTCTGGCATGCTAATAATTCTACCAGCTTAACAACAACAACAACGATCATAATCCTTTCTACTATAGGCACAAGGCCTTAAATTTGTGGGGAAGGGATTAGTCGATTACATTGGCCCCAGTGTTTCACTGGTACTTAATTTATCAACCCTGTAAAGGATAGAAGGCAAAGTCATCCTTAGTGGAATTTGAACTCAGGACGTGTGAAGACAGAAAAAATGCGACCAAGCATTTCACCCAGTGTGCTAACGATCCTGCCAGCTCACCGCCTTAATAATAATAATAATAATAATAATAATAATAATAATAATGATAACATTGATGCCCTGATGCAGTACCAGGCAGTGGCTCTCATGGCTTCTGGTCTTAACTGATTGGAAGTGTTATCATGTACATTGTTTTGTCTTGGTATAAAAGATGGGCTACAGCAAATATTCTACTCAATACCACAGATTTGCTTGTCAGTTGTTTAACCATAACCAGTTGAGCATGTCCCTTGGTTGATGATGAGATGTGCATCTCTGCTCACATGCAGAAGTTGTGGGGAGCATTATAGCCATGTGTTAAGAGGGATTCTTTGGGGTTTTAATAATTCACCCTTGGAAACATGGTGCTCTGTTCATCATGCTTAAACAAACCTTACTCAGGGAACTTTTGAGCCAGATGGGTTACTCAACCTGAAGAAAATTCTAACTGGGCCCCACTTACAAGGTCATGAGCAGTTTATCTTGACATAAGATCATGTCACACACATGTAGTTGCGATGGATGTGCCTGATGTACCTTTATCAGATGGGTAGTTATGATGGGTATCCTGGGCTTTATATAATTATACCCTAGTGTCACTTTGTTGGCATGCACTGCTCTCTTACTCAATCATAATAATAATAATAATAATAATAATAATAATAATAATAATAATAATAATAATAATAGTAAAGTACTAGAAAGTAAGGAGTATAAGGTGTTGTAACATTCAGATTGACGGAATAACAGAAGCCAGAAGGCTTGATTTAGTTGTAGTAGTTGTAGACAAAGAGAATAAAAAGGGCTGCTTTCTATTCAAGGCGGCAAGCTGGCAGCAACGTTAGCACGCCGGGCGAAATGCTTAGCGGTATTTCGTCTGCTGCTACGTTCTGAGTTCAAATTCCGCTGAGGTCAACTTTGCCTTTCATCCTTTTGGGGTCGAATAAATAAGTACCAGTTACACACTGGGGTTGATATAATCGACTTAATCCATTTGTCTGTCCTTGTTTGTCTCTTCTGTGTTTAGCCCCTTGTGGGTAGTAAAGAAATAGGTATTTCGTTTGCTGCTATGTTCTGAGTTAGAATTCTGCCGAGGTCAATTAAATATGTACGAGTTATGCACTGGGGTCGATATGATCGACTTAATCCGTTTGTCTGTCCTTGTTTGTCCCTTCTGTGTTTAACCCCTTGTGGGTAGTAAAGAAATAAGTATTTTGTCTACCGCTATATTCTGAGTTAAAATTCCGCCAGGGTCAATTAAATATGTACCAGTTACGCACTGGGGTCGATATAATCGACTTAATCCATTTGTCTGTCCTTGTTTGTCCCCTCTGTGTGTAGCCCCTTGTGGGCAATAAAGAAATGAGAATAGAAAGTGCCAGGTAATTGATGTTATGGTCCTAATTGGTGAGAAAGTCAATTTAAGAGGTATAGAGAAAATAGCAAGGTACCGAGAACTAGCCATTGGGTTACAGAGACTATAGAAAGAGCAAGTAAAATGTATCCCTGTAGTTATAGGTGAATTAGGAACTATCCCTAAAGATTTGAACAGATGGATAGAGGAATCAGGTATAAAATCTAGTTTAGTACAGCTCCAGGAAACAGTGTTATTAGGGGCAGCTATGATACTTAGGAGGGTTACTGGCATCAAAAGTTACTTGGTGGCCGCTGTTAGGAACTTTTCTTTTCTGACAGTTTAATCTGTTGTGCATATACGAAATAACAACAACAACAACGATAATAATGATAATGATGATGATGATGATAATAATAATAATAATAATAATAATAATAATAATAATAATAATGATAATAATAATAATAATGATGATGATGATGATGATGATGATGATGATTATAACAATCATCATCATCATCATCATCATTTAATGTCTGTTGTCCATGCAGGCATGGATCAGATGGTTTGACAGGGCTGGCAAGCTGGAAAGCTGCACCAGACTCCAGTCTGATTCGTCATGGTTTCTATGGCAAATAATGATAATAATAACGATAATGGTGATGACAGTGATGATAATGATGATGATGATGATAGTTTCTAATATAGGCACAAGGCCTGAAATTTGGGAAAGAGGTTAGTCAATTACATTGAGTTGACTTTGGCAGAAATTGAACTTAGAACATAAAGAACTAAAAAGAAATGCCACTAAGTACTCTGTCTGATGTGCTAATGTGTTTTCCAGCTCGCTACTTTAATAATAATAATAATAATAGTTGACAAGAACAGATAGCATAGTACTGTAGGTATCAAACTCACTATGCATGCAAAACTGCAGGAGTTTCAACAGAACCTGTGATAAAAAGATATAATAATAATAATAATAATAATAATAATAATAATAATAATAATAATAATGGGAACTCAACGCATAAGAAAAAGCAATGTAATTGTAGAATACTCAATAATTGCCATTTGAGTAGTCATTGTCTGCAATACAATATAGTTTATAAGTGTACTTATATACTTAAGTCCAAACTTTGACTGAAATATACATAGGGTCTCCTACTGATTTTAAGGGATGCTACTTGGCACATGTTTGTTCATTCTGTAGTATTAAGTACTAGACTTCTATTTCGTTGGCCAAATATATCAATCATCCCAAAGTTAAAAGTATTTCCTACATCTTCTGGTGTGTAATTAAGATTGGAAGACATTGCATGCAATTTCTGCCATTTCTGCAGTTGGGAATGCCTTTAGGTATATGAGAATAAGGATTTTCTCGTTAAATAGTTTGGTGTAATAACATTCTGTAAAC
>NC_043005.1:43511317-43531317 GCF_006345805.1 Octopus sinensis
ATCGCTATATCAGATCTAAAAGGCTCTTAAACAAACTGAAAAATCCACCAGAAGAAGATTTGATTTCGTTTTTCTCAAATGAGAAAAACTTCGACCAAGATCAAAAATTAATTGAAAAAATGATAGATGGTTATGTGCAGACACTTCTGAAGTTCCAAATGTTAAGCATGCAAAATATCCTGCAACTGTCATGGTTTTAGGTGTTGTCAGCAATGAAGGACATGTGATGCCTCCTTACATTTTTCTACAAGGCCTTAGTGTTAGCTCTGCCACCTACATTGAGGCCCTGGAAATCATTGTTAAGCCCTGGATATACAGTGTGTGCAACGGAAGGCCATGGGTGTTTCAGTAAGACCCTGGACTATCACACATGGCTCTAGTAACACAGGAATGATTGGCTGAAAATTTTGATGATCACATAACCCCTAACACTTGGCCTCCTTATTCCCCAGTCTCAATCCATTGGACTATTACATGTGGAGGTTGTTGAGAGAGAGGTCAATGAACATGCCCATAGCACCAAAGATTCTTTGAAAGCTGCCATAGTCAGAGTAATGTCCAAAATGAACCAGGACCACTTGATTCGAGCATATAGCTGATTTAGATCTCATATAGAAGCAGTTTCTGACGTTGAAGGTTTGATTTATTGAATAAAATTATAGAAAAGAAGGTTTATTTTTATCCTCATAGCATTGTTTGATAAATAAAGTTATTATGTATTATCATATATCTGTTTTTTTATAAACATAAATCTGTTTTCAAATATCTTAAACATCCTTTATATATATATATATATATATACACACACATGTATATATCATGCTGCAATTGTTATATATATATATATATATCAGCTTGCATACATGCGTGTTTATAAATACACCACATACATAAAATGCATAGACACACACCAAGATAATAGTAATAACACACGTAACTATAAGGCTAATTAGACAAGGAAAACCAAATTTGTTACTGATTGATATACCATGTTCATTTAATTCCAGTATTGTGAAGAAAGAAGACGGAAATTAAAAAAATATACAATCCCTTAAAATCTGATATTGCGAGAATTTGTAATATGGAATCTGTAAATGTTGAGCTTGTAATAATTGACGCATTTGAGACTGCGTGTAATGATATAGACAAATAGTTAAAAGCAATTGGAATAGAATGTTTTGTAGACCTACAGAATGTTTGCCTCTTACCAACATAAAATCTACCAGGAATAAGACCAAACATGAGTCAGGTTGAATAATAATGATAAAAATAATAATAATGCTTTTAAACTTTGGCACAAGGCCAGTAATTTCAGTGTAAGGGGTAAGTCAATTGCATCAACCCCAGGGTTCAACTGGTACTTATTTTATTGACTCTGAACAGATGAAAGGCAAAGTCAACCTTGGTGGCATTTAAACTCGGAGTATAAACTCAGAAGAAATGCTGTAAGCATTTTGTCTGGTGTGGAAATAATTCTGCCGGCTCACCACCTTATTAATGATGATGATGATGTATATAGGGGATCCTTCCTTTATTAGATTCAAGGGCTTGATGAAACTCTACTTCTAAAAAGTTACTGGACCTTGTTCCCCAAATTCTGACACTTCTCATAACAAATCTGTCTAATGTTTGTGTTCGTATTCTGTCCTTTTCATGCTGTTTAACCCTTTTGAGACCAAGCCACCTGAAACAGACCCTAGTTCTGGGATACCACTCCTTGTTTAAAGTAACCTAAATAAGTCTTTCATTAAAATTTCCTGTTAATTTATGTTCCAAACACCACCTAAGAATGACAAAGTTATTTTACTAAATTCTGCCCAAAGTCCTATTGCATAGCACCTTGGGCAAGTTTCTTCTACTATAGCCCCGGGCCAACCAAAGCCTTGTGAGTGGATTTGGTAGATGGAAACTGAAAGAAGCCTGTCGTATATATGTATATGTATGTGTCTATGTGCATGTATCTTTGAGTTTGTCTCCCCATCACTGCTTTATAACTGGTGTTGGTGTGTTTACATCCCCTATAAATTAGTGGTTCAGCAAAAGAGACCGATAGAATAAGTACTTGGCTTAAGAAATAAGTCTTGAAGTCGATTTGTTTGACCAAAACCCTTCATGGTGGTGCTCCAGCATGGCTACAGTCAAATGACTGAAACAAGTAAAAGAAAATTATTTTCAAAATTAATTGAGACAAAGATAGTATTTTTCAGCAGAAATATAGTAACAAAAGGATTAAAATGTTATCGTATTTCATTCTCATTCTTCACATCTTCCAATAATTTTTTGTGTATGCTATATTAGTATCTTTTTAGAGCTTTGTTTTTCATGTGGATGATTGTGAATTTCATATCATTTGAAATGGATGATGGTTCTTTCACCACTTCATAATGAAATAGTACTTCCTCAACAAAGAATGTCTTCTCTTACCATGAAGCCTCACAGTTTTAATAGCACCTTTTTTTTTCACTCAGGTTTATTTTCATTGGGTCTTTTGCTGCTGGTATTGAGGATGGTTTATTTTTATTTACTATCTCATGAGTTATGCCTAGTAATGCCTTAAAATCAACTACCTCTGTGTCTTGGTTGTCAAGTTTTACTTTTGCTTTTAAGGTTTCTCATCATCATCAACATTATCATTTAACATCTGTTGTCCATGCTAGCATGAGTTGGACAGCTTGACCAGAGCTGGCAAGCTGGGGAGCTGCATCAGACCCCAGTCTGATTTGGCATGGTTTCTATGGCTGGATGCCCTTCTTAATGCCAACCACTTTACAGGGTGTGCTGGGTGTTTTTACGTGGCACCACGCAGGTGCTTTTATGCAATTCCACAAGGGCACTTTTATGTGACACTGTACAGGCACTTTCATGTGGAACCACATGGGTGCCTTTACATGTATATAAAGCCCTTAAGTGCCAGATTGTTTATATTGTATGTTTGAGTTTTAAGGTTCCATTTACAAAACATAATTCTGATTTTGTTTTGTGATCATATTCACACAAAAGATAGACATGCAAGCCACAGACTACATCCTACGTACAAAAAAAGAAATGAAAAAAATTTTCGATTAAATGTCACTAGTAAAATAAAAGAAAAAAAAAAGAATACAATATCTGTCTCAGTTGGAGCTGAAAGAGTTTGTTAGAGCAGTGAATGATGAAGAATTTGGTTACATAGGAAAGGAAATTGAATGAGAAATAGCAGAAAGATTAATGAATCATTAGCAGGAAAGAAGTAGTAATAAGAATAAAAATAAGTTTTACTTCATAAAGGAAACGGATATTATAGAGGAGGAAAGGAGCTTACTTCAGTATTTGAATGAGACAAGAAATATGGATGAAACAAGATTACAAGATTTAAAAGTGGAAAGCTATGAAAATTAGTAAAGTAACTGGATATAAACCATGAACAAAAATCAAAGTGGAGAATTTAACAGAGGTTAATGACCTCGTATATTGTGCATCTTCTGTTGCAGTAACACTCATTGGAGTAAAAAGTCAAGTAGAAAAAAAAAAGTCGAAGATTCATTGTAGAAAAGGAGACTTGAGAAGCAAGTTAAGCAACTCATTAAAGATCTTGGATAAATGCTATAAATGAAAAGGTGAAGGAAAGACATAAGGACAAGCTTCAAAGAAAGTACAACATCAGATAAAACAGAAAAAATTCAAAATGAAGCTGAGTGAAAATATTAGATATAAACAATGTAACAGTTCGTATCAACAGAATGAGAAATTTTAGCAATAACTGCACAATTAGAATAAGCAACAGGAAAATGAATTACTAAATACTGAAGCAGTAAGGATCTTTGGGTTAAATACTTGGAGCAAGGAAGTTCAGCAGTGACGGGTCCTGGTAGTAAAGGTTTAAAAGTGATGCTAAAAAATAGGCCAAGACAAGAATATATAAACATTACAGAAGAGAGAAAAAAATGATGCTTCAAAAGAAACCAAACAACAGATCTTCCTGATGTTGGTGGCTTAAAAGTTTCACAAGCATGCCCAGTTGTATGTAACAGTTCCTTACTGGTTGCATAGGAGACGGTGCACATGTATGACTCAACAGTAGCTGTCTGCATCTGAACTTAAATCTGAAAGAGTGAGCCTTCATTATTGTAGCTCAGAATCAGTATTTGTCCATGAAATCAAACTCAGTGACTGACATCCGTTGCTAGTGGAGCGCTAAGAGTACCATACGAGTGAGTTCGTTGCCAGAGCAACAAGCTGGCCTTCATGCCGATGGCATGTTAAACACCATTCGAGCGTGATTGTTACCGCGTTGCCTTACTAGCACTTGTGACATGTGAAATATTCGAGCGAGGTTATCGCCAGTGCCTCTGGACTGGCTCCTGTGCAGGTGGCATATAAAAAGCACCATTTGGGTGTGGGCGTTGCCAGTTCCACCAAACTGGCCCTCATGCTGGTGGAACGTAAAAGCACCCACTACACTCTCGGGGTGGTTGGCGTTAGGAAGGGCATCCAGCTGTAGAAACTCTGCCAGATCAGATTGGAGTTTGGTTCATCAGACCTCAGTCAAATCGTCCAACCTATGCTAGCATGGAAAGCGGATGTTAAATGATGATGATGAAATTACCAAGTCAACCTTCTTTAAAATGGTGATGATCTCTCTTCTCCCTTTTGTGGTGCAACCAGAGAAACATTTGATCACCTCATCTCTGGATGCTCTGTGTTAACCTCAACTGAGTATACCTATTGTCATGATGGCCTTGGTCGTTATTTGCACTGGATCATATGCCATCAGTTTGAACTTTTATATGAGAAAAGCGTAAGTCAGGCATAGTAGAAATTAAAGACACAACCATTCTTTAGAAATTTAGTATAGAAACTAATCGAGCTACGATATCATCCCCTGTTTTAACACTTTAGTATTCAAACCAATCGTATCTGGCCATAATATTTTACATGTTTTATGTTCAAATCAGCCATATCTGGCTTGTCACACCTACCCTACAATGTCCTTCTAAAAATAAGCAATCACATTATGAAAATCTCAAAGCTACAAGATAATCTATGATTAATTCAAAACAATATGAAAAAAAATCATTACATTTGACAGAATGATCTGAATGCTAAAGGGTTAAAGTGATTTAAATTACAGTTGTCTTCTATTGATATTTCATGTTAATCTGTTCCAAACAAGCTAATAATGACAATGGCTAAGAGGTAAAGAGCTCCTTCAGTCATGAATGACCATGGGATTGTACCTAGAAAGTTTCCCTCCAAGGTACAAATCTAGGCAAGATCGTTTATGGGAGACTAGCAGTTGCTCATGCATACCAACCTCCCCTCTCCATGCCACCAATATAATCCAAGGGAAAGGCAAAAGCCAATGCAGCTTGGCACCAGTTATGCTGCACTTCATTTCTACAGCTGAGTGAACTGGAGCAATGTGAAATAGAGTTTCTTGCTCAAGAACACAGCACACAGAATCGAACTCACTACTTCATGATTATGAGCCTGGCACTCTAACCACTGAGCCATGTACCTTCACTTTAACAACCTTATTTTACTAAATTCTTTATTGTTTTCAGAATTAATTGGAACAAGTCAGTACATTTAAATAGAGACATAGTAACAAAGTGGAGGTGCAATGGCCCAGTGTTTAGGGCAGTGGACTTGCGGTTGTAGGATCGTGGTTTTGATTCTCAGACCAAGCGTTGTGAGTGTTTATTGAGTGAAAACACCTAAAGCTCCACGAGGCTCCGGTAGGGGATGGTGGCGATCCCTGCTGTACTCTTTTGCTACAACTTTCTCTCTCTTTCTTCTGTTGGCCTGCTCGCTTAGCCAGCAAGGTGGCGTCATTTGAAGGCTAAAACAATGTGAAGCGCATTGTGACCAGCGATGTGAGCAACATCTGATAGCCTGGTCGGTGATCATGGTGATCATGGTGATAGTAACAAAAGTGTTAAAATGTGATGTCATTTCCCTCTCATTCTGGATTTTCTGGTAAATAATCAGACAAAACATGTTTGCTCATAGAAATGTCAATCCCAGAAAATGGCAATATCTCAGGGTAAATGTCCAAAAAGTTATATGAGTACAAGGCCCAAAATTTTGGTGGAGGGGGGCAGTTGTTTAGATCAACTCCAGTATGCAACTGTTACTTAATTTATCGACCCTGAAAGGATGAAAGGCAAAGCCGACCTCGGAGAAATTTGAACTCAGAGCATAAATACAGACAAAATACCTCTAAGAATTTCACCCAGCATGCTAACTTTTCTGCCAGCTCGCCACCTTATGGCCTTCCAAATATCAGTCTCAAAAATGTGGTATCTAAGAACAACAACTGTGTCTGTGATCACTGGTACTTTGGGGATAACATTGGTTTCAAATTTTGGTACAGGGCCAGCAATTTCCAGGAAGGGAGTAAGTTGATTAAATTGAGCCTTGCGCTCATTTGATACTTATTTTATTGACCCCCCCCCGGAAGGATGAAAGGTAAGTCAGCCTCAGTGGAATTTGAACTCTGAACATTAGGATGAATGAAATGTCACTAACTATTTTGTCTGGTGTGCTAATGATTCTGTCGGTTCACCGCCTTGGGGGAAAATATCAAATGACACTCTTCCTAACCACATGGTTCCAGGTTCAGTCCCATTGCATGGCAAGTGTCTTCTACTATTGGGCTAGTGTCTTGGGCATGTGTCTTCTACTATTGCCTCGGGCCAACCAAATCCCTGTGAGTGGATTTGGTAGATGGAAACTAAAAGAAGCCTGTTGTACATATATATATATATATAAAACCTGATGTGTATATATGCATGTATATACATACACACATATATATATCTATATATGTGTATGTGTGTGTCTATGTGAGTATGTATGTATGTATGTATGTATGTATGTATGTATGCATGTATGTATTATCTATGTGTCTGTGTTTGTCCCCATATCATCACTTGACAATGGATGTTGGTGTGTTTACATCCCTGTAACTTAGTAGTTTGGCAAAAAAAGACCAATAGAGTACTAGGCTTCAAAAAAGTAAATCCTGGGTCATTTTGTTTGACTAAGATCCTTCAATGTGGTGTTTCAGCATAGCCGCAGTCAAATGACTGAAAAAAAAGTAAAAGAATAAAAGAATATCAGGAAAGCCAAAAGTGTCGGAACTACAAAATCTTATTCTCCTGGGTACAGCCAACATCCTGAGGTAAAACAGAGTCAGCCTGAGAGTACATGAATTTTGTAAAATCCTTAAAAATCTTTTAAAATTGCAAATATTCCAACAAATTTTTAACAGAATCCTAATTCTTAATGTTTAGTCTCCTTTCTCAGAAATATATCATTGCTTCTCACAAATAACAGCCACTTTATAAAGTCTGCCTTACCATTTCTTAAGGTCTCTAGTTGAAACTTGGAACAACTAGTATAAAACAAAGCAACAACAATGGAAATACAATAATGGTTTCAAATTTTGGCACAAGGCCAGCAATTTCAGGGGAAGGCGATAAGTCAATTACATTACACCCAGGGCTCAACTGGTACTTATTTTATCGACCTTGTGAGATTGAAAGGTAGAGTCAACCTTGGCAGAATTTGAACTCAGAACGCAAAGACAAGAAATATCACTAAGCATTTCCCCCGGTTTGCTAAGGATTCAGCCACCTTGCTACCTTACAATAGAAATATAATAATAATAATAATGGTTTCTAATTTTAGGCACTAGGGCAGCAACTTCAAGGGAAGGGACTGAGCCAGTTCTGTCAAGTTTGATATTTAATTTGTAGTTTTTTTTTTACCCAGTGGGGATGAAAGGTAAAGCTGTCCTCAGTGGGTTTAGAATTCAGAACATGAAGAAGAACTGGAAAAAATACTGCCTCGCACACTTTACACAGAATTATCTAAGTTGTATCATTATGCATATCATAAGAGAATTAGATCAAATACAGACTCACAATTCTTAGGAATCATTGAATTAGAAGTACATCTCCTACAAACGAAAGGAAAGATTAAGAAGGAATATTATAGATGCATTAGATTAACACTTAGAGAGTTAAGCACACATGTAATGGAGTAGGCATCATTACTCTTGCTGTATCAGTAACAAGTTGTTGTAACATTCTCCGTTTGATGCTAAATAGATTAGAAAGACTAGATAGAAGAAGAAAAATAGTGCTTTCAAGTTTCAACACAAGGCCAGCAATTTCAGGAGAGGAATAGGTTGATTAGATCAAGTCCTGGTGTTCAAACGGTACTTATTTTATTGAACCTGAAAGGATGATAGACAAAACCAACTTGCAGCCGATTTTGAACTCAGAACATAAAAGTGGATGAAATACTGCTTAGCATTTTGCCTGGTGTGCTAATGATTCTGCCAGCTCACAGCTTTAAGAACAACAACAACAACAAATATTGACAGCATATAGGTGTAGGCGTGGCTGTGTGGTAAGTAGCTTGCTTATGAACCACATAGTTCCGGATTCAGTCTCACTGCGTGGCACCTTGGACAAGTGTCTTCTACTATAGCGTCGGGCTGACCAAAGCCTTGTGAGTGGATTTGGTAGACCGAAACTGAAAGAAGCCCATTGTGTATATATATATATATATTATATATATATATATATATATATATATATATATGTGTGTGTGTGTGTGTGTGTATATGTTTGTGTGTCTGTGTTTGTCCCCCCAACATCTCTTGACAACCGATGCTGGTGTGTTTACATCCCCGTAACTTAGCGATTTGGCAAAAGAGACCAATAGAATAAGTACCACACTTACAAAGAATAAGTCCTGGGGTCGATTTGCTCAACTAAAGGTGGTGCTCCAGCATGGCCGCAATCAAATGACTGAAGCAAGTAAAAGAGTAAAAGCGTAAAAGAGACAGCATTTAGAATAAATATAAAAAAAAAGTACTTGTGAATATAGGGGTGTAGTGACCCTGAGTAACAACTGTGAACTTATAAAATATCCGTTGGATGGCTACAAATATGTAAAGAAAAATAGTAAACTAATATAAATAACTAAAAAGTACATATGCAATAAAAAGATGAGAAAGTGAAAAGGGAGAAACAACAAGAGAAAGTGAAAGAAGATGAACTTATAAAATATCCATTAGATGGCTACAAAGGTATAAAAATAATATATACAAACTAATGTAAATAACTAAAAATCATACACGCAATATAAAATATTATAATAAAAAAGCACCATCCGTTCGTGTCCGTTGCCAGCCTTGCTTGGCCCCCGTGCCGGTGGCACTTAAAAGGCACCATCCGTTTGTGGCCATTTGCTAGCTCTGTCTGGCACCTGTGCGGGTGGCACGTAAAAAGCATCCACTACACTCACGGAGTGGTTGGCGTTAGGAAGGGCATCCAGCCGTAGAAACACTGCCAGATCTGACTAGGCCTGATGAAGCCTTCCGGCTTCACAGACCCCAGTTGAACCGTCCAACCCATGCTAGCATGGAAAACGGACGCTAAACGATGATGATGATGATGATGATGAAAATGGAGGGAATAACAAGAGAAATTGTGAGAAGATGAAAAATAATCCTTCAGAAGGCCACACTGAAGCAAGGACAAGAAAATACCTTCCTGTATCCAATAACTGTAAAAAACTGAACAGATTGAAAATAGACAAATATACAGCTGCAAAGTTTCAGAAAATGATCAAGGTGAGCACATTCATGGAGAGTCGTAGGTAAACTGTGGATGCCTATCAAGAAATTACTTTGAATCTTCTTTTTTATATTGTCTGGCTCATCTGATAATGATATATCTCATGTGGCCCAATTCTTGGAAAACGTTGCCCATGTCTACTCTTGGATTTGTCAGTTCAAATGGATCGGCAGAAGAGTAAGGAAAATCTGATAGATGTTATTGTCAAGAACCACCAAGAAAGAAACTGTTTCCTGATTGAAATTTCGGTGCCAACTGATGCTGATGTAACTCAAAAGGAAATAGAGAAATTATTCAAATAGCCAGAAAGTGGGGGTGTCAAAAATAGATGCAGGTTCCTCAATATATATCTTAGGTTTGACTCAAATAATATAGATAAATACACAACCAAACCCCAGAGCACGTAGGTGAAGGTGTGTCCATGTGGTAAGAAGTTTGCTTCCCAACAACATAGATCTAAAGTCAGTTGCACTGCATGGCAATTTGAGTCATGCAAATTATTGTAGTCTTCTACTATAGCTTCAGGCCAGCCAAAGTCTTGTGACTGGATTCGGTAGATGGAAACTGAAAGAAGCCAGACATATATATATATATGTATATATATATATATAATATATATATATATATATATATAATATATATATATATTATATATATTAGGTTGGTAACTAAGTTCCTGCTGTCTTTTTCAATTTAAGCTTTTTTAAAGGTTTAATAAAAAATAACAACTAATTAAGCAATAATGTATTCACCCTTGTTGTTTACAACTGCTTCCCAACGTTCAACAAGATATTCAATACCTCTTTGGTAGAAATCACCTGATTTCAACTCGAAAAATTGATCCAACCAAGCTCTCAATCCTGCATCAGTATTGAACGAAACTCCGCGCATAACATTTGAAAGAGATTGAAAGAGATGGAAATCCATTGGTGTCAAATCAGGAGAGTACAGGGTGTGTGGCAGCACTTCCCAGCCATGCGTTTGAATGGCTGCCTTGGTCATATTGGTGATATGAGTGTGGGTGCTGTCGTGCAGCAGAAGAACTCCATGCTGCCGATTAGATCTTTTCTCTTGAATAGCCGTGTTGAGTTGTTCCATCTGTTGAACATAGAGTCCCGCATTGACCATTTGGTTCTGTTCAAGTAATTCATAATGGATAATCCCTTCCCAGTCCCACCATACACACAAAATTGTTTTACGTGGATGAAGATCCTCTTTCATGTGCGGTGTTGCTTGTTTACAGGGGCTAAGCCTTTCCTTACACTGCTTCATATTGATGTACAGGCACCATTTTTCGTCCCCAGTAATGATTTGGCAAAGAAATCGTTGCTTGTGTCCATGAGTTGAGCGGCGACGAGAAAGCAAACCAGCAGAGATTGTGGCTTGTTGATCTTTGTTGTTATCACTTAAAGTATGTGGAACCCATGTTCCATACTTCTGAACCTTTCCCATCGAGTAAAGATGCTTCTCTATAGCAGTGTGGGAGCATTTTCTCTGCCAGTTCCCTTGTCATTTGATGAGAATTTTCGGGCAAAAGTTGGTTTAATCACTCTTCATTGAACTCAACTAGACAGCCAGACTGCAATGTGTCTTTCAGGTCAAAATTTCCATTTTTGAACTTGGCTTACCAATCACAAGTGGTTCTTTTGGCTATGGCACCCACTCCATACACAGCCCAAATGTTGCGAGCAACTTTTGTGGCCTTAGAAACTTGATTAAAAGCAAAAAGGATGTGTTGAAAATGTTTGTTTTCCCATTTTCCTTTTTCCATGTTGCAGTTATTTGACTGCGACCATGCTGGGGCACCACCTTGTAGTATTTTTAGATGACTGTATGGAACCCAGAATTTTTTTGTAAGTCAAGTCAAAACCATCTCAGTGATATATTTCGTTTTTTTGTAGGGTTTTTTTCCTTTGTACTTGTTAAATCATTAGACTGTGATAATGCTGGGGCATAGTTTGAAGAATGTTTAGTCGAATGTATTGACCCCAAGAATTTTTGATAGGTGATTTTCAACCAGCGCATGAAGTTAACTGTGTGCATGTGTTCTTATATTTGTGCTTGCAGCCCCACCTCTTCCACTTGACAACCAATGCTGGTTTGTTTATATCTATGTAACTTAGTGGTCTGGCAAAAGAGGCTGATAGGATAAGTATGAAGCTTTAAATGTAAGTGCTTAAGTCAATTCGTTCAGCAAAAACCCTTCAAGGCAAAGCCTCACATGGCCACAGTCCAATGACTTGAATAAACAAAAGAGAAATAAAACAAAACGCTGTTAACACCCCTCAACAAACAACAAACATCTCAATAAAAGACGAGTAAGAAATTCTTCAAACAGTGTTATTTTTATTTGTTTACAATAGTTTGCAAAGAATTGACTTCAGAGAAAGCAAAACGAAAGACTAATTATAATATATGAAGAAAATGGTACTTTTCTATGGAAACAATCTTCTGTTTAATTCAACAAGATAATTAATTATTTTTAGCTTCTGTCTTTCTTTAACTCTGGATAGACCATTTTTATTTATTTATTTAAATATTTATTTATTTATTGTTATTGATTTTTATTTTTTATTTTCTATCTTTTATTTTCTATTGATTATTCTTTTTCTTCATTTTCTTTTTTTATTTGTTTCAGTCATTTGACTGTGGCCATGCTAGAGCATGCCTTGTAGGGTTTTAGTCAAAAATATCGACCCCATGACTTATTCTTTGTAAGCCTAGTACTTATTCTGTCAGTCTTTTTTGCTGAACCTCTATGTTACAGGGACATAAACACACCAGCATCAGTTGTCAAGTGATAGTGGGGAACAACACAGACACTCACACACACATAAATGTGTGTGTATATATATATATATATATATATATGCAGATGATACAAAAGTTTCACAGGCAATACAGAACCCTGAAGACACTAAGCACCTGCAATGTGAGCTGGACAAAATATACAAGTGGGCTGAAAAGAATAGCATGCAGTTCAATGCTGAAAAGTTTCAAGCTTTATGCTATCAGCATGCAAAACTGAATGCAATACCCAATGAATACACTGGACCCGGAGGGATTGCAATCCCAGAGGCACAATCAGTGTGTGACCTGGGTATTCACATGAGTGATGACGTGACCTTTCATGTACATGTTGCTAAACTGGCAATGAAATGTAGACGGCTGGCCGGATGGATTCTTAGAACCTTTAGAACAAGAGAACAAGAAACCATGATGGTCCTCTGGAAGACACTTGTCCTAAGCCACTTTGACTATTGCTCTCAGCTATGGTCACCATCCAGTGTCAAGTTGATCACAGAACTTGAGGCGATCCAACGAAGCTACACAAAGAAGATAGCCTCTGTGCAGCATATAAGCTACTGGGAAAGACTCAAGAGATTAAAGTTCTATTCCCTGGAGCGTAGGCGAGAAAGATATGCCATAATATATATCTGGAAGATCCTGGAAGGACTTGTCCCAAACTTTGGCATCGAGAGTCACACAAATGCCAGAACCGGGCGCCACTGCGTAGTACCAAGGACTCCAAATTTGCCATCAAGATGTAGGACAAGATACGATAGGAGGTGCAGATGAGGGCAGCTGCATCAAACTCTCTCATGCACCAAATGGCAGTTGCTAAAAAGCATTCGTGAGGTAAAATCATGTAGCAAACCAAATGGCGGTGCCCCAGCATGGCCACAGCTCATTAGCTGAAACTGGAAAAATCAAAAATCAAAATCAAAATCAAAATCATATATATATATATATATATGTATGTATATATATATATATATGTATGTATATATATATATATATATATAATATATATATATATATATATATATTATATATATATATAATATATATATATATACACAGCAGGCTTCTTTCAGTTTCCATCTACTAAATCCACTCACAAGGCTTTGATTGGCCTGAGGCAACAATAGAAGACACTTGCCAAATGTGCTATGCAGTGGGACTGAACCTGGAACCATGTGGTTGAGAAGTATTTTTTGCTTTTATGTCAGGATCAGTATCCTATAAGTACAGTAATCCCTGCCCATATTGTGGTTTACCTGTCACAGTTTATTATTTAAGCTTATGTCGATTCCTCCACGGTGTTGCTTTGTATTTATAATAAAATTAAATATATACAAATTACAAAAATATTTAAAAAAAAATATACAGTACAGTACTGTTTCTACTTAGCAGATTTTCACATAATGTGGGGGGTTTTGGAATGTAACACCCATGGTAGTTGAGGGATTATTGTACCTTTAAAACACAAATAAACTGATATTTATATTAACACACATATATATGTACGCATACACACATAGATATATATTTCCTTACTACCCACAAGAGGCTAAACATAGAGGGGACAAACAAGGACAGACAAAGAGATTAAGTCGATTACATCGACCCCAGTGTGTAACTGGTACTTAATTTATCCACCCCGAAAGGATGAAAGGCAAAGTCGACCTCAGTGGAATTTGAACTTGGAACGTACCGACAGACGAAATACAGCTACGTATTTCGCCCAGCGTGCTAACGATTCTGCCAGCTCGCCAAAATACACACATAGATATAGACACACTGATGCACACATACATGCATAATATATATATGTGGGTATAAGGTGATGAGCTGGCTGAATTGTTAGCATGCCGGGCAAAAAGCTTAGTAGAATTTCATTCATGTTTATGCTCTGAGGTCAAATTCTGCTGAGGTTGATTTTGCTTTCCATCCTTATAGGGGTCAATAAAAATGAGAACCTATTGAGCACTGGGTGGTTAATGAAATTGACTTAGTGCCTCCCCTGAAGTAGGTGGGCTTGTGACAAAATTTGAAACCAATATATTTGAGTGCTGCAAAAGAGACCGATAGAATAAGTACTAGGCTAACAAAGAATAAGTCCTGGAATTGATTTGTTCCACTAAAGGTGGTGCTCGAGCATGGCCACAGTCAAATGACTGAAACAAGTAAAAGAATAAAAGAAAAAGAAAAAAGAATGTATGCATACATATATATATGTTTATAGTCTATACCAAGTTCTACAGTCTACTTTAACATGATTTTTATGGCTGGTTGCCTTTCTTAACACCAACCACTTTACAGGGTGCGCTGGGTGCTTTTTTATGTAGCATAAATACTAGTGAGGTCACCAAGTGAGTTGCAAGACAAAGCCTCTCAACTGAATGGGGTTGGAGATAGTATTGTAATGGGTGACTTTGTGTCAGGTACTGAGACATTAAAGTATGATGGAGGGACAGATATGGGTATCTCACACTAGAAGAGATATGCCAGTTGAAAAGAGAGCAAATGATAGAGAAAGGAGAGAAGAGATAAAGAGAAAGAGTGAGAAAGAGAGAAAAAGAGAGAGAGAGAGAGAGAGAGAGAGAGACGATGGTGATGAAGATGTGTCAGGGCATGCCCTTAAGTAATGGAGAAGTAAATATGAAGGAAGTGCTACACAGATTTGGAGAAGGTGAGTGAGAAGGTAAGCTTAGAGATATGTGAAAGAAGAGTGTGAGACAAAGGAGAGGAGAATAAAATGGATGGTAAATATGAATGGAGGGAGAGGTGTCAAGAAAGATGAGTTGGGGTGAAGTGGCGGGGTTTCATCAAGACAGAGTGTGTGCAGGGGCATAGACATAAATGACATCCCTTTAGGGCCTCATCTTTACTTCGATGGATGGGTCTTCTCAAGCACAGAAAATCACCATCAGTTTTGGGATCTTTTCATTTCCAAGGCCTGTTTTTTCAGATTTTTCCTACTTAACCAAACAATTTGAAACTTTGTATACTGGTAGAATGTGTCAAAAAAAAAACATAATTGTAATACAAGATTGAAAACGGAATTGTAATTTCAAAGTTTAACGTTGTTTAATAATAAGAATTTTAACCAATGGTATTCGGTCTTTCGGCTTCATATTATTTACTCCGTCTCAATAGACGTAAACGGCTATTTTGCTGACGTATTTAACATACGTGAAATGTAAACACCCGGTTACCGTATTCCTTCAGTTTCTATTCACATTTTTTAGAATATATTATTAACTAACTTATATATTATATAACTAACTTAGTTTTTGGAAATTTTCGTATATTTTTTGTGATTTTTATTCCTTACTTTATTCGTGTAACTTTTATTTCTGTAACTTTTTGTCTTTGGCAATCTTTCGTATGTGTGTGTATGTATGTATGGCCGATTCAGTGTTTACATTATTTTGAGTTAAAACGAAAGATTACCTTTGCTATGTAGAAAATAATGAGGTTGACTCAATGGAATAATGACAGTGATCGAAGATATAGACAAAATTTTTTTTGGTAATCTTTCGTTTTAACTTGAAATAATGTAAACACTGAATCGGCCATACATACATACACACACATACATACACACACACACATACACAGATACATACACACACGCACACACATACATGCATACATACACATACACATACACCGAGTAAAAAATTTCAGTTATCCCTCTCTTTCACACATTACTCTCTCTGTCTCTTCACACACACTAACAGAAGTACTTCACTTACACAACATACTTTCTGTCTCCCACACCCCATCAAACACACGCACACAAAACACAGACCTACGCACAGCTGTCTACATCACAAAATAGCTTTCTACGTCACACTAAGATAATGCAGTTAATTATTTCAAATGAAAACAAACAATACGATTGGTTAAAATTCGCAGATTTAATCTACCCTTAAAGTTATAAAATACATTTTTCTCAAATAAACAAGTTGAAACTAGTGTTTTCTTTTGAGACACTCTACCAGTATACGAAGTTTCAAATTATTTAGTTAACTAGAAAAATCTGACAAAACAGGCCTTGGAAATGAAAAGATCCCAGTTTTGTCCTTTGTCATCTCTATGGAGCTCAACATCTGGAGGTCATTTTCATTACTTCATCCCATGTCTTATGGGTTTCTTTCTTCCACTAGTTCCATCCATATTTAGCAATCAGCACTTCTTTATGCAGCTATCTTCATTCATATGCATCATATGACCATACAAGCACTGACTTCTCTCTTGCACTCTACATCAGATCCCTGTTATGCCCAATTTTTCTTGTACACTGATGCTGCACATCTGGTGGAGCAAACAAGCTTTGTTTCTTCCAGCCCTTCACATTTCTTCTTCATTTACAGCCCATGTTTCATTCACTAATATGTTGCATACACAAGCATCATGCAATCTGTCTATTACTCTGGAGACCTTTTATTACCCACAGAAATAGAAGCTGTCTATCCAATTCTTATTCTGGCAACTATGCTTTCAGAACATCCTTTTCTACTGCTAATTAGATGACCTTAGTAACACAAAACTACTACCACTAAGGATCCTCTAGGGGTATTCAAGGAAATCTATTTCTTGCATGCTTTTAGTGTTCATTGTTCCCGTGCATCTGCAACACAGTCAATTTTTTACTGTTTCCTTGCTGCAACTGTGACAACATCCACAGTTTACGGTGGGTCCACTATATGGAAATTCTACCAACTCCTTTTCTACATATCAAGCAGAGCTATTTTTCTGAAAGGGATTTGTGGTTTGACTGTTTTCTTGCTCACCATAACTTTGGTCTTTGCTAAATTATCTCTTTAAGGTCCTTTGATTTCAAGTTTTGTTTCCATCCCAGGAATTTCTTCACTAATTCCTACGATGGCTTAAGCTATAAGAACACAGTCATAAGCATAGAGAAGCTTCCATGGGCAATTAATCTTAAATTCTGTTTTAGCCTAGGATACTAAGACAAATAAGAACCAAACTCTGGTGAACTCCTGCCTGCACACTCCTTTCGTTACTATATTTATTACTAACTCCCACTTTACTGGCAGCCCCTCTCTCCATGGCTTGGATGGCTCTCATCAGCCATTCCTCTATCCTTAGCTTCAGCAATGATCACTAGATGAATGAGTGTGGAACCCTGTCAAAGACTTTCTCCGTGCTAACAAATGCCAAGTACAGTGGTTTACATTTGACTCTCAATTTTGGTCAACTTGCACCGCAGGGTCTCGGAGGAGATAGTGTTAGTTGAAGGCTACCAAACCTGCTACACACAGAGAACTTCACCTTTATATATATATATATATACATACATACATACAAACATACATACATACATACATACATACATACATACATACATACATACATACATACACATATATATGTGCATGTCTGTATGCATTTATGTATGTATGTATGTATGTACGTATATACATGTGTATCTATGATGTAAACTATTTTTCAGTATATGCAACATTGTTCATAGATATGCATTTAATATGAATTTTCAGAGTTTAATGCAATGTAATATATTGAGTTCTAATATTTCTAGTTATTTGTCATGCTTAAGTACCATATCATAAACTTGTACACGCATACACACACACACACACTTAGGCATTGCTATACTAATAATGAGTTGGCAGAATTCAATATACTTATGATTCTGAGTGAAACATCAGGTGAGAAGCAAGTGTAATACCAATTATACATGCATATATTATCTATCTATCTATCTATCTATCTATCTATCTATCTATCTATCTGTCTGTCTGTTTGTCCATCTTTCTCTCTCTTTCTATATATATATATATATACACACACATAAATATATACATATACATGTGTGTATGTGTATACTTACATATGTATGTATGTATGTATGTATGTATGTATGTATGTATGTATGTATGTATGTATGTATGCATTCAAAATGAAATACAATCCGTTTTTATTAATCATAAAATTTTTTTTTTTCACTAAAGAAAATAATAAAGGTAACTGGAAAAATCTTTTGCTTTAACTACTGATGCAAATATTTAGTCAAAGTAAAAACGATATCTGATAAATCAGTCTTTAATTAATTTAAATTTCATTATATAAGTATATTTTAATTGTTAGTTTCTTCATTTCTTATATGTAGGAGAAAAGCATATGAAAATTATTTTCTTTATTTTTCCTTTCTGCTTCCTCTCAAAAATATCATTTATAAGAATATGCCTCAAGATGGGATATTGTTTATGTACTTGATATAAACATGTCTAATGATGGAATTTTTCTGTGATACTCTCTAATTCAAATTTGAACCCTGTTGTTTGAAAGAGAATCTTTTCTGTCATTTCATTTTACTTGTTTCAAGCATATATATATATATATATGGAGGTGTCATGGCCAAGTGGTTAGGGCAGTGGACTTATGGTTGTAGGATTGCAGTTTCAATTCCCAGACCAGCCATTGTGAGTGTTTATTAAGTGAAAACACCTAAAGCTCCATGAGGCTCCAACAAGAAGGTCCTTTTTAAACAAGGACAACGCTTCACAGTAAAACACAACTTCACATGCGCATCAGAAAACCTAGTATATGTCTTAACTTGCTCGGGCTGTAATGAACACTACATAGGCCAAACTAAAAATAGCCTCCGCCAACGCATGACTGTCCACAGATCCCAAATAAAAATACAGGAATACAGAAAAATAGCACTTAGTGCACATATTGATACCTGTGCCGCACAACTTCATCCCAATTTTAGAATCTTTCCCCTCTACAAATTTAAAGACAATGCCACTCATACCCAGCGAATAACTATGGAATCCCACCTTATTAATAAATACAGACCACTTCTAAACACATCCCCCTAACATGAACCCACAACAAACACACTTACACCTGCACACACCCTACACACACTTTTACCCAGATATTAACACCATGACACACCCAAATATATGGTTCCACACATACACATAATTTGATACGGGTGCAAAACATCCAACACTATTTTTTGGAAATGACTGTAAATATTGACCTCACACAAACACGTTGCTTCCCGATACAGGCACAAGGCCAGCAGAACTATAAATATTGAAAATTGTACCCACACACGCACACATATATACACGCGCGCGCGCCCCAACATACATATAAACACACATACACACACACGCGTGAGCGCACACATACATACATATAGCTCTTCCTGTCCTAAACGAACTTACTTATCCAGCTCAAATTCAGTCAAGCGGAAAATACACTCCTTAACTATGCGCTAAAAAGCTATTTAAAATATCCACATGACGTCTACTGACCAGCCTGAACAATAAGAATTTTTAACAATGATATTTTCGAAAACTCCATACACCACCCCACCAACATTCATTCTAAACATTCACGTGACCTCTCTATTATGACCACATCCACGTGACCTCTTTATTATGACCAATAAGAAATTTTAGGCGCAACACTAGCCAAATTTTAACATCTCTGGAGCCTATTTTCTTACCCCAACACCAACTTCCATTCAAACATTCATGTGACCCCTTTATAATGACCAATCAAAATTGT
>NC_043005.1:43536317-43591317 GCF_006345805.1 Octopus sinensis
TGGTTAGCCCAAGGCTAAAGTGTCTTCTATTATTGTCAAGCATGGGACAAAATCCAGGACCATGTGGTTGAGAAGCAAGTTTCTTACTACACAGCCATGCCTACACCTATTCATTTTTGTTGCTTTGAGGTGATTTTTACTATGATTTTTACAAGGTGATTTTTACTAGGCAGGATTTCTCTCTTGCATCATTAACCTCATGTCCTTTGTTTAAGCACCTTTGACTGGACACAGTTCTGTATGGTCTTTGACCTTCAAGGGTCATTTGGACTTGCAAATCCATTTAGACACCACTGACTATAGGCCTTGCTTTGTTCACTCACCAACATGTGATACATAAATGATTATTAGCCATGAATTTACATTGTTTTCAGTGTCTTTTGTCATCATCATTCTTGTATTTCTTTGACCCATGTCCTGGGGCAGTTGATGGTTTGTCTGTCAACTTCAGCCTGTGTTTTGGCTGAATCTTCAGTTTTCAAAAAACAGCATTTAGTGCTATAACTTTTGCTTTTTTTCAATCAAAAAAATTTACCCACTACACTCATGGAGTGGTTGGTGTTAGGAAGGGCATCCAGCTGTAGAAACACTGCCAGATCAGACTGGAACCTGGTGCAGCCTCCTGGCTTCCCAGACTCCAGTCAAACCGTCCAACCCATGCTAGCATGGAAAACGGATGTTAAACGATGATGATGATGATGATGATGATGATGATGATGATGATGGTGATGATATCCTCTTGTACTTACTTGGCATGTGGTGAGATCTAGTCCATTTCTGACTCTTTACAAGTATAGTTTCTGTATTGTTTTGTGTTCCTGCAGGATGATAAAGTCATATAATGTCTATGAGGAAACAATGCTACCACAAATCATGGGAAGTCATGACTGCACTGATTACTTTCCCATATTGTTCAATGAAGGAGAAACTAAACAAGAAGTGGATATCATCATCGATGTTCCTGATGGTGATTCTTGTATTTCCTCTTTCACAAATACTGCAGAACTGGCTTTTGAATTGTTATATCATATATCAGGTCATCCCATAAGTTCTGTCCGAATTTTGAATAAAGAAAACAAATGTTCAAATCCAAATATTCTTTGGATACTTCCATGTTAGAAAGGGTTTTAATCAAAGAAATTTTAATTCTATTATTCTGTAAAATAATATTTAATTAGTTTAAATGTACACAATGCATAAAAATAAGTTTTAATTCCATTAGACATTCTAAAATACTATTAAATTTCATTCAGTTTTAAAAGAAGGTAAAATCGGACAGAACTTATGGGATGACCTGATATAATTTTGGCTTGCACTTTCATGGAATCTAATAACAAGCAAATCACATACAAAATCTCCCCCTAAATAGGGCATCAGTCTATGAAAAGGTTAACCCCAGCTGTTGGCTGGCATTCATTTGTAGGTGTGTGGATTAGGGTAATGTAAAATCAAATGCTTTGCTTAAGGATGCAATTCATAGCTTGGTCTTGTAATGAAATGCACTTCCTTACAAACGCAGGCTTCACACCCTAACAATTAAGTTTAATTAACAATATGAAACAGATTGATATAATGAGATAGTACAATCTAACTATACAACCTTGACTATTAATATAACAGAATCATTGGTAACACATGATTTAGACTATTCCACAGCCACATAGAGGGAATTCCATATTGTGATGTTTCTATTTCACTTTGCTATGTCAGTGTGAAGTTGATTAAGTCATTTCCATTTGTTCCATGCTGATTTGAAGCCCTTTAACGAATTTTCTGCTTGTTCCATCTTCATGTCTGCTATTGGCAGAATGTGCACAAAATTATATTTAATCTTGAAAACCAAAGCTTTCTTTGTATTAAACCAATTCTCTTGAGAAAGAAAGTAGACTGACCATAATTTAGAAACAACACCGTTATATTAATGGCCGGGGTTCTATAGTTGAATTCCATTACTTCAGTATATTAGTCTATTTCTTATAGTTAATTAAATGTAATTGTTCATGTATCGGGTCTTTGAGCATCTGATTATGGGACCAAGCAATGTGCTGTATCCTCGAGCAAGTCACTTGATTTCCCATTGCTCTAATCCACTCTTTTAAAAAAATGAATGCCAGTAGCTAAGGTTAACCTTGCCATGGACTGATGTCCTATTTAGGAGGTGCTTTCATATGTGATTTGCTCGTTATTAGATTCCATGAAAATGCAAGCCAAAATTATACATGGCACACATGTTCAAAATCCAGTATACACTTTATTGTATTTTGTTATGCACTTGATTCTTTGGTTTGTGGTAAAATTGTCTTGCATAAAACTAGCTCATGATGGGGGCAGCTACTTTAGGAAACAGTTACCCTTAAAAATAAATCTTTATCCTTATGATTACATCTACGTTTGTAAGCACATCTACTTTTGTAAGTATATCTACCTCGGGAATGCATCTATACTTAAGAGTACGTCAACTCACTTTTGCAAGTACATCTGTTCTTGTGAATGAATTTCCCCTTGACAGAACACTTACATTTGAAAGTATATTTAACTTTGTAAGCACAGATACCATTGTAGGCATCACTGCCTTTCTTCATATGTATACCATTCCCAATACTTTTATTCTCTAAATTCCAAGTCTATGACCTGCAAGCACAAGTAGTTTTATTTAGTTCCATGATACTTTTATTGTCTTTCTTCAACATTGCTGGGAGCTTTCAGCACACTTCCATTATAATCTTTGTATCTTACCATTACTTTGTGGCACTAACAGGTAGCATTAAAGGTGAAGTTCACTGAAAAGGTGAGGATAAGCACAGTTTTAACAGTGAAGAAGTGTTAATATATGATAACAGGTATAAAAAACAAAGAGGAAGTGTCAACTGTTGTGAGGTGGTTTATCACAGATAAAAGATGGTGTTAACAGATGAGAAGTAATTAGCTGGTGTGATCTGATATTTACAGATGGGATGTGAACAAGCAAGAGATAGTGTTAACTGGTAGGGGGTAGCCCTGGCAAGAGGAGTGATGTGCTGTTAACTGTTAATATGTAGCAATAAAATGTAGGAAGTAATGTTAACAAGTGTGAAGGGATAGTATGTGCCAATAACAGGTAGGAGATTGTATTAAAAAGAGCAAGTAGGTGCTATATGGCAATAACTGGTATGAGGTAGTGTTAGCAAGTGTGAGGTTGTGGTATATGGCAATAAAAAGCGGGAGATTGTAATAACAAGAGTAAGGACATGGTATGTGGCAATAAAAGGCAGAGATTTTATAAATAACAGTGAGGTGAGAGTGTAATATGGCAATAACAGGTACGTTGTATTAACGAGAGTAGTGGGGAGTTAGCAGAGAGCAAACGATGTTTATTGATCACAGTTAGTTTCAGCAGGTAGGAAATGGTGTTAACAAGAGGAAATTGATGTTAACACAAAGAAGTTGTTAACAGGTGGAAAATGGTGTTGAAAGCGGGAAAGTGTTGTTTACAAATAAGATGTGTTTCTAACAAATAAATAAATAAAAAAAAGAAATGAATTTGTTTACGTCACCCCTCACCTCTTTAGTATATGACATGTTCTTAACATGAAGAATGCTTGTCTTAACTATTAGGACATCACACAGCAGAAAGGATTAGGAAGAAATTTCTAGATGACAAAATAGATGTGAAGAAACTTCTTTGGATTACCAAGAATAAAAACTGAAGTCCTTCCTCCACTAAAATACACAATAAAAGCCATATATACCCTCTTTGGTGTAATCTAGATATTTAATCTCATTTCTATACAATTTTCTGAAAAGTATAAATTTTTAGCATTAAAATGAAAGCCTTTCTAGTTAATTGGATTGAGTTTGAATTAGTTTGTTCTTGTTCAAAATTACTCAGTTTCTCTCTTGCTCTCTCACTCTCTCCCCCTTTCTCTCTCTCTCTCTCTCTCTCTCTCTATCTATCTATCTATCTACCTAACACACATGCACACACATACACCTAGACATGCACACACACAAGCACAGCTTGCCTTCTCAGAAATTTTAAGTTTTATATTCACAGAATAAGATATAAGAGCAACACAGTCTATAGGTATTGTTTTTTGCGTTTTCTTTATACATTTATGAGTGTTTATGCATGTATATATGAAGGTGTGCTTATATTTAGTTATGTGTAATATATATATGTATTGATATTTACATCTATGAAAATATTGTGCTGTTTATGTGTGTGCATATATGCATATATGTGTGTATGGGTGTGTGTATGAATGTGTGATAATTTATTTGTATCATATTTATACACACAAAAAAAAATATTTGTATTAGGTTGCCAAGAGGAAAGGAAATATCTAAGGTTTCTAGCAGATATCATCATAGAAGAATAAATTTATGTATTTGGATAGTTGTGTGTGAGTGCGTGCGCATGTGCATGCGCGTGTGTGTGTGTGTGTGTGTGTGTGTGTGCATGTGCGTGTGCACACATGCATGTGTGTGTACACGTCTTTACCATTTCTATTTAGTTAATTTCATTCATGAAGCTTTGGTTAACCCAAGGCTAGTTTAGAAAATATTTGCCTGAAGTGCCTTGTGGGAGGATTGAACCTGGATATTGGTGGCTGTGCAACAAATTTCTAGACTTCGATACCATGCTTTTAAATATTTTTCAATACACAATAAAAGCTGGCTAACCACTGACCAAAATATGAATATCTTGATTTTTGGTGCTGGAACATTTCCTGATGTTTATGTTCAGATACTGACAGGCGTGGCTGGGTGGTAAGAAGCTTGCTTCTGAACCACATGGTTATGGGTTCAGTCTCACTGCATGGCATCTTGGGCAAGTATCTTCTACTATAACCCCGGACCAACCAAAGATTTGTCCATTGTATATGTATAATATGTATATTGTATGTGTATAATTTCAGTTCATATGTTATGTTCGTTTGATAGCCGAAAGACCCTTTCTGTTGTTTATTTATTTGTTTTCATATGTGAACGTTTGTTTGCCTTGCCCAGGGGCTTAATGCTTTTAGCTTAAGTCCTTGGCCCTGCCAGTTTCGAGTAGTACCAGAGATAAGTGGGTGAAATTATGTGGACATTCCGAACTCTGACTGAAGAGGCAATTGACTGTGAATGATCCGTGTATCTTGTTTTGTCCTGTTTGCAGTTGTCATGCTATCATTCTTTTTTTTTCTGCATGTTGTGTTTTGATGGGTTCCGTTCTTTGTGTTTTTCTGTTCTACCTTTGATATATATATTACATATTTAAATACAAACAAATGACTACAAAATGATGAGCTAACCTTAGCCAGAATCGAACCCACAAATCAACACTAACATGACTCCTAGCACATTTGATTGGGCCAAGTGCTCAGCCAACAAATTCAGTCAAATTTAATGAATATATACTTAAACTGTCTAATACTACATATAATATTTGTAAACAAACCAAAAAGGTTCTATAAGTTATAGAGAGAGAGCTACTATGGAAAATTCGTAGTATATATATATATATACATATATATATATATATATATATATATATATATATATATATATATATATAATAGATATAGATATACACACACACACACACACACACACGAGGGGGTGTTCATTAAAGTTTCCCTTGACCCTGTTCCCAAGGACAAGGATAAACAAAACTTGATATAATTATTAGTCCTTCTCTACATAACCACCACCAATGGTGACACACTTCTCTCATTGCTTAAAGCAGCTGTGAAGACCTCATCTGTAGAAGTTAGTAGGTTGTGTCTGGAGTCAGGACTTTACTGTGGAAATAAGTTCATGGTTTACCTCGGAAAAAAACTTCATGGCTGAAAAGAGGTGGAAGTCAGATGACGTGAGATCAGGACAGTAAGGGGGATGAGAAAGGATTTCATAGCCACAGGAATGTGCTTTTATATGGACAACATGTGCATTGTGAACTGGGATGTTGTCTAGGAGGAGGTGGACTCCTTTGGTCAGTATGCCATGCCTCTTTGCTTTGATGGTGTCCTGCAATTTCTGCAGTGGCAGTATTTTATGTGCCACTGCATGAGTGTATTTATGCAGCACCAGCCCAAGTGTAGTTTACATGGCACTAGCATGATGTATATCTGAGTGTGTGTTTGTGCGTTGGGCTGTCTTTATTTCTGTGCTTGTACCCCACCACTACTTGGCAATGGGTGTTGCTGTATTTACATACCTGGCAGAATAAGTACCAGGGTAGAATAAGTATAATAGGGCAGCAAGCTGGCAGAAACATAAGCATGCCAGGTGAAATGCTTAGTGGTATTTCGTCTGCCGTTACATTCTGAGTTCAAATTACACCGAGGTCAACTTTGCCTTTCATCCTTTCAGGGTCAATAAATTAAGTACCAGTTATGCAATGGGGTCGATGTAATCGACTTAGTCCCTTTGTCTGTCCTTGTTTGTCCCCTCAATGGTTAGCCCCATGAGGGCAATAAAGAAATAAGAATAAGTACCAGGATTAAAAAAAAAAAACAAGTTCTGAGATTCAATTAAAAGTTCTTCAAGGCAATGCCTCACCTCATAACCACAGGTTTAAGGACTGAAACAAGTAAAAAGACAAGAAATAAAAAAGATAAATAAAGCTTATATATCCTAACAACTTTTGTATTAAACATTTTGTTAAATATCTTTTGCATGAAGAAGATGATTGTAACTATCTGTCTTATATTATTTCTATGTGTTTTCTTCTATTAATTTGATTTATGTTTTTGGTTTCATTTGCTGTTGTTTCTCATTGAAATTGAAACTAAATCATTGAAACACATGAAGCTTTGCAATATTGGAAATATTTCTTTAATTAGAAATCTATAGTTTCAGTTAATTTCATTTCCACGTCTTTTGGTTTGTTTTATAGTTTTCTGCTTTTATTAGTTTTTTAATAATTTATACTCTTTTAATTCTTTTATTTTTTTAATATTAATTTTTCAGTTATTTAATAATTATTTTTTTCTTTCTATTTTTTATTATAGCTATTTTTCTCCCTATTCTATATTTATTATTTTTATTCATTTCATATTTATCCTGCTTTTTTTTTTCATATATTTGTCTGCATGTTTTATATCTGCATTTTTTTTAATTTCTAATTTTTTTTATTAATTTTTTTCTTGCATTAGATTTAATTTTTTTCTTGTTAATGTAAATTGTAGTGTTTTTCTTTTGTTTGTTTGGAATAATAGAATTAAGTCATTCAGCGATGAAGTTGGAGCAGAATATGTTGTCAGTGGAGGCTAATTTCAGCAAACAGAATTATATACCTTCTTCCAGAATACAACAGTGGTTATAATAAGGTTTCAAAGCAATGCCATGTGGGTCACTGGTTCCAGTACCTTAATTTAACTTTGCCAATATTTTGAAATCCAAACAAAATGCAGAAGACTAAAAACAAAAATAAACATAAGATGGTTGGGTAGTAAGAAGTTTGATTCCCAACAACATGGTTCCAGGATCAGTCCCACTGTGTGGTGCCTTGGGCAAATATCTTCATACTATAGCGTTGGCCTGACCAAAGCCTTGTGAGTGGATCTGGTAGATGAAAACTGAAAAGAGCTTGTCATTATATATATGTATGTATGTATGTATGTATGTATGTATGTATGTATGTATGTATGCATGCATGCATGCATGTATATGTATGTATGTATATCAATCTATCTATCTAAAATGCAATTTAATAGCACTGCTAACACAGTAAGACACAGGATATAGCCTTATAAATTGTTTAATGTACTTTGTAGTATATTATAGGTGCATGATGAAATATGGTATCCCTACAATTAATATATATATGTATATATATATATACATATATATACATAAGGAAAATATGACAAGGTAGAAAATGCTAAAATAATTTTAGCATGAAGAATATTTAAGTACCAGTTTCAGTCTTTGCAACTTATTCAACTTAGAGTGAAGTCTGAAAAACAATTAAATTGTGAAAAAATTAAATGAAATGTTTTTTAAGATATTTCCATATTTTTCAAATACAAGGGACATTTTCGTTTTTTTTGTCTGTCTCTCTCTCTTTTTTACTCTTGTGAAGGCTTGGTAATAGGTAGTATGTAGTAGCAGTCCTAAAAGAATATTTGATATGGGTTCTTGGTTTTGACTATTTAAGCAGCAGTAGTAGCCGAGGAAGGGGACGAAAAAGAAGATCTTGTTTCACGCATGGTGTTGCTTGTTTACCAAGGCTAAGCCATTCCTTATGTTGCTTCATATTGATGTACAGGTACCATTTTTTGTTGCCAGTAATGATTCGGTAAAGAAATCATTGCTTGTGTCCATGAGTTGAGCAGTGACAAGCAAGCAAACTAGCAGAGATTGTGGCTTGTTGATTTTTGTTGTTGTCACTTAAAGTATGCAGAACCCATGTTCCATACTTCTGAACTTTTCCCATCGAGTGAAGATGCTTCTCTATAGCAGTGTGGGAGCATTCCATTTTCTCTGCCAGTTCCCTTGTCATTTGATGAAAATTTTCGTGCAAAAGTTGGTTTAATCACTCTTCATTGAACTCAACTGGACAACCAGAACAAGGTGTGTCTTAGAGGTCAAAATTTCCATTATGAACTTGGCATACCAATCACGAGTGGTTCTTTCAGCTATGGCACCCACTCCATACACAGCAAAAAGAAAGAGATGTCGAAAATGCTTGGTTTTCTTAACTTGACATTCTATTTTAATGATCTGTTTCTTTAAACCTCTAGTTTCATTATTACAATTAAAAAGCATTTCAGAATCGTTTATCTTTAAACCAAAAACAAAAAAAAACAAAACCAATGTAATTTCCAGAAAGCCAAATTTAGTACAGATTGATCCAGCGGTTTGGCTGTGCATAGAGGAAACCCACACACACAGGATTTTTTTAATATATAACTCTATGTTCAACAGATGGAACGACTCAACATGGCTTTTTAAGAGAAAAGACCTAATTGGCAGCATGGAGTTCTTCTGCTGCACAACAACACCTGCCCTCATATCGCCAATATGACCAAAGAAGCCATTCAAATGCATGGCTGGAAAGTGCTGCCACACCATCTGTACTCTCCTGATTTGGCACCAAGGATTTTCACCTCTTTCGATCTCTTTCAAATGCTATGCATGGAGTTTCGTTCAATGCTGATGCAGAATTGAGAGCATGGTTGGATCAATTTTTTGAGTCGAAATTGAGTGATTTCTACTAACGAGGTATTGAAAATCTTGTTGAACATTGGAAAGAAGTTGTAAACAACAAGGGTGAATACATTATTGCTTAATTAGTTGTTATTTTTATTAAACCTTTTAAAAAATTTAAAACGATGGGAACTTAGTTGCTAACCCACTATATATATATATATATATTTATAACAATGAGGGTCTTTGCAACAGGTTGCTAGACCACATACCGAAAGTATTAGAAATAGCAGCCAGATTACTGTTATTTCTTTTACTACAAAAATATGTCCCACAAACAACAGTATTTGTAACTCACTATGGCAAAAAAACGAAGAAAAACAATGAAATCAAACAATGTCTGGTCAATTATGGACGCATGTTTCTGGATTAAAATCAGAGATTCATTTCCTTTATCAACATAATATTCCAATAAATAAATCTGAAAATGCTAGAAAAATCTTACCACCATATTCCAAACAAGCAACATCGGACATATAGAAGCCCACTAGCATATCCACATTTATATTGACAAGTGAATTCGTATCTCCCTCCAGAGTTTCTCCCACGTGAGTCACAAATAATACAGTGGGGTGTGGTGATCTTTCTGGCTGGGGAGGCACTGACCAAAATTTTCTGTCACAAATTGACATGTTCATATTATACAGCAATTTTTAAAATAAAAAAACAATCACAATTAAAAATTAACTATCTTATTTAAATGTTGATCCAATCCATCTCCCTTTCTTGTTGAAATTGTTGATAACATCATTGTAGGAAGTATTGTTCTTAATGCTTTTTAAAATGGCTCTTTCTATGCCAGTTAGAGCTAAACTGCTCAGCCTCTCTTGTCCCTGCAAATTTCTTGTATAATTATGAATTCTCCTTAGATATGAAAAGGAACATTCCACTGTAGCACTAGTTGCTGGTAGTGTTAATATTAATTCATGAAGGTATTTCTATAATTCTTAAGAGAAGTATTGCTTCCCTTGCTTCCAAGAACCACACTTCTTTTGGAAAATATATTGATCACTTCTGGCCTTCAAAAGAATCTATTTGTGGTATGCTTGCTGTATCATATAAAAAGCCTACTTTCTATGTTAGTCTGCTTGTGATTCTCCTACGCCTCTTAAGTGTCCTTTAGCTTACATTAATTACAAATATGGAGTTTATACCTATTCCTTTTCTGCTTATGAGTTCCTATGGCTAGCCAATCTTAACCTCATCTGTGTTGCCTGTAGGACTATGATGCATAGAAAAGCACTGAGAACTGAACATTGATGAACTCCTACCTTCATGCTAAATATGTCACTGAAATCATTGTTGACTTTCACATTATTTCCTGTATCTTTATACTTTTTTAATACAGCTTTTACATGCAATTCATATATATATTTGGTTTGCAGGTACAAATTTTTCAAGAAACCAAGAGGAAAAAAGTGGATTTGTTATCCCTGCCTTGTTTTGTGATTTATACTTCACAGGAAGCAAGTTTTTGCCGCGAGTTCTTGAAGCAACATGTATTAGCATAATGCCTGATGCAAGCAAATGATAGTCTATGAGTTCTTGTGGCTTTGACACTGGGGAAATTTGTGATGTGGTTCTTGTGTAATTTATGTATTGATTCCTACTTTTCCTTAGTGGACACAAGTGTTTTGTCTGGAATTGCATGCAAATACAATTCAGTTTCATCAGCATTGTATATTTGATGAACTTCATAGTTTTCTTCATGGATGATGGGTTGCAGTTTCTATCTGAATTCTTCTGCAATCTTGTTATCTACAGACTTCTGCTCTCCAAGAGTTCAGAGTTGCCTAATGCCAGTATGATCTTTGAAACTTTGTAGCCAGATGGATGTCATGCTGTAATTGGACTCATATGGTGTTTCACTGGTGTGGATTCGTTGACAGAGACCTGCTGCTTTCTCTTGTAACATTGGTCCTGATACAGGTATACTCTTTTCACATTGCTGTGAAAACCACAAAACCATGGCCTGGTTGAGATGTTCATCTTTTACTGGCTTTATGGATTTTCATTTTAATGCATGGAAAGTGTCGCTTTGGTTGATAAATTCTTCAATCACCAGTCTTGCTTTCTTGATGTTGGACACTGCTGCTTTTTCAATGTTGTATTCTTGTGCAATCTTTGATGCCTTTTACCTACGAACCAGGCAGTAAAATTTCCCTTTTCTGTTCAATATTGTTTGTTTTCTCTTCACAGACATGGCAATGGCAATAAGTACGATCACTTGCAAAAGATATGTTGCCAGGAAAAGTGTCGTTGAAGAAATGAAGAAAGCAATACTCTTCTCATAATCTTAGTCTTTTAGTATGTCAATCACTTCTACATTAAATCATTCTAACACTGTTTCAAATAACCAAGTGAAATCAAACTAGGCCACTGACTAACATGTGGATACTTTTTGATAACTGTAAACTCAAGACAAGACCATGGCATTATAAATGTTGATTGGTAACATCTTTGATGTACCACTTTTTACATGTTCTGTATATTTTATCAATATTGAACGCTACTCTTTGAGTCCAATTAGCAGCAGTTGACATACATTCACTTTTAATCATTCTAAATGAAAGAGGCAATGGACAAACCAATGTTATTTTTGAGTGCCTAATTTATGCACAGTATGCCTCATTAAATATTCATGGAACCTGCAGATCTTGTTCAGATAAACCAAAATTCACATGATTGATGCTTGCATAACCAAGGTTTAACTGTAATCTGAAGGCACTATCGCTGTTGTCTTTGCTGTCATCATCATCGTCAACATTTAACGTCTGCTTTCCATGCTGGCATGGGTTGGACAGCTTGAGAGGAACTTGCAAGGGCATGGGATGCACCAAGTTCCATAGTCTGTTTTAGCTTGGCTTCTACAGCTACCTGTTCTTCTTAATGCCAACCATTTTACAGGTGTACAGGATGCTTATTATGTGGTGCCAGTACCCACACCAATGCTGATATATATATATATATATCTTCTTTCATTCTTTTACTTGTTACAGTCATTTGACAGCAGCCATGCTGGAGTACTGTCTAAAGGGTTATAGTTGAAGAAATTGACCCTAGGGCTTATTCTTTGTAAGCCTAGTACTTCTTCTATTAGTTTATTTTGCTGAACTACTAAGTTACAGGGTTGTCAAGTGATGGCAGGGGACAAACACAAACACTCACACATGCACATATGTATATGTATATATGTGTGTGTGTGTGTGTGTGTGTGTGTGCATGTGTAGAAGGTTGAAAAGGAACACACAAATTGATATATATGTATGGAAAAAAGTCAAGGTAGAAAGTGCTAAAATAATTTTATAAAAAACATTTCAGTACCGGTTTCGGTCATTGAGACTTTTTCAACTGTAAGTAAAGGAAACAATTAAATTTCAAAAAAAAAAAGAAGAAGAAGAAGAAGAAGAAGAGAAGAAGAAGAAGAGAAGGAGAAGGAGGAGAAGGAGAAGAAGAAGAAGAAGAAGAAGAAGAAGAAGAAGAAGAAGAAGAAGAAGAAGAAGAAGAAGAAGAAGAAGAAGAAGAAGAAGAGGAAGAAGGAGGAGGATGCATGAGTACTATGATCGTAGTAGGATGTTAAATGGTCAAGTGCACTGAAAGTGACTTTTTGTGGATGGCAGTAGTGATTGAATTCTTGAGATATCTCTTTTGAATACATTGTTCATAATATTTTTCTAAAATTTCCTCAAAAAATTTTTCACCGAAAATTTTACCCAAAAATTTTCGAAAATATTCACCGAAAATTTTCACCAACAATTTTTCGAAAATTTTCACTGAAAATTTTACCCAAAATCTTTTGAAAATTTTGTGTAAAATTTTCACCAAAAATTTTTCGAAAATTTTATCCAAAAATTTTTCGAAAATTTTCACCGAAAATTTTACACAAAATTTTTCGGGGAAAATTTTAACCAAAAATATTACGAAAATTTTCCCCGAAAATTTTTCTCGAAAAATTTCCCCAAAAATTTTTCACCGAAAATTTTTCCCAAAATTTGCGGTGAAAATTTTCGAAAAACTTTTGGGTAAAATTTTAGGCAAAAATTTTCTAAAAAATTTTTGTTGAAAACTTTGACCTTTCGAAAATTTTGGGGGAAAATTTTCGGTGAAAATTTTCGAAAAATCTTTGGGAAATATTATCGAAAAATTTTTGGGCAAAATTTTTGGTGAAAATTTTCGAAAAATTTTTGGTTAAAACTTTCGGGGAAAACTTTGGAAAAATTTTTGGGTAAAATTTTCGAAAAATTTTTGTGTAAATTTTCGGTGAAAATTTTTCAAAAAGTTTTTGGTGAAAATTTTCGGTGAAAATTATCGAAAACTTTTTGTTAAAATTTTCACTGAAAATTTTCGAAAAATTTTTGGTGATTTTGGCACCGATAGCTTTCCATACTTTGTGATTTCGGCACCGCTGACCTTCCATACTTTTCCCAATTTTTTTCCCAAGAGTTTTTCGAAAAATTTCACCGAAAATTTTCCCCCCAAATTTTTCGAAAATTTTAGCCAAAATTTCCCTCTTTACACGTCAAGATGTTGCCTCAGCATGGCCGCGGTCTGTTAAAGTGAAACAAGTAAAAGACGAAAGGAACATACACGGTGAAAAGTTTCGAAAAATTTTTGGTGATCTTGGCACCGATAGCTTTCCATACTTTGTGATTTCGGCACCGCTGACCTTCCATACTTTTCCCAATTTTTCCCAAGAGTTTTTCGAAAAATTTCACCGAAAATTTTCCCCCAAAATTTTTCGTAAATTTTAGCCAAAATTTCCCTCTTTACACGTCAAGATGTTGCCTTAGCATGGCCGCGGTCTGTTAAAGTGAAACAAGTAAAAGACGAAAAGAACATATACACACAATCTAAGTTTTTCTTAGGCATGACAATACTAATGACCAGTTGTTAGAATTCAGTATCCGCTGACTACAGAGCGTTATGTTACTTATTGAAGGACAGGGAAGAGGAACTACGTTATATATTTATATATATATATATTATATATATATATATAATATATATATATATATATATATATATGTGTGTGTGTGTGTGTGTGTGTGTGTGTCTGTGTGTGTTTATGTATATATCCACATACACACACTCACACGTCAAGGTCACCAGCCCTCTTCCACACGTACATACATACTCTTATACACACGCACTTTATTATTTCCCCTTCTTCCTAGCTCTCTTGTGTTACCCTTTTGTCCGGCATTCGCCATGATAGATCGCTAGCCACTACACATTCTTTACTTTCTCTCCTTGCTTCTTTCTGTGTTCCTTTCTGCGGAAGAGCACAGACTCGAAACGTTAAAGACTTTTTGACTTCCCGAGCGTTATACTAATACATCTGTTTGTTGTTTACACCACCTATCTTCGTCTTTTGTTTTTTTATGAATTCTCCCTATATATTATATATATATATATATATATATATATATATTATATATATATATATATATATATACATGTGTGTGTATATGTATATATATATATATATAGAAAAATTTATTCGTAATCATATGAAAATATGATAAGCCATTTAACTTTGAATGATTACCAAACAACGTTGCAAAATATGTCACACATATTTTCAGTCCATATATACAGATCAAGAGACATATTCGTCTATTCACATGAAAAATACGTAATATTTTCCTGTCTTCAGTATTATGAGTGTAAAACATACTCGTCACTGTGGGTAAGCATGGGCATACGTTTTAGAAGTGGGCCGCACTACTAAAAGGCATTTTTTATTAGATGTGCCGTTCAGAAAATCCCGCAGGCTGCAGTTTACCCATGACTAGCCTAGGGAACAATGCTTTGTTGCCCTTTCTAGTATATAGTAGTATAAGTATTAAAGTGTCGGCAGAAGCTGCTCTGCATTTGGTTGAAACATTTTGAAGTTGGCCGATCTGTGATTCTATAGGTAACATCTTGGTATCTAAATGTATAAGTGGAGTCACAACTGCGTAGAAGGTACAGTGTTCATTATTGCTGTTTTTAATTGAAACATAAATTGAAGCCAATGTCTTGAATTTTTTAAATTAGATAAAATCAGCTAAAGGATTGTGTATGCATTTACGCATATATGTATATATGTACGTAGGTGTGTGTGTATGTATGTATGTATGCATGTATGTATGTATGTATGTACGTATGTAGGTGTATGTATGTATGTATGCATGCATGCATGTATGCATGTATGCATGTATGTATGCATGTATGTATGTATTTATGTATGTATGTCAGGCCTCTCTTAGTGCCACTAGGAACTTGTAACCTGGTACAAACTGTTGCATGGTCGAACCGTCGGCGACTAAACCGACAGCCCTACCAATCCCTACAAACGGATCAAGTCGATTACATCGACCCCAGTGCGTAACTGGTGCTTATTTAATCGACCCCGAAAGGATGAAAGGCAAAGTCGACCTTGACGGAATTTGAACTCAGAACGTAGCGAAAGACGAAATACTGCTAGTCATTTCCCTGGCGTGCTAACGATTCTGCCAGCTCGCCGCCTTGGGACATTTTGATACCTTAACAATTTTTTTATATTAAAAAAATGTATTCCTTGTTACGACAGAATATTCTCAATAAAGCCAAGAGAAAAAGATGTTTTATAAACACCCTCTACCAGTATACGAAATTTAAATGTGTTTAGTTACGTGGAAAAATTTTCGGAAAAATTATTGCGAAAATTTTCAGTGAAAATTTTCGAAAAATTTTTTCACCGAAAATTTTACCCAAGAATTTTTCGAAAATTTTCACCAAAAATTTTTCGAAAATATTATCCAAAAATTTTTCGAAAATTTTCACCGAATATTTTACACAAAAATTTTTCAAAACTTTTCACCAAAAATTTTTTGAAAATTTTCCACAAGAATTTTTCGAAAACTTTCATCTAAAATTTTCCCTAAAAATTTTTCGAAAATTTTCACTGAAAATTTTACCAATAATTTTTCCGGAAATTTTTCCACGTAACTAAACACATTTAAATTTCATATACTGGTAGAGGGTGTTTATAAAACATCTTTTTCTCCTGGCATTATTGAGAATATTCTGTCGTAACAAGGAATACATTTTTTAATATATAAAATTGCTAAGGTATCAAAATGTCCCAAGGCGGCGAGCTGGCAGAATCGTTAGCACGCCAGGTGAAATGACTAGCAGTATTTCGTCTTTCGCTACGTTCTAAGTTCAAATTCCGCCGAGGTCGACTTTGCCTTTCATCCTTTCGAGGTCGATTAAATAAGCACCAGTTACGCACTGGGGTCGATGTAATCGACTTGATCCGTTTGCAGGGATTGGTGGGGCTATCGGTTTAGTCGCCGACGGTTCGACCATGCAACAGTTTGTACTGGGTTACAAGTTCCTAGTGGCACTAAGATAGGCCTGACATACATACATAAATACATACATACATACATACATACAATAAATACATGCATACATGCATACATACTTTTGAATAATATTTTTGGTCAAATTATTGAGGTGGAATAAACATTATTGTGTTGAAGAACCAAACCAAGACAGTCAGGTTGGTGATGCTCAATGATATTATGGGAGCAGCCTCAGTAAATTGACATGAGTTCTTGTGAATGAGCTTCTTCAATTGATTTTCATTGAACTGAACAGGTTGGCCAGAATGTGGAGGGTCTGTGAGGTTCAATTTCCCCCTCATTGAAGTATGGAAATCATACTTGCATCCTTCTTTCAGTTAACAGTAACTTCTCCATACACAAGAGAATGACTTTGGCAGCTTTTGAACCTTGGATGAAAGCAAAGAGAAGCAGGAGTTGAAAATACTTTTTGTATCCTACTTGGCATTCCATCATCATCATACATCTGAAAAGCAGTGTAATTTGTTCAAATTTCAAAAATGAGATGAAGTTGTGGAAGAAAAGAGCTACAAAAAATGTCATAAGACATTATGAAAAAAATATTTTTTGTGTTAATTTAAATAACACCAGAGATGAATAAATGAATTTATCTGACAACTCTCTCTCTCTCTCTGTTTCTGTCTCTGTCTGTCTGTCTGTCTGTCTCTCTCTCTCTCTCTCTCTCTCTCTCTCTATATATATATATATATAGATATGTATGTATTTATATATGTATGTATGTATGTATGTATGTATGTATGTATTAATGTGTGTGTATGTGGTGTAATGTATTTATGTATGTGTGTTGTATATATACATACACGGTTTTTCAGGATCTGGCCAAGCAGAGGATTGCACCAGACTTCTGTGTCTGTTTAGGCATGTTTTTCTATGGCTAGATGCCCTTCCTAATACCAGCCACCCTGCAAAGTGGACTGAGTGCTTTTTATGTAGCACCAGCATATGTGAGGTCAGTTTTGGCATGGTTTTTACAGGTGGATGTCCTTTACATATACATATATATATATATATATATATATATATATGCATGCACACACATACTCACACATGTATGTATGTATATATACATATCCATATATGTACATATATACATAGCCAACATAGCATATAGAAATGTTCACCCTTTACACATCTATATAATGCCCTCTATATAATATAAATTATTATATTTAAGTGGAAAAATTGGTGGATTTTTCTCTTATGAGGTTTGTTACGCTAACTACTTGATAAATTCTTATAAAGATTTAATCCTATTTTTAAATTGTAAATTTAACCAGATCAGTACTGAATTTTTATTCCAAATAAGGCAATTCGAAAAAGCCTGCCATTTACATAAATGTGTAAAGGGTGAACATTTCTATATGCTACGTTGGATACATTGGTTGATTGTCTGGTATGTTGATTTTGTTCATTCGTTATAAATCTTGAATTATGCTTGCACTGAGGATTAAAATGTGCTTTACTGCACTAATTATGAAATCACGGTGATATGCAGCTAGATTCTGTTTTTAAATGACTTGCTTCGAGAGTTGCATTCAGTACGATGTGTTTATTTATTCTGATAGTTTTGACTTTAAGAGTCCCTCCTAGCATGTGAAATTTATGTACAGCAATGCCCTCTATATAATGTATGTATATATATATATATATATATATATATATAGATATAAATATAGATATATAGATATAGTTTTATATATATATATATTATATATATAGATATAATATAGATATATAGATATAGTTTTATATATATATATATATATATATATATATATATATATAGTTATAGATATACACACACACATGCACACACACACACACACACACACACACACATATACACATACATATATATCAAATTTAGAATTATGTGCCATGTGTAGTAAAGTTTCTTTTGAATGACAGCAAAGTTTTTAGAAGACATTTTTTTTTTATTTGGTTCTAATATATATTCATTAGTTTCATTTTAGCAATTTCTATCAAAAGTGTATATAGGTTTAGGCATACACCTGCTTACAAACACACACACACACACACACACACCACACTCAGACATACTCAGAGATGAACCAACTCGCACACTATGAACGTGTGCATGTGTGTGTGTGTGTGTGTGTGTGCATTGGTTTTGCATTTGCTTCTGCCTGTTTGAAGTTTGTGTGTATACTTTAGACTTGTTAAGTGTGAAATATGTCATGTATAAGACAGCATTTATTCAAGTATTGTCATCTGTCAGCCATCAGTAGAGATAGCCACAGAAGCTTCACTATAAATACTTTGTGTAAGTTTTCATTCGGTAAAAATTAGCCTGGTAGAATCCAGCTTATTTCAAGCCATTGTAATATATGCCACATAGAGAATTGCAGCATATTACTGTTGCCTGTTAGTTTTTTTTTTTTTTTTTTTTTTTTTTTGGCATCACCTCCTTGAAGGGAATGAATTTGTTGTTTTTGGTCAAGCAATATGGGATAGACCAAAATCAAATGATACGGGAATTCCAGCACCCATGACAGACGAATTTTGTCTGCTATGATCTATGTGTGTGCTTATATATACCAAGTACTTATATGAGAGGATCTTTCAAGGCTAAAAACACAGTATGAGGTCTGATCAATAAGTCCTTGGACTGGTACTCTAAAAACAAAACTGCAACACGTACCAATTTGGCATTTAATCTCCTTCAAAGTAGTCCCCTTTCAAAGCCACATATTTAATTCAGCACTGCTTTCAATGATGGAAGTATTCCTAGAATACGTTTTCTGGGATAATCAGCAGCTGCCACATCAAATTCACTTTGATTTCCCTGGCGTCTTGAAATCTTCTTCCTTTCAAGCGGGATTTTTGGAAAGAAGGAAAAGTTGCAAGGGACAAGATCTAAGGAATATGGTGGCTGTTGGATCTGGGGATTACTGTGCTTAACCAGAAACTGCTGCACTGAATGGGCAGGTGCATTGTCAGTTGGAATTAGTTTTGGCATAAACTTAGCAGACATGCATCTCATGCCCAAATCTTTAGTGATAATGGACTGAACTGGGCTACAACTAATCTGCACATCCTCTGATAACTCAGTGATGGTGATTCAATAATTTCCTTTCACAGCTGCATGCACATCTGCGATGTTTTTCTCAGCTCTATCAGTTGTGGGTCTCCCAGAACATTCATTGTTATCAAAATTTTTTTTAGCTAATACACTTTCTGCAACTTTGCATAGGCCTCTGAGCAGGTATTGTGAAACTTTTGGCAAAATTTGTTGCAGATTCATGGTCAATGCCATGATTTCATGCTACACATGTTCCTTCCAAGCACAGCTGTAAACAGTGGAAGTGAGCTAGAATATTAAAACTTTGTGCACATGCACAGCAGAGTTCAAGGTCAATCCGTGACAAGCAGCTTCACTCAGCTTGCTTTAGTTTCATTATTCTAGCAACAGTCCAGATACTTATTGATCAGACCACATATATGGTGATCTAACAAGACATCCATATTAAGTTGGATATAATGATTACATTTTTGTATTAATACTGCTTCCATCACTAATAATTAAAATATATGTAAGTTGTGTACAAAAAAATGGGGAAAAACTCCTTTGGTCATGAATGACCATGGGATTGAACCTAGAAAGTTACCTGCCAAGGCACAAGTTCAGTCAAGGTGGTTTATGGAAGACCAGCAGTCACCCATGCATATCAGCCTCCTCTCTCCATGCCACCGATATTATCCAAGGGAAAGGCAAAAGCTGATACTGCAACTCATTTCTACAGCTGAGTGAACTGGATCAACATGAAATAACAATGCAGAGTCCAATCCAGGAATGAAACTCACTAATTCCTGATTGTGAGCCCGATGCTCTAACCACTGAACCACAGATACACACACTCACACACACATATATACATGGTAAAAGAAATATGGTATAGGGAGATGACAAGGGAATTTACAGATAAACAAAACAAAGAAAAGAAGACACATAAATGCTTCAGAGGAGCTCAATCCCTCATCAGTTGTCAATCAAATATCATACTAATTTTGACACCGTCTGACAATATTGTTTAATTTGTTGGTGTCAGTAATACAAGTTGCTGGGGTACAAGTGAACAGACGTAATAGATGAACAAAGACAGAACAAAATTGTGAGAAGTACAATAACAAGAAAAATGAGATTTGTAAACTGAACTTAGTTATGTGTGCTAATGTAAGACTGACTGCCAAACCACTTCTGTTCATGACTGCCACATAAAGATGAGTGTTGAGTAGAACAGGGTAAAATATATAAGGGAAAATAAATAGGCATGGACAGTTAGCGAGGAAGTACAGAATGACACAGAGATATATGTATATATAAAATGTCTTTCCGTTTAGTGACAAAAATACAGTTGGTATGTGTGAAGTAATGCTAGTAGGACATTTCACTTGAGAAAACAATTTACAAATTTACAAAACATCAGACAAACCTGGAGCTGCAACTAAATTTCAAAATTTAAATAAACTAGAAGCTGGAAAGATAAACTGACTGATTAGTAGAATGGTCAGTTCAAAAAATTATGAGTAGCTTTAGAAAGAGGTAGAAGGCTTTGGGGTAGGAGGATAGAGAAGGAAAGGCTGCTGGTAAGCTGAGAGAAAGAGTGAAAGAAAAGAAGGGCTGTTACCTAGATAAAACAGAGTAGGAATGGATGAAATGAAGAGAGGAATAGATAGAAAGACAGAGATAAACAGATAAATAGAAAGGCAAGGTAATAAAAGGATGTAATGATAGAAAGATAAATGGATATAAACATTGAAAGACAGGTACATAAATAGTGAAAAAGATAGAGATAGCAGCTGAAAACAGTAGAGAGGTAAAACAATAGAATGGTAAGTATAAATGAATAAGAAAGAACTGGTAGGCAGATAGATAAAAAGAGATAGATAGATAGATAGATAGATAGATAGATAGACAGACAGACAGATAGATAGACAGACAGACAGACAGACAGACAGATAGATAGATAGATATGTTTCTCGAGCCATGCCTATAGAGCTTATCCCGAACGGGTAGCGCTTCTCGGTAGCACCGCCAGGCCAGGGATCTCTGGAAGTTGTCCATAGGTCCCGGGCCGAAAGTCGTTTGAAACAGGCGGGTCAGGTACTCCTCGTCGACGCCCAGGTTTGCCCCGAGCTCGTCGTTGTACCTCCCCTCCACTAATCCCCTATAGAATGCTTTGGTTGTGTTGAAGTCACTCAAGGTCGACCCGGGACGGCAGAGTTGCTTGAGAGCAACGCGACACTCGCGGTGCCATTCGCCCTTCCTCGGCCTCTTTTTGATCCACGACTGTAGTTCGGTCATGGAGACGAGTTGCGGGAATGCGTGCCTCACAAACGGCGACCACACCTGTTCACCGTCGTCTACATAGAGCCGGAGATGTCGCAGTCTCAGCGCGTGTCTGCGCATCATCAACCACGGCATGCCCAGCCCTCCTTTTAACGGGTGTTGACAGCAAATGGATCGCCTGACCATCGGACGCATCCTTTCCACAAGAAGCGGAAGAAGATGCGTTCTAGTTTGGTGATGGTAGGGTCGGGACAAGGTACGACGGTCAGGCGGTAGTAGATGATGGACGCAATGTACGCATTCACCACCTCGCCCGACCTTTTAGGGACAGTTTCCTCTCGGCCCATTGCTGGGCGAGAGTGACCACCCTACTCGTTATCTCGTTCCAGTTCTTCTCCATTTGGAGGTCCGGACCGAACCAGACCCCGAGCAACTCAACCGGGCCGTCTGTCCAGCGTCCCACGACGGAGGTACTGGTGGACGGCATGGCTTGCTTCTCCAGGTGCCGAGCCGCAAGCCCACTGACTTTTCCCGGTTGATTTTTGCTCTGTCACCGCTTCGTAGTCTTTCAGTGTCTCGCCGACCCGCTCGATGTGCTCGTGGCTTGACACTATGACGGTGACGTTGTCCGCGTATGCAGACACGCTCGTCCCGCATCCCAATTCTCGCGGGATGCCCCTTAGAGTCGCCAGCTTCCGCAGTAGTGGCTCAAGAGTCAATACGTATAGAAGCGCCGAGAGGGGGCATCCCTGACGGACCGAACGTGCAATGTCGAAAGGTCTCGATAGATGTCCATTTACGCGAATTACCGAACGGATGCCTCTGTACAAGGCAGCTATCCAGCCGCGGAAGACGGGACCGAAACCAGCCGCTCTCAGGACTGCCTCCAAGTATCGATGGTCTACCCTATCAAAGGCTTTCGATTGATCCAAGTTGATCAGGGCCCCACCCATGCCAGGTTCGTTAACTACCCTGTCTATGATGTAGCGCATCAGATGGAGGTTGTCATGGATGCTCCGGCCCGGCACGGCGCACGTTTGTGCGTTGTCGACCAGTTCTCGATGACAAACGCCAACCTCTTGGCTAACACCTTTGTCAAAATTTTCAGGTCTGCATTGAGCAGCGTGATTGGTCTAAAGTTATCTATAATGTTTCCCTGTTTGGATCTTTCTTCAGCAGAGTTACAGCTCCTCGACTCACAAAACCGGGTATGCTCCCGTTTTGCTGCCAGTTGCAGTATACCGCTGCCAAGACGTCTCCAAACAAGTCTGGCATACAATTGTAAAACTCGTAGGGTAGACCATCCAAACCCGGTGATTTGTCCCTCGAGCATTCTGCTATCGCTTCCTGCACTTCCGCCGCCGTGATGGCACCTTCGCAGCACCCTGCCTTTCTTGTCGAGAGTCGTGGTAGGCTATGTAGGTAGGCACTGAAGTCCACCCTACGTTCTTGCCCTCCACTCGTCCCGAACAGTCGGGCAAAATGCTGCTGAAAGGCCTCACACATTTTACTTGGCTCGAGCAATTCGCGCCCCTGTTCATCTACCAGTGACCGAATGGTGGCTTTGTTGCCCTGTTGCGCCTCTGCCACCCGGGCCTCTCTCGCGGCTCCAACACCTTCGTTCCTTAGAGCACGCATCCTAGCTCTGACAGCACATCCTTCGTGTTTGGCGTTGAAGTGTTGGTCGAGGGCCAACCTCGCCGCCAAAACGTCGGATGCATTGCCGCTTCTAATTGCCTCTTCTAGCTTCTTAACTAGCTCACCCTCTACTCTATTTCTATCTATGGCTAGTGCTTTGCTGTACCTAATCGCTTCTGCTTTTACTGCTCTCTTGAGGGCAAACCACCATTTGTTGTTGATGATGGCTCCCGTCAAAGCCCTCTTTACTAGTGTGCTAATCCGGTCTCTGAAAACTTGTCTGGATGGGAATGAGGCGTTCAGTTTCCAGTACCCAGGACCCTGTCTATGTGCCTTATCTAAGTCTAGCATACGTCACCAATTTGTGATCCGTGTAGCTGACTGTGTGGAATTGTGGACATCCTAAGTTATCCTTGTCTACTGTCCTACACAGTATCCTATCTAGATACGATCTCGACGACCCACTGCGGTTGCTCCATGTCCACGTTGGTGCATTTGGGTGGTCGAGTCGTACCTGTCAGACAGTTGGAATCGTCTGAGCAGGTCTCTGAGGCATTTGCATCCCCTTCTGTTTCTGTCTCTTCTACCCACGTAGTCTACATGCGTGTCCAAGGTAGCATTCCAATCCCCCACTAAGAGTAAAAGACGAGACGTTCCCAGAATACTTCTAGACGTCGAAAGAAATCCACCCGACCTGTTAAGGGCGGTGCGTAGACTGATACGAGTCGAAAAGCGCACCCATTGCTGCCGTCAACATCCAGAACGATCAGTCTACTCTCCGGGTCTACGAATATTGTCTTGACTTCGAGATCCAGGCTCTTGTGAAAAAGTACCGCGGTGCCACTACCGCCCATCCTCGGCAGACAGGGAGCGAAATAAATGTTAAACTGTCCGCCAAACATGGACTTTAGGGCCCGTGGCTCGTGGAGTCTGGTCTCACTTATGGCTATGATTCCCAGATCATGTGACTTGATGTAATTTAGGAGGTATCCTTGTTTCCAAGGAGACCCCAAGCCACGCGCATTCACACAACCAATCTTGACCATGATTCTATTGGGGTGTGTGCTTTAAAACACACAAATGAAAGTACAGAGAGTTACTTACTTGTGTCGAAAGTTTTGGCTTCCTCATTCTTTGATGTGTCTTCGAGGAGGTTTTTATATAGTTTTTGGGACAGCTATTTCTGGAAACCCCCTACAGCATTTGGGAAGGGGCTTTGAGTTTGTGGTGTTGTGTTTGTGTGATGTGTAGTATTTTGATGTGTTTGGGTGGTGTAGTGCGTGGATGATTGCTATTTTTAAAGTCATCTTCACAATGTTTGTGTATCCTGTGATGTACTCCATTAGTTTGGAGTCTTTTGTGTCTATCGCTGATAGCATTGTTTTTGTGGTGTTGGTGCTTGTTTTGTTGTGTATGGAGTTTTCAGGGTTCAGGTATCTCCTGCTTTGGTTGCGATTTCTTGTTTGGTTTTTCTTGATCTTTTTCTTTTACCCCCTGTGGCTATTTGCCATTCTGTCGAACTTTCATCGTTAGATGAAAAGTCTGACGAATCAGCAGGGGGCAAGGGTAAAGCGTCTGGGTCTGGGTGTTGTTTGTGCGGTTGTAGATATTGTTGTGGTGCGCGGGGAGGGTGTTGCTGGGGGGTTTGTTGTGGTTATTGTCTCTCCTACATCCTTGGTGCTTGTCTTCTTCGTTGTTATTCTTGGTGTTGGAATTGGTTTATTTGTTGTTGGTGGTGATGATTCTATTCTTGGCGCTGGTGTTGTGTTGTTTGGTTGGGTTGGCTTGTTCTTTGTGTTTTTTGTTTTTCCTGCATTTCCGCATACAGCTTCTTGACTGGCTGTCCATATTGTGGTGTGGGCAATAATCCTGGCTTTTGTGATTTTTCCTGTGGCTGTTGTTGTTGTTGTAATTTTGCGGCAGATTTGCACTCCTTTTTGAGGTGTGCCTCACTGCCACATGTATAGCATCGTGGCCTTCTGCCCTCGACTACTACGTATAACTTGCGGCCATCCTCAAGATGTACGTGGGTGGGGATTTTATTTATGTCCTCTTGACTTATGTGGAAGAGGAACTCTATTCTCTTTCCCAGCCAGTCCTTGTTTTCCGAAACACCGATATCTAGGATGTTTAAGTCCTCCATTTCGGATGTTAAGGCGGATGTTACCAAAGTGTTGTAGTCACTTGGGGGACACCACTGATAATGACTTTCGTCACCTTCTGGCCGAGGTAACTCGGTGTCAACATTAGTTCATCAGAATGAAGGGTTATCGTTGAGATTTCTTCGCCAACTCTTCACTCTGAAAAACCACCTGTACGTGTGCGAACTTGTTCGCCCAAGTCACACAATCCTTGTATCCCCAGATGGGGCGTAAGCACTTTTCGACTTTGTCTGTGCTTGCCTTTTCTGGACTTTTAGTTTTTTATTTGTGATTTTATATACAATTGTCTTTTTTTCTCCTCATTCAGTATGTGTTGAGGTATGTGTAAGAGTATTTTTCCGTTTTCATTTGTAATAAGGTTTCTGCAATCTTTAATCTGTTGTGTAGTAAACGAAACTTTTGTTACCTTTTCTTTTATCGCCTCGGCGAAGTTTGTTGTTGTTTTGTTATTGTTGTTACTGCCGGTGGTGTTGGTGTTGATGGCAGGGGTGTGGGTTGTAGGTTTGTGGTTGCTGATTATGCAACTAGCAAGGGGTGGAAAATTGCCTGCGTAATTTAGTCCTGCATTAGCGCAAATTTCGACATTTCGTTTGCTTGTCGTCGTTATTTTTTCACTTGTTGGTGATGGAGTGAGCAGTGGTTGAAGGGAATTGTTGTTGTCGTCGTCGTCGTCGTCGTCGTCGTTGTTGTTGTTGTTGTTGTTGTCGTCGTCGTCGTTCTTGGTGACGGCGGTGGTGTTAGTAGTATTAGTAGCATTGACGGCACGGTCTTTGGTGGCGGTGATGGTGATGTTGGTATTGTTATTGGTGGCGATGTCTTTAGTAGGGATAGCAGTTTTAGTAGCAGATTCTGCCATTTTGTTGTTGTCGGTGTTGGTGGTGGTGGACTCACTGATGGTGTTGACGGTGCTTGGCCTTGCGACCTTTGTTTTGTATTTGTTGCTGTTGTCGATGTTGATGGTGGTGGAGGTGGTGTTGTCAGGTTCAGCGTATGCTAACAGAGCATCCTGTTTTTCTGTCTCTGCGTCACGCTTGACTTGCACCTCAGCCTCGTGGTGACTAGTGGCCATTTTGGAAATAAAATGGCTAAATGAAACCACGAAGGCTATGAGAATTTTTTCTTTTAAATTTTGCCCACAAGGGGCAAAATTTTGTGTAGATATTTATCAAAGGTTTACAGTGGATGTTGTTGCACAACTTTTAAACACAAAATATTTGTCAATATACACTTTTGAACGTACAAAAATACCAACTTACGTGGAGCCCATTTGACTTGTGTCTGTCTGTCCAGAGAGATAGATAGATAGATAGATTGATAGATAGATAGATAGATAGATAGATAGACAGACAGACAGACAGACAGACAGACAGATAGATAGATAGATAGATAGATAGATAGATAGATAGATAGACAGACAGACAGACAGACAGACAGATAGATAGATAGATAGATACAACGATGGAAGGATGAGAAGAAAGGTATAACAATAGAAAGCTAAATAGATTGAGAGATGGAAAGAAAAGTATGTATTGGGTTGTCCAGAAAGTTTGTGCTGATTTATGGTAGCTTACCTTTCAACTTATTTTAGAACATGGTTGAGTCCATAAAATAGGATTTGACTACACCTCCGTTTAGAGCACAGTTTAAGCTATCTTTTAGTGGAAGAAGATTTATGTTCCTATAACCTGTGTTAATTCTGTAACCCTTTAAAATGGAAGTTCATTTTCGGCACTTGATGCTTTGGGAACCAGACAAAAATTGCTGCAGCTCGGCTGGGATGTGTTACCCCACCTTCCATATTCACCAGATATTGCTCCTTCGGATTTTCACTTATTCAGGTCTCTGCAGAATAGTCTTAATGGTAAAAATTTCAATTCCTTGGATGACATAAAAAGATATCTTGATGAATTCTTTGCCATGAAACCACCTCAATTCTGGGAAGAGGGTATTTCCAAGTTAAAGGAAAGATGAAGACACATTGTGCAACAAAATGGTTCATATTTGGTTGATTGAAAATGTAATGGCAAGTATTTATTGACCTTTTTCTTTCCTTTAAAAATCGGCATGAACTTTCTGGACAACCCAATAAATAGAGAAAAAAAGATTAGTAAAAGTGGTAGACAGAGAAGGTGATAGACAGGTAATTATAAAGGTAGAAGAAAAGATTGATATGCAGAGAGAGAGAGAGAGAGAGATAAAGAGAGGGAGGGTGAGAGCGTGAGAGAGAGAGAGAGGGTGAGAGCGTGAGAGAGAGAGAGGCACAATAGAGATAAATAGACATGTTATCACATTTCACATATATTGGGAAGATGATATGTCTTTTGGCCTTGAGAAAAACAAGTTTTAGACAAACCTGGAAGTGTGTGTATGTATGTATATATGTATGTATATGTATATGTATATAAATGTAACCATGTAGTGTTAGGTTTAGAACTACTTTGGCAGCATGTTGGGAAAGCGTCTTCAACAATAGCCTCATGGCAACTTATACTTTGTGAGAGAAATCGGTAGACAGAAACTCCAAAAAGCCTGCAATATATTTATATCTTTATGCACATACAAATTGTTCATCTCTAATCTGGCAATTAGAACCAGAACGGTTCTATCATTGATCCAGCAATCACCAATCTGGTTCCATCACTATTCTCAAGTGATTTTCAGCTGACCTAATTTTAATCTCAAATTTTCTTATTGCCACATAAACTGCTTCTAATGGTTTGTGGTGCTAACTGTTACCTATACATACCATCAGCATTGGTAACAAACACAAGTAAGATATTCCAATTTGTATTTTTATATTTGCTATTATTACAAGTTAGAAACTTGTTTATTTTTAACCCGTCATGTTTCCAATGAATAAAGAACATGATTTATGCTGTGTTAAGTCAAACAGCCTGAAAGTGCAATGGCCCAGTGGTTAGGGCAGTGGACTCATGGTCGTGGGATGTTGTGAGTGTTTATTGAGTGGAAACACCTAAAGCTCCACGAGGCTCTGGCAGGGGGTGGTGGCAAACCCTGCTTCACACTTTCACCACAACTTTCTCTCCCTCTCTCTTCTGTTGTACCTGTATTTCAAAGGGCCTACCTTGTCACACACTGTGTCACACTGAATCTCCCTGAGAACCACATTAAGAGTACACGTGTCTGTGGAGTGCTCAGCCACTTGCATATTAATTTCATGAGCAGGCTGTGCTGTTGACCAGATCAACTGGAACCCTTGTTGTTGTAATCGACGGAGTGCCATAAAGTCAAATAGCAGACATTGTCCATGAAAGATTTGGTTGAAGTTTTGAAAAAAATTGACAGCAGCATGTTTGTAAAATATTTGTTTGAGTTATACTGCATAAGCTCTTCAACACTTTATGACATTAAAAAATTTTTTTAAATGAGGTTTTTTTTGGCTAATTCCAAGAAACTGTTGCATAAAAAGTACGCAGTGAAAGATGGAAAAAGTTTAAAATTTGATCAAGTTCTGAAGGAGTGAATTGGGAATGCATATTATGGAAGGTGTAGTATTGTCTGGAGATCACCTGAAGGAACAATCCAAAACTTTCCTAAAGAATTAGGCCCTAGATTATGGGTGTGATTATTGTAAGGATTAGAAGTGGTGATTCAAGGATCAGAATAACCTAATGTTTTTGTGCAGTGTGAAGGAAAAATGTCTAGCAGACAAAAAATGCAGCTGCTAGATTTGTTGATGAGTTCAGCAAGTTAGTTTCAGATGAAAATTTAAGCCCTGACTAGGTCTATAATTCAGTTGAAATATACACAAAAACACTGACAACTGAGGAGGCAAAATTACCAACAGGCTCTAGGAAATCAAAAGATTGTGTCACTGTACTGTGCTGCTCTGATACCACAGGAACTTACAGATGTAAGTTACTGGGTATTGGTAAAAGTTTATATATCAGAATTTTTAAAGGTATATCACAGTAACAAAAGAGGTTGGATAACAACTGACATTACACTGGATTGGTTCAAATTTTATTTTGTTCACTAAACAAGAGCTCACTGTGACTCTGTTAAGGTGAGCCACAACTGTAAGTTAATGTTTTTTAAACAACTGTTCTGCACATTCTAAAACAGAACTCCTGGTAAAAACCAACATTTGGTCTTTCCTTCTATCTTAATCTCACATCATTAATACCATACTAGGACATTGGCATATAATATTCCTTTGAGGTATCTACCCACTGCAGTCACCTCTAGCAGACTAGAACATGATTTTCTTGAGGAATTTAATGTTTACTGTGTTGTCAATGCTAGAAAGTCAACAGAAACATCCATATGGAGAAATAGATGGCACAAAATGTGACCAGGGTTGCAGTGTGCATCTGCACCTGATGAAGACACTAGAAATGAGTATACAGGATTTAGGGCCTCAAGGACACCCAAATATATGCAATCTTGTTTTTTCATGTTCATTATGTAGCTAATCCTATTGCAAAGAATCTTGCATTGAGGATGGATGAAGATAATGCTGGGAAATAGATGGATGTAGATCAGTGGTTTTTCTTAACTGGAGTCCATACAAACTTTTGGAATCCATGTAAGATTGGGGGGGGGGGGGGAATACATGCAAAATAGTATGGGGGTCCACTAGAATAAAATAGTAATCAAAGAGGATCTATAATTTAAAAAAAAACTGTTGAGAACCTCTGATGCACATGAAAATGCAGTCACTGTGCATCTTTACACTGACTCAGAAATCGTGTGGATGGTTGCAAACTCACAGCAACAAACCAGGGGAGAAGAGAACAGAGATGAAAATGAGAAAAATGCATCTGAAAGAACGTGTATTGATAGATTAATTCATTATAAAGGTGAACTACTAAAAATTGTTGAGCAACAAGGTTTTAAAAATTCAGGATGAACTAATCAAAGAAAGGTGATATGTGAAGGTACGTTTGAAAAAGAAGTTAAAAAGCTTAATACAGAGAAGTCATCACTTGAAAATCCAGTGACTTCAACATTAGGTTACCCAGATTTGCTGCCACCATCATCATAACCAGTTCCTGATAGCTTGTTATCTTCCAAAATGCAAAACAAATAAAACTCCTGAGAGCCCTTCACCTTAGGACATATAAAAGCATTGAATTGCAAATCTCAGCTCTTCAGTTTTGACTTGCTGTGATGAAGTTTCTTGTATAACTCATTGAAATTTCATTTGGTTTTCATGAAAGCATTTCTTTATTCTTTTTAATTAAAATTTCACTCAGTTTTCATTTAATGATTCTTGTTTTTATTAATGAAAGTGCATTGATTGACTGTGAGTATTTTACAGGTAGGATAGGGTAGCTAGTGATTAAGCTAAATGTGTGTTTATATGTGTTGTAACTTAATCACTCTGTAATTTTGCCAAATTACCAAGTGATTAAAATCTCACATTTTTCAAGTCTGAATGATACTGAATTTGAGATAGTGAGCCTACACATACATACATACTTACATACATACATACATACATACATACATACATACATAAATACATACATACATACATACATACATACATGCATACTTACATACATACATACAACATACATACATACATACATGCATACTTACATACATACATACATACATACACACACACACACATACATACATACATACATACATACATACATACATACATACATGCATACTTACATACATACATACATACATGCATACATACACACACACACACACATACATACATACATGCATACATGCATACATACATACATACATGCATACATACATACATACATGCATACATGCATGCATACATACATACATACATACATACACACACATGCACACATGCACACACGCACACATACATATGTACTTATAAATCTGCATGTATACATACACACTGCCTAAACACTGCACAACACACTGCTTAAATACCGATCTTAAGAAATTAGACTTCTCAAAACTAAAAAGGAAAAGGCTGATCTGAAGACTAGAGATTCAATCCATCACTGGAACAGTAAACATCTGTAAAACTTTCCAGAAGTTTATCATTTAAATATATATGAACATGTCTATATATGCAACTATATGCATGAGAAAACATACATAAAACAAAACATACAAATCTACACATATACATGCATATATACATACATACATACATACATGCATACATACATACATACATACATACATACATACATACATACATACATACTCTGTTGTTGATGTTGAAATTCCAATGAAGGAGACTTGTATATCGGATAAAAACTGGCTCTTTTGCTATTGGCTAGAAATCTTGAAATAAAACTGAATGGTGACAATCATACAAACATACATACATACATCCTGTAGATCTTATTGAAATTCCAATGATGGAGCCTAAGATCTAGCTTAGAAGCCAACACTTTCTCTATTGGCAAGAAATCACACACACACACACATACATTAACAGGCTTTGTTCAGTTTCCATCTACCAAATCCACTCATAAAGCCTTGGTCAGTCTGAGGCAAAAGTAGAAGACACTTACCCAAGGTGCCACACAGTAGGACTGAACCTGGAACCATGTGGTTGGTAAGCAAGCTACTTATCACACAGTCACTCCTGCACCTATATATATATATAATATATATATATATATAGGTGCAGGAGTGACTGTGTGATAAGTAGCTTGCTTATGTGTATGTATATATATATATTATATATATATATGTATGTATATGTATATATATATATATATATATATATATGTATGTATGTATGTATGTATGTATGTATGTATGTATATGTATATATATAATATATATATATATATTTGTATGTATGTATATATATTGCAATGCTGAAATTTTTTGTTGACATTAAGACTTCATTCGACACTTTAAAAGACCTCTGGAATATTGAAACGGTCCCTTGCTTGTGTAAACAACTAATGGCTATCAACTAAGAGAGAATCTGGCAGTAAAATTCTGTGTCAAACAACTCTTCATCTAACTTATGCTGACATGGAAGTGTGGATACTAAATGAACAAATGCACATACACACAGAGTCGTGCATGCATACGCACACACACACATGCAAGCACACATACACCCCCCCCCCCACACACACATGCCTACTCTATCTGTGGTTTAATGCGACTACCTATTGTCACATGTGAAGGGATCTTCCCAATTGTTCAAGTATGTGACAGGCAACTGTTGGCACTTGACCCATTTTGAAAACCAACACTTCCATGTGGAATGTGAAGATCTCTTGACATGAAGCCATTGATAGCCTTTTTTTAACCCTTTCGTTACTGTATTTCTTCTGAGATGCTCTGTGTTTCATTCAATTAATTTTAAATATAACATAGAATTTAGTAAAATAACTTAGTTTTCATTAGGCTAGTGTTAGGAACATAAATTGTGACTAAGGTTTGGTGGAAGATTTTGATTCAGAACTTATGAAAACAAGATATTTGTACAGCAGAGCCAGAGGCGGTTTCAGCCGGGTTGGTATCGAAAGGGTTAACCCACAAATTAAGAATATGTATCCACCAAAGCAGCGTTGAGTCGCTCTCCCTTTACTCTGAGTTTTACCAACAAGTGCACAAAATAAAATATGTTGTTAAATTCTACTATGACATTGTATACTCTTTTATCATCAAAGCACCTCATCATTTCTCCCTTTTAACTGGATATGTTCATTATGATGTATAAAATATCTGCAGTGCTTGAGATACAATATGTAGTTTTAAAACAGCTTCCTGCCATGGCCTATGCATTCTCAGTACTAGTTGTAATACATTTATTATAGCTATATGATTACACAGTCCACTTTGCAATTACACCATTATGGATTTAATTCCATTGTATGACACCTTAAATAAGTATCTTCAGTTATGGGGTTGACCAAATACCTTGTAAGCAAAATTTCAGTATATGAAACAAGGGCAGGTGGTTCCTGTTTGGGCTCATACACACACTCACACACACACACACCTACATCCATCCAGTTACATACACATATGTGTATATATATATAATATACTACATAAATATATGCATATATACATACATATATGTACATACCTACATATATATGTATATATACATACATATATAGGTACAGGACATCAAAAAAAATGTTGAACACAATGAGAAATGAAAACACAAAAACAAAAACTTAGAAACGAAGTTTTTTTCGAACGACGGAAAAAACAAACAGAGAAACGAGACATGCAACATAAAGAATATTCCCCTTCAACAGCTGTCCCTGTTTCATCTACTTCCCGTTTCGATATATATATATTTATATATCCCCATCATAATTTTCCATGATGGCATAGGTTGGACGATTTGGACTAGAACTGGTAAGTTTGAGCACTGCATGCGGCTCCAGTCTGTTTTGGCTTGTTTTCTATGGCTGGTTTCTATAAGTGTGTGTACACTACACATTGATCTAATATATATCTATATCTATATCTATATATATGTATCTATGTTGATATATAGATCATCATCATCATCATCATCGTTTAGCGTCCGTTTTCCATGCTAGCATGGGTTGGACGGTTCTACTGGGGTCTGTGAAGCCAGAAGGCTTCATCAGGCCCAGTCAAATCTGGCAGTGTTTCTACGGCTGGATGCCCTTCCTAACACCAACCACTCCGTGAGTGTAGTGGGTGCTTTTTACGTGCCACCCGCACAGGTGCCAGACAGAGCTGGCAAACGGCCACGAACGGATGGTGCTTTTTGTAGATATAAATGTGTATATGTTTCTATGCTTATATACATGTTTGTCTATATTTGTCTCTGTTGTTTATGCTGTTACTGTTTAACCCCAGGTCAGCCTTGCTTGGGAAGAATTTCAGTTATGAACCACCAGCCTTTTTTTTTTTAGATTTATGTCATGCAATATTACCTAGAGTGTTATTTTTCGTTAAATAAGACGCTATAGGCTTGAGTCTATATCTGTCTATACCAGTGTGAAATGGTGTGTTGAGTTGTGTCCCTTCAGTACTGAAGTGTAACTCAGTCATTCAATAAATAGAGGTCAAATATATAAGTCCCACACTGCAATAATATTGAAGATAATATGATCAGCTACAATCCTTGATGGTGGTGCCCTACACTGGTTCTAGTCTAATGATCGAAACCAATAAAAGAATAATAGGCTATATGTATAATTAATGTTTCTACAGACTTTACTTATTAATTTAATTGCATCTACTTACAGCTTTCACCTCATTAATATATCTATATTAATTACCTATATATATATGCTTGTGTGCGAGTGTGAGTGTATGTACATATATCTATATATTTACACATATATACATGCATATATATGTATACATGTATAGGAATACATACATACATACATGCATGCTTACATACATACATACATACATACATACATACATACATACATACATACATACATACATACATACATACATGCATACATACTTGCAGAAAAAAGTTATGAATCAATTTAATTTTTGAAGGTACATATAAAATATCGCTCTATTTAATAAACATATACTTTGTTTATTTAATTAATCAATTTTTTTTTTGTATTTTATCATAGTCATATTTACAAATTTTTGTCTGGTTATTTATTTAATTTTTTAAAATAGCATTCATTTTAACACTCAAACATGTGCTTATATTCTTATACAAACACTTATCAGGAAAACAACTCACACATACTCACTATTTCCATTTATATACAGAACTAAACTAAAATACTTATTTTGATTACCATGGATTTTTTTCTTGTTTTCTCATAAAAATAAAGGACATCTATCATTGGGGGAAAAAAAACCCGCCCTACTTTCAAATTTTCTTTGTGTAGAATAAGCAGAAAATTACATCAAAAATTTATAATTTTAATCATACAACAAATATTTTATGCATTTTCCAGATATTTATCATAGTGTATAGTTTGAAGGAAAATTGTATAAATTTAGGTACGTTTTACTTATTAACTAACAATTATCTGAATAGATTACTTTTCAGTTATGAGAAGTATACTTTATCAAATTCTTTTTAAACTATTACTTAGGTTGTGTACTTTCATGTTTAATTTCTTATGCTGTTTTATTCTACATGTTAGAGTGCTTGTTTGATGCTTTGTAAGTAATGCTTGTTTAATGTTACTGTTATGTAGAACCTGCCTCTGTCTGCATATATACTTACTTAAGTGGCTGTACTTTCACTTTCAGTATGTACGTATTAGGCATGCTATTACATTCATAAACTGCACACACACACACACATATATTTATACATATATATGTATGTATACATATACACATATATTTATATGTATGTATGTAAGTATGTATGCATGTATGTATGTATCTCTCTCTCTCTCTCTCTCTCTATATATATATATATATATATATATGGATTGAAAAATAGGGTGTTAAGGTGTGAAGGGGTTAGTGTCATGTACACCTGTTATATCATCTTTTGCCCTATCATTTCTCTGGTTACTCTCTCTTTGGTTGTGAGTGTTGTTGTTGTTGTTAATGGTGGTAGTGGTGGTGATGGTCGTGGTTGTGTTGTCAGTATTATTTGTGTTGATTTGCCTGTTTTCATCATTGTTTTCATTGTTGCAGTTGCCATTACTATCCTCACTATTATCATTATTTTTACAGCTACATCATCATCATCATCGATTGAGTTATCATCAACATCCTCATCATCATCATCATCATCATTATCATTATTATTATTAATACTAAGGCACTGAGCTGACAGAACTATTAGCACACCGGGCAAAATGCTTAGCAGTATTTTGTCCATCTTTACGTTATGAGTTCAAATTCCGCTGAGGTTGACTTTGCCTTTCATCCTTTCAGGGTCAATAAATTAAGTACCGGTGAAACACTGGGGCCGATATAACCGACTAGTCCCCTATCCACAAAATTTCAACCCATGTGCTTGTAGTAGAAAGGTTATTACCATTATTACTACAATTATTATTATCAGTCTTGTTACCATTAGTTTTGTCATTCCTGTAGGTGTGAGTGTTGTCATTATTTTTATTCCAGCAAGTGGTTGTGGTGGTGTTGGCACTGGTTCTAGTGTTGGGGTTTATTAATATTTCTAAGTCTCTTTAACCCTTTCGTATTCAGATTATTTTGTCAAATGTAATGTTTTTTTAATTGACATTGTTTATAATTAATCATGCTTTATTTTGTAGCTATAAAGTTTTGATGATGAGATTGTATATTTCTAGAATGGCATTGAAGGGTAGGTGTGATAGGTTGAATCTGACGAGCTGGCAGAAACGTTAGCACGCCGGGAAAAATGCGTAGCCGTATTTCGTCTGCCGTTACGTTCAGAGTTCAAATTCTGCCGAGGTCGACTTTGGCTTTCATCCTTTCGGGGTCGCTAAATTAAGTACCAGTTACGCACTGGAGTCGATGTAATTGACTTAATCTGTTTGTCTGTCTTTGTTTGTCCCTTCTATGTTTAGCCCCTTGTGGGTAGTAAAGAAATAGGTTGGATCTGACTAGTTAGAACATAAAGCAGGTAGAATATTTGGGCCGGATATGGCCTGTTTCAATACCAAAGGGTTAAATGAGACTATGGCAGAGGTACTGGATATATTAATAGCCTGGTTCGGCTGCTCTACATTGATAAGGGGCAAATACCCTGTGAGCAATAAAGAAATAAATATTTACAACTCTTCAGACATGATGACCAGTAGCATATAGCCATTTGTGTTTTTTATGCTGGAGGTAAGTATACAGTTCTACTTCAGTTGGTGTCAATGAAAAAGCAACCCAAATGAAAAAGAGGTGAAACGTTATAACATTTTCCGGGAGGGAAAGACGAATTACATCCTATGGGATGATATTATTGTTATTATTATTATTATTATTATTATTATTATTATTATTATTATTATTATTATTATTATTATTAAGAAGTCAACGAACTGGCAGAATCATTAGCACGCCAGGCAAAATGCTTTGCAGTATTTTGTCTATCTTCACGTTCTGAGTTTGAATTCCCCCAAGGTCGACTTTACATTTTATCCTTTCAAGGTCAGTAAATTAAGTACCAATGAAACACTGGGGTCGATGTAATTAACTAGTTCCCATCCCCCACAATTTCAGGCCTTGTGCCTATAGTAGAAAGGAATATTATTATTATTAGGATGGTGAGCTGGCAGAATTGTTAGCACACCAGGCACAATGCTTTGTAGCATTTCATCCATCTCTTTTGGTTCTGAGTTCAAATTCTGCTAAGTTTGACTTTGCCTTTTATTTTTATGAGGGTCAATAAAATAAGTATCGGTTTAACAATGGGGTGGCGGGTTGATGTAATCAACTATACTCCTCCCCGAAATTGTTGGCCCTGAGCCAAAATTTGAAACCAATATATTTGTGTCTGTGTGCGTGCGTGTGTGTGTGTGTGTGTGTGCTTATGTATGTATGTCTGTGTGTGCGCGACTGTGTATTAGAGCAGTCAAATGACTGAAACAAGTAAAAGAATAAAAGAAGATATATATATATATATATAATATATAATATATATATATATATATATATATTATATATATATATATCAATAGATAGATATATTTATATATTTATATATACAGACACAAATCAAGGTTTGTGTAATCTTTGCTATATGTATGTGAGTAAATTGAAAGGAAGGTAAACACACACACACACACACACATACACTCACATACACTCACATGCACATGTTAAAAGAACATGTTAAATATATGCCACACTTTGCATTATGCTTAACACCCTACTGCATAACATGCACATCCATAAATACGCACACACACACACACATGTATGTGTATACATATGTGTGTATGTGTACATATGTATATGTATATATATAATATATATAATATATATATATATATATATATATGTATATATATATATAATATATATATATATATATGTATATATATATATATATATTATATATAATGTATGTATGTATGTATATATATTATATGTATATATATAAATATGTATATATGTATATGTATATACATATCATCATCATCATCGTCGTTTAGCGTCCGTTTTCTATGCTAGCATGGGTTGGACGGTTCTACTGGGGTCTGTGAAGCCAGAAGGCTTCATCAGGCCCAGTCAAATCTGGCAGTTTTCTACGGCTGGATGCCCTTCCTAACGCCAACCACTCCGTGAGTGTAGTGGGTGCTTTTTACGTGCCACCCGCACAGGTGCCAGACGTGTGTGTGTGTATGTGCACGCATGTGTATTTATATATATATATATATAATTATATATATGCATACATACATATATATACATATATATATATAATATATATATATATATATATATATATATATATATATATATATACATACATATATATATATGCATATATATAATATATAGCAGATGCTAAAAATTATAGGCCTATCTCTCTGACCCACACATCAGCAAAGTCATGGAACGAATAGTCCGTAAGAAACTAATCATGTTCTGAGAAAATGACTTACTGTCTGACACCCAGCATGGATTTCGACCAGGTAGAGGCTGCCAACACAGCTCCTGCAACATATGACTGGGTGTTGAAACAGCTATAATGGCTCAAATGTGGATGTAATATATCTTGACTTTGCAAAAGCCTTTGATAAGTCGACCATGGTATGATCTGTCACAAACTGCGTGGTCTCGGCATAGGCGGGAAAATTGGAGAGTGGCTGCACAACTTCCAAAAGACAGAAAACAGGCAGTTGTGAGCAATGGAGCCACCTCCAGGGAAACGCAAATAACAAGCGGTTGTCCCACAGGGCACTGTCTTGGGGCCACTGATGTTCATAGTGGCCCTTTCAGACATGCCTTCAGTTGCTACGATGACCACCCTTGCTAGCTATGCAGATGACACAAAAGTCTCCACGCAATACAAAACCCTGAAAATATTGTGCATCTGCAACATGAGCTCGACACAATATACAGGTGGGCTGAGGACAACAACATGCAGTTTAAGCAGGTAAGTTCCAGGCCCTGCGCTACTGGCACACAAAGGTAAATGACGTGAAGACTGGATACACTGGCCCAGGAAGAATGCAATCCCTGAGTCAAAATCAGTGCGTGACCTGGGCATTGACATGAGCAATGATGCATCTTTCCAAATGCATATTGCTAATCTGGTGTAAAATGCAGACGGCTAGCTGGATGGATTCTCCGAACTTTCAGAACAAGAGAGAAGAGACACTGATGGTCCTATGGAAAACATTTGTCCTCAGCCGCTTGGACTACTGCTCCCAACTTTGGTCACCACACAATATAAAACAAACAGCAGAACTCGAAGCAACTCAAGAGAAGCTACCAAAGAAAATCGTCTCAATGCAAAATGTCAGCTACTGGAAAGACTGAAGGTATTAAACCTCTTCTCCCTGGAGCGGAGGCAGGAGAGATATGCAGTGATATACATCTGGAAAATCCTGGAGGGTCTTGTCCCAAACTTTGGCATTCAAAGTTACTCCAACCGCAGAACGGGGCGGCTGCGTGGTGCCAAGGATTCCAACATCACCATCAAAATACAGGTCCAGATACTGCAACAGCTTGGGTTTCAGAGGACCACAGCTCTTTAACATCCTCCCTAAATGCCTGAGAGACTTACATGGTGTGGATGTGGGTTTCTTTAAAACTAAACTGGATCTCTTCTTGTTGGGTCCCAGATGAACCTACCTCACGACAGGAGACACGGATGCGGGCAGCAGCATCGAACTCCCTTGTGATCAAGTCCACGTATCAGAGGTGGATTCACAAAATAGTGTAGCTCATTCAGCGGTGGTGCCCCAGCATGCCGCGGCCTTCGGGCTAAAACATTTAAGGATTTAAGGATATATATATATATACTGTATATATATACACACACACACACACACGTACATGCACACACACATATATATACACGTGTATGTGTGTGTGTGTGTGTATATTTTACGGTAGGGTATAAAGCATGACACAGACTAAGGCATATCTCTAACACACGGTCTCCTTTCTCCTTTCCACCGAAAGTTGAACCTTCCAAAAAAACCCTTTCCAACAACTTATCCGATGTTTTTTTTTTTTCATTTATTTATCATTATTTATTCATTTATTTATTTATTATTTATTTATTTATTTATTCATTCCCTCTCCTGTCATATAGACCAATATTGAATTAATCGGTTATTTTTATTATTTTGCCGCCATTTCTGCATTGTAACCAGTTATTCATTTGAATATAGGAATACATACATACATACATACATATATATATTATATATATATATATATATATATATATTACCTAGTTTCTTTCATATATGAAAAATCAAATAAAATTCCAAATTTACCTAATTTTACTACTTTCCTGCTTGCCATCTTGTGTAAGTTTACCCCTCCTTTCAATTCACTCACATACATATTGCAAAGATTACACAAACCTTGTTTTGTTTTGTTTTGTTTTTTGTTCTGTGTTTTTTTTTTATCCTTCTTCTTTTTTTTCCTTTTGCTTCTTCTTCCTATACTTCTTCTTCTTCTTCTTCTTCTTCGGCTTTACCTAATTTTTAAAATGGAATCTTGTGTTCTGTTTTGTTATTCCTTTTCTTTTCTTTTTAAAATTTAAATGCAATAACAGAAAATGTATTGCAGAATGTAACTTTTACATACATACATACATACATACATACAGATATATTTACACATACATTCATACATACATATATATATATAATATATATATATATATATATATATATATTATATATATATACATATATATATATATATATATATATATATATATATATATACATTATATATATATATATATATATATATATATATATATATATAATATATATATACATATATATATATATATATATGCATATTGTATATATGTGTGTATATATACACACACACACATATATATATATTCATACATATACATACACAAGCACACATACACAAATGAACATGGACACAAACACAGACACACACACACACACTCACATACACATACATATATATATATATATATATATATATATATATATATATATATATGAGAGAGTGCATAACAAAGATGCAGATAAACTTATACACAAATATATGCATAAATAATACCTTGCTTACACACACACACACACACATACACACACACAAATATTTACATAGACAAATATAATTATGCATGTATGTGTGTGTGTGTGTGTATACACACAGACATATATACACATACATATATATAAAGATATATTTGTATGTGTATAAAGTCTCTTAAGAATGCAGAAAACTCCAAGAAATGAGAAATATTTTCATTTTCAAATGAAGTTAAATGAAATGTATAACCTTAGCATAAGCTGCCTGACTCCCTGTTGCCAACCAAAATGTACACAAATGTGAAATTCTGGTTAAACTGTAAAATGTGTCACAGAACAAACAGCATAGATTTTCTTTCAGTATCAAACTATTTGACCATTTTAACTGTAATGTGTTTTAGTTACCTAAATGTTTTATCTTGAAACAAGATTTGCAATTCATAATGAGATTTCTCATAAAAAGTACCAAAACATTAACATTTCTCAGCAACATGAATTCACAGACAATATAGAGGATAACCGTTGCTAGAGATTATACCACCATCACAACAACAACAATCATATTTGTATGCAGAAATAATTCTGGAGAAATATCACTGAAAGTATATTTATCTACAATATTTTATTGCATTTTAACTTTTTCGTTTCAATGAAATCATTCTAAATATTCCGAGAGTGGAAAATATAATAAAAGATCTAATATTAAAATCCTTGTGAAAATTATAAACTTTGTGAGGAAGCATGATATTGGGGCTCTTAGGAAACACAGAAAGCAGAAGGAATTTTTCCAAGGAAAAACTGAAGAACTTTTATGGTAAAAGTTAAATAAGGAACTTTTGAGATGGAAACCTAATGTAATAATACAAATTGAAAGCTATAAAAGAACTTCAATGAAATATGCTAATCATGAATATCTCTGAGGGACTCTGATGTAAGACATCTCATGAATATTCTAATGTAAGTTACCAGGTAACCTTAAATAACCCAGCATTAGGAACTTTCATAGAAAGCTAAATATTGATTTTCTACATTAAGAGAAAGCTTCATATATATATATATATCATCATCATCATCATTTAACGTCTGCTTTCCATGCTAGCATGGGTTGGACGGTTCAACTGGGGTCTGGGAAGCCCGAAGGCTGCACCAGGCCAGTCAGATCTAGCAGTGTTTCTACAGCTGGATGCCCTTCCTAACGCCAACCACTCCGTGAGTGTAGTGGGTGCTTTTTATGTGCCGCCGACACAGGTGCAAGACGAGGCTGGCGAACAGCCATGCTCGGATGGTGTTTTTTATGTGCCACCGACACAGGTGCCAGACGAGGCTGGCGAATGGCCACACTCGGATGGTGTTTTTTACGTGCCACTGGCACAGGGGCCAGGCGGGGCTGGCACGGCCACGATTGGATGGTGTTTGTTACGTGCCCACAGCATGGAGGCCAGTCGATGTGGTACTGGCTACGGCCATATTCGGATGGTTTTCTTATGTGCCACTGGCACTGGTATCACAAAATACAAATTCCATTGATGTTCATCGATTTTGATTTGATTTGATTTATATATATATATATATACATACATACATACATATATATATACATAAATATATATTATATAGGGGAAATGTATTGCAAATTCAAATTAATAACAGTATATTACTGGTATTTATTTCATTGACCTAGGGAGGGTAGAATGCTAAGTTGACTGTAGAAGGATATGGAATTGCAGTGTAAAAGAATGAATCTAAATTCAAGGCTCTATTTTATTTGGCATTTTGGAAACACTTGTCGCAGGTGGTGGTGGTGTTGTTGTTGCTGGTAAATGAGGATGTATTTCTAGGGCTGTGTGTAGATGTAATTAACAATATCCATGAACAATTAACAGAAAATTTTATGACTGCACATAGTGTTTTCTGTGTTGGTCTTTTACAAATACTAACAGCAATAACTACATACCGGGAGATTCACGAGAAATTAACTGGCCTATCACATTTGGAAAAGAAATTTTGCAGTATATTCATGATGATAAAATCTCTCTTTTCTATCTGCCACTGGTTGGTGGTAAGTGAGAATGGAGATGTAAAATGGCTGTCTCAACATTCTGCAATTAGTGTGAAAAATCCACCTTTATGCAGGGCTCAATGAAAAAGTTCCAGAAAGCTGAATTACATGTTGACTTGATGCTGATTGGTCAGTGAATCAGCCAATCATGTAAAATTACAGTGGTCTTATCATGGCGATCTAGTGATTCACTTCCAAATCTGCTGCACACTAATATAAATAATCTTCTTAAAATATCTGACAGAGTTCTCTGATTAAAACCTAAACCTCAAAGTAGAGGTGGCATAGAAGCTACAGCAGCATATAACATTTGGAGACACTACCTACATTTGATAGATATAAAGAGATAAAGAATAATTCCTTTTGCAGCATATTACCAAGAAACCCAATAACAAATATAACAGGAACAACAGTATAGCAAAAAATCACGTCTTCAATGCTGGCTTTCTTCTTCAGCTCTCAATAGTTACTAACTCTTTGCAAAGCTTGAGTGAGATCCATAATGTAACTCTGCTCTGAAATTTGAAACGATGCTACTGATACAACTACAGACATATTAAATTGCTCTATTACAAAAATCACCCAACTGATTGGCATAACATTCCTGCCCAAAATAACCTCTAATCCACACCCAAGTTATCTCTTTTTCCTGCCTCTTCTATGATTATTACAGTAACCTCTAATCATTGGAGCTGGTTCCTCTTCTTCCTCATGTTACTTGTCTCTATTTTGTCACTTAGGTGGCCACCAACGTCTACCTATAATTTTTCCTATAAAGTGTCAATGGCAGTAATCTCTGTCTATGAAGAGTATAGGTACAGCCTTTTCCTCCAGAACAAACTATTCATTAAAAAAAACAAATGGGAAAATCAAAACCCTCATAAACATTTGCAGTAAAGTAACTAGAATCATTTCATTTTATATCAAGAGCACTCAGAGAGCACAAACCTCCACCAGGCAACATCAATGTCCTCTCAACGATTAGCCAGAGATGATTTTTAAAATGAGAATATCTGAAATAAACTTGACTGCTCTCACAAACGAGAATACTAAAAATGAACTTGACCACTCTCAAAAATTAAGTAAAAAACATGGAAAAATAATCCAGAATCCTTGTCCAGTACCAGATTGATCCCAAAATCTAATCAGTTCATGTCCGTCATGAGGCCAAACATCCCTGAAAGTTTCATCTGAATCCATTCAGCAGTTCTTGAGATATCTTGTCCACGGTCTAACAAACAAACAAACAAACATGACTGAAAACAATACCTTTGCCTTAGTTAAAGTGGAGGTAATAAGCCAAGAGAAATATCCATAGCAAATATAGCTTAACCTTTACATAACATTACCTTCGTCAACAATGCTATTTCTACCTTACTTTCTGTGCACAGATATTAAGTACATTTTACCTTATTCAGAACAGCAAGGTTTTCTTCAGCCAACTTATACATAACTTTTCTCTTAAAATGATGAACAGTGAACAGTAACAGTCTGTGTATGCTGAGTAATTTACTGAACAGTACTACATTTCCAGTGCCCTTGAGTCACTTATGACAGAAGCTTTCAGTCATCTTTTCTTATTCAAGTGAGTGTTAAATAGAGTAATGCCCTTGCTCCTAATTTGTTTAATCTACTTGTAGCACCTATGTTGCACTCAACATCACAAATTGCAGCAGGTACTCTTGGGTTTTTTCTGTTCAGCTGCCACTTTTCAGCTTCTTCAATATCTGTTCCAATTGATTTCATATATGGTGTTATGATATAGTTTTGCACACTAATCATTAACATGAAATTCATTTTCGACATAAATCAATAAATAAAGAGTTAGAATTAACAGCTTTTAAAGTTTGCAAGTTTTGGGTAATTTTAGCTAATCGTAAGCCACAGACGCATTTATGCCTTTCCATAGTAACAAGCCAAGCTGATACCAAGCTGTTTGCATGTGCAGTCATTTTTCACTTTTTAAGTGGTGGTTGTGGGATGTGCAAAACATAATAACTAAATAGGCTTTAAATCCTACACCAAAATTTTTTTCACGGTAGTAGTGGTGGAGAAATACGTACAGTGATGGGTATGTAATCATGAATTAAAATATGTATGGAGATCAAAGTTGGTTATGCGTGCATATTTAGACGTTTTCTGTATTTTTCGATGAAAAAACTTTCTTTATTTAAACGTTCTTGTAAAGAAATTGCATCTTTCCACTGGTAGAAGGAGAAAACTGTGAAATTTGGTTTGCTGTTCCCTGCACATTTCACTATGTGTTCACTTAAAGGAATTTGTCTGTACTGCAGGAACCAGATCTGCTTTTTATGTTAGTTGTTCTCCGTCTCAATGTCATACTTGTCTGTCCTATATAGTGATGTCCACAACCCAAGCAGGTTATTACATAAATTAAATTCTCAGAGGTACAATTGAAGTTGGTTTTAATTGTGAACCTCTCTCCTTGTTTGAAAGGAAATCCGAGCCTTCAAGTAGGTTGGGGCATGTTCCACAGTTTGGGCGTCCACATTTTTTAACCGTTAGTTTTGTGGTTCTTGTGTAAAGATTTGCATTTGTTAGAAGTCTCTTTAGCGATTTGTGTTGTTTTTTGCATTTGATGAGTTTATGCGTTTTCAGGATGTTGTTCATTTTTGGGTCTCCAGTTAGTAAAGAAATATTTTGCACAATAGTGTTGCATGTTTCATTGTTTCTAGGTTTGTGGGTTGATATATACAATAGTGTTTTGAGATGAAGTGTGGTGTTATGCTTTGTTGTCCTTAGTGTCTTTTATGTCTAATTTCTTGGCATGCTAAATTCCATCGTCTATAAGAGATGGTGGATATTGTCAGTTAGTGTTGTTTTGATGTCTTGAAGACGAAGGTCCCAAGTAGTTCTGTCAGACACTAGTGTGCAAATCCTTTTGCCAAATTAAAGGGGATATTCACTTTGATGTATTTCAGGTGGTATGAGATAAAAAAGAGATATTGTTTCGAGTCCGTTGATTTATGATAGATGTTAGTTATAATTTGGTTGTTGACTTTTTTGTTATCATAATATCCAAAAATCGGAGCTGTTTTTTGTTGTATTCCATTGTGAATTGAATTGAATGTTACTATTTATATCATTTAGTGTTGATTTGAAGTTCAAAAGTTTGTCAAAGGTCTCCTTCCAAATGATAGAACAGTCATACAAGTATCTTTTCCAGCTTTCTCTTATGTAATTGTGAAATGGATAACCATATTTTTGAAGTGACACTTCATATGTGGTGAATTCAAAATAACCCATTATCAGGTTCGTAAGAACAGGGGCTGCTTTCATTCCAATCGTAGTTCCACATTTTCGACGACTGCATGTGTCATCAAATAGGAAATAATTGTTCTGAAGTATAAATTTTAAAGATTCAATAATAAAGATCTGATTTATGCATTCCGGGAGTACTTCGGGGTACTTTTCCAACCAAAATTTGATTGCTTTTATTCCATAGTCATGTGGGATGTTGGTGTAAAGATTGATAACATCGAAGAAAACCAATATTGTCTCTTCATTAATTGTTTTTGGTAGGTGTTCTAGCATGTCTAAATCATCTTTAATGAAACTTTTGGTGTATTTCAGCAAGAGTTTCAGTAGGATGTATAGAAAATTTCTTAGGCGGTGGGTTTCACAGGCTGGGCCAGCTATAAATGGGCCTTAACTTTAAGTCTTCTGGCGCTTGGATATTTATGTATTTGCCTTGTGATTGTTTGCAGGCTTCATTGATTATTTTTCTCTTGTGTATTTTAGGAAGACCGTAAAAAAGACTGGGTTTACATCTGAAGTTCGTGATATAGTCTGTTTCTTTTTCTGTCAGGTCTTTTCCGTGTAGAAGTATTAAGGATGCAAGATTTTTCATTGTTTTTTTGTTGTTTATAGTTTACAACTCTTTCGTAGAAGGCATCATTTTCTAGCATGGATAATACTAGGTTTTTGTAGTATTCTGTGTCCATCAGGACTACAGCACTTCCTTTGTCTGCTTCTTTAATTGTCAGGTCTTTGTCCTTTTGTAGTTCAATTAGATTTTTCCATTCTAGATTGTTGAGGTTCGAATTAATTTTTCGTTTATGGAAAGTATATAGGAAATTTTGGATATAGTATCAGAAGTCATCTAGTGTTTTATTCCTACTTTTACGTGGAAGGTAATTACTTCTGTTTTTAACCAGTGACTCATCTTCATTGTTGTAATCGGCTAGTGCTTCTGCAAGTTGTAGTTTTCTGCAGAATTCCGAAATACTGTCTTTAATTTCATTATGGATAGCGTGGGGTTGGAGTAAACTTTAATCCTTTAGCTAGTATACTGATTTTTGTTGTAGAGAGAGCTCTCTTTGATAAATTTATTACTCTGGGTTTCTCCTGTACGTTTTGTTCCAACGTGTGTCCCTGTTTCTCTCCACTTGGTCTAACGAATGTTTACTGCAATTTGGTTGGTAGAAGTTATTAGTGTTATTATTGTTATTAATAAAATCAGTATTGTTATTGTTATTTATTATATTGAGATTGCTGGAAGGTTGGTGTTGTTGTCTGGGTAAACTGGTTGGAAGTACGTATTTTGAGTTTCTTCGTTGGAATAAATGTTAGGGTGCTTAATTATGTTTGGGATGCTGAGGAGTTAGTTGTGCTGTCTGGGTAAATAGGTTGAGAATCCGTAGGTTGAGTTTCTTTGTAGAGGGATAAAGGGAGTCTCTTGGACGTTTTTAGTTGCTGTGGAGAAAAAATTACTCATAATCCTAGGTTGGTTTCTTGAACAACACCCTGAAAGGGCATAAAATCATCAAATGCAAAAAACAACACAAATTGCTAAAGAAACTTCTAACAAATGTGAAGCTTTACACAACAACCACAAAACCAACGGTTAAAAAATGTGACTGCCGAGACTGCAGAACATGCCCCAGCCTACTTGAAGGGTCGGATTTCCTTTTCAAACAAGGAGAGAAGTTCACAATTAAAACCAACTTCACTTGTGCCTCTGAGAACCTAATTTATGTAATAACCTGTTCAGGTTGTGGACATCACTATATAGGACAGAGAAGTACGACATTGAGAGAAGCACTCTACATAAAAAGCAGACTCAGTTTCCACAATACAGACAAATTCCATTAAGTGAACACATAGTGAAATGTGCAGGGAACATCAAACCAAATTTCACAGTTTTCTCCTTCTACCAGTGGAAAGATACAATTTCTTTACAAGAACGTTTAAATATAGAAAATTTTTTCATTGAAAAATACAGAACACGTCTAAATATGCACGCATAACCAGCTTTGATCTCTTTACATATTTTAATCCATGATTACATACCATCACTGTACATATTTCTCCCCACTAAACTAGTTTTTCAATGTTTGTGTATGTATGTATGTATATATATGCGTATATATATATATATAGTTATATATATATATATATATATATATATATATATAATATATATATATATATATATATATATATACACATACATATATATATATATTCCCCCACCGAAAGCTAAACAATTATCTCCCCTCTCCACAATAACACAATAATAACGATAACTAATAACTTCCCTTTATATTTTTCTACTTTTTGAATCATTCATAAATTTCACACTCAACATGGACCAAAAAGTTTCCTCTTAAGAAAATACGTATTTAAATAAATTTTAATGTCATGAATAGTGAAAGCGAAACCAGTTGACAAACACAATGCAAGATATACTAAAAATTACATTAAAAGTATGTAAATTGTAGTTTATAATCAAAATTCCCCTCTTTCTCTTACTATATATATATATATATATATATATATATATATATTACTTGTTTCCATTATTTGATTGCTACCTTGATGAAGCACCACCCGAAAGAATTTTTAGTTGAAAAACATCGACCCCAGTGCTTATTTTTATCTTTTTTTAAAGCCTGGTACTTATTCTATCATGACCTTTTGATGAACTGCTAAGTTATGGGGATGTAAACACACCAACGCCAATTGTCAATTGGCAGATGGGGAAGGGGGCCAAACACAGACACAAAGACACATACACATAGATATACACACACACAAACACATATATACATACGACGGTCTTCTTTCAGCTTCCGTCTACCAAATCCACTCACAAGGCTTTGGTCAGCCCAAGGCTATAGTAGAAGACACTTTCCCAAGGTACCATGCAGTAGGACTGAACCTGGAACCATGTGGTTGGGAAGCAACCTTTTTACCTCACATCTACATTATGTTCAAAGAATTTTTGAATTAGTGATTGAAGATGTATATGTGGGGAAAATTACAAGAAAGAATGTCTCCAGTAAAAGCTTTCAGATGGTAATACGAGGATCAACAAAAGACAACATATAAATGTTAATATTGATGTATTCTAAGGCGCCGAGCTGGCAGAACCATTATTTAGGGCGGCGAGCTGGCAGAAACGTTAGCACGTCGGGCGAAATGCTTAGCAGTATTTAGTCTGCTGCTACGTTCTGAGTTCAAATTCCGCCGAGGTCGACTTTGCCTTCATTCTTTCGGGGTCAATTAAATAAGTACCAGTTACGCACTGGGGTCGATATAATCGACATAATCCGTTTGTCTGTCCTTGTTTGTCCCCTCTATGTTTAGCCCCTTGTGGGCAATAAAGAAATAAGAACCATTATTTCATCCAACTCTATGTCTTGAGTTTAAACACCACCAGGGTTGTCTTTGCTTTTCACTCCTTTGGGTCAATAAAATGAGTACCAGTTGAGAACTGGGGCTAATGTAATCAACTTACCCTTTCGTCCGAAATTACTGGCCTTGAAATCAATACTGAAACATCCTTGCGCTTTGTTGAAGCAGCTAAATGTACACACTGATTGAGAAAATTCCATGCTGGGAGCAACTTCTTTGAAAGTATCCATAAATTGGACTTTTAGAAAGAAAGGTGATAGTAGGAACGACCTCAGGTTGACAGCAAGGTCTCTTAGATCCAGTTGCACTCTAAGTTTATTTTAGGTTAAAATTAGGCATCATACAAACGTATGGAATCGAATTCTCAACACCGAGAGACGTCCATGGTTATGATGGTGATGATAACTTCCTTGTATTGCCCATGATCTTTTCTCTTCCTATTGCTTGGAGGCAGAAGGGGAGGGAAAGGGGTGGAGAAGGAAGGTGGGGAGGAGGAAGAGGAAATTAGAGATAGGTGGAGGTGGAGGAGGGAGAAGAGGTAGAGGAAGAAGAGACAGAGGAGGAAGAGGTGGAGAAGGATGAGAAAAAGGTAGAGGAAGAGGTGAAGGAAGAAGAGGAGAAGGAGAGGAAGGAGAGGAAGAGGAGGAGGTAGAGTGGAGGAGGAGGTGAGGGGAGGAGAAAGAGGTGGAGGAGGAAGGAGAGGTGGAGAAGGAGAGAGTGGGGAGGAAGAGGGGAGGAGAAAGAGGTGAATGATGAAGGAGTGGTGGAGAAAGAGGAAGAAGAAAGAGAGGTGGAGGAGGAGGAAGAAGAGGTGGAAGTGGAGGTGGAGGAGGAAGAGGGAGAGGTTGAGAAGGGGGATGTAGAGGTGGAGGAGGAGGGGAGGTCGTGGAAGAGGTGGAGTAGGAAGAAAAGGAAGAGGAGGAGAGGAAGAGGCAGAAGAGGTAGGGAGGAAGGAGAGGAGGAGGGGAAGAGGCGGAGGGGAAGAGGCGGAGGAGGAGGCAGAAGAGGTGGAGGAGGAAGAAGAAGAACAAGAGGTGGAGGAAGAGGAGAAAGAAGTGGAGGCGGCAAGAGAGGAGGGGAGGAGGTGGAAGTGGGGTGGAGAGGTGGAAGAAGAAGAAGAAGAAGAAGAAGAAGAAGACGAAGAAGATATACTTTATATATTATTTTATACGGCTATACTTGAAACCAACTGGTTTAGAAACAAAGCATTAAAAATTTCTATATTTTCATTTCGTGATATAAATTCTTGTTTTAATGATCTCCCTAGCTTAACTTTTGAAATTTCTAACACTCTTTCTTTACGTTCCCTTGTTATCTCTTCTTAGTTTTATCATATTATCTACACTTCTGTCTTCACCTCATAATCTGTACTTTCCTTCTCATGTGAGTCTTTTTTCTCATCTTTTAACACCTTCACCTGTTTTGTCTCTTCCCTCATTCTATGCTTTATCTTCCTTCTACTTTGTAAACATAATATGAAATTTTCTACAATCGAAGCCATAACACTATTCAGAGAGACAACTCCATCAGAGAGTTTCTAAAATCCTTGTTGTTATTTGATATCAGATGTGGAGATATCTGATATCTGAACTTTTGACCTTTCTAAACCTGTTGTTCACATTTCAATTCCAGTTGAATGACATAGAGAAAACCGCTCAACAAATCTAAATTCCCTAGCAGGTAACTTGCTCTAAAATCGAACTTAGGTCTTCTACATAAGGTTCACCTTTGAATTGGCCAGGCATTTTACTTTAGATTTGTAATTGTGTTTATCTTCATTTTCAATGCCCTTCAGCTGACTACTGCTGGTACTTAATCAATAGCTCTCCTAACAGAACCAGTGACTGTTAATCACTACAGTTGACTGCACTATTTGTTAAGTGACACGATACACAGAGAAGAACTGATACCCACATGGCAAACAGAGCCATCATCATCAGCAGCAAAACAATAGATGATTTATTGCATACCTAGTTACATACATCACTGTGCAGAGCAAGTACATCTTTTACAAATACATGTCTTCTTATATGCTTCAACTGCTTTCTCAAACTATATTCAATGAATTCTTACAGATGCAGGGGAATGTCTGGGAAGATCTAGAAGACTATTATGGCTTTAGGGAATAATTGCAAAATCGTCATTTACAATTTATTTCGATTTTTTTGTTTTGACTTTCACATTCTTAATTTCTTTTTTTTTTTTACATTGAAGAATATTTCACTATTTAACAAAACTAATAGGATTTAGGATTTTATTTCTGTACTTAATTCTTTCTCACACTTCTGCTTCTTTTTTTTTTATTCACTCAATGAATTTTTTTTTTTAAATATGTAAGAACAACTATTTTTTAATGCTTCCTCTACCTACACACCTAAAGAAATTTAAGCAAGCAAATATAACAATTTATTTATTATTTAAGGATCCAAAGTTTGGTATTAGTCTACCATAAATACAGTGTAAGTGCAAGTGAGTTTTTATTCTTACTGCAAAAGTGAAAAGCTCTAAAATAGAAAGAATAAAGACAAACACACCATAATTAATATTTATTTAATGATGACAAGAATTTTTTGATTATCAAAGTATGAGAATCTGTTGATGCTCATGATTATGTGAACACCAGACATCATGTAACTATGATCTTCTATTTGAACAATAATCTTAATTAAACACACAAGAAATATATCAATTGAAATTACATTTATTTTAACATAGGTTAAAGCTTATTTTGTTTCATTTATACATGTATTTCTTTTTTATTCTATTCATTTTATATGGCAAACTTTTCTGTCATTTTTAGTGGATAGAAATTCTGAGCTTCCTTGACAGTTTCTCTTCCCATACTGTCTATAATATGAAAACAGACAAGTTATATTTCTTCAGATGTATTTTCATCAATTTCTTTTTTGACCATAGAGCTCTCCTAAAAGATAGTCATCTATTTTTGTTATATCTATTTATTTTGCCAAAGTTTCATGACTACCAGACATATTTTTATTCAACCAAAAATATATAAAATTGGAAAATGGAATTTATTATTGAATTCCAATAAAAATCACTTTGGATCACTGAGAAAATACTGGATATTGTAAAATAAGACACACACACATATACATACACACACAAAAAAAAATCGTTACAAACATAAGAAGAAAGAATTGTTAAAAGTTCTCAACTTGAATCATAGCTATAATGCTTTGGTTGATAGTCATTTTATGTTGCATAAAACAGAAGGCAGAACTAACTACTAACTTTGACGGCTATAGTACTTCTCTGATTGCTATCCAAGCATGACTATTTCTGCTTGACTACTATGATCTAACAGTAATACAGTTTTAGTGATGATATTTTCAGTATTTTCTGTATCCATTCCAAGGGTGTCATTATGGTGGAACATTAATTGAAAGCAATCTTTAAATATTGGTCAGTGAAAAAAAAGTAAAAAATAAAAAACTAAAATAATATTGAACATTTATTTTCTTTATTTTTATTTCACCTAAAATTTTATTTCATTTTAGTATAGCACAGACAAGATAGTATTCAGAGAGTAGTTTTTAAATAATTTTATATTTTTCCAACTTCTAACCATTATAAGATGAAGTTAAAACAGTATTTTGTAAGTCAGTAGACTGATGCAAGCAAATTAAAGTATCTTGCACCAAACATAAGGTATTAGGCATGAGTCTGGAATCTTTAATCATTCAACCTAGATTTTGGCTGTGGTTATTATAGGAAATAAAGCTTAGACAGCTCTCACAAACCTTGATCTATATATATATATTCTTTTATTCTTTTACTTGTTTCAGTCATTTGACTGCGGCCATGCTGGAGCACCACCTTTTAGTCGCACAAATCGACCACAGGACTTATTCTTTGTAAGCCTAATAATTATTCTATTGGCCACTTTTACCGAATTGCTGAGTTACAGGAACTTAAACACACCAACATTGGTTGTCAAGTGACGTTGGGTGGGGAGACAAATACAGACACACAAAATATATACATATATATGACAGGCTTCTTTCATTTTCCATCTACCAAGTCCACTTACAAGGCTTTGGTAGACCCAAGGCTATAGTAGAAGATACTTGCCCAAGGTGCCATGAAGGGGCTCTGAACTTGGATTGATGTGGTTGGGAAGCAAGCTACTTTTATTCATTTCATTTGCCATAGAGGTAGTACAAAGATGAGTAGCTTTGCAGACTGGACAAGACATTAATGAGGCGAATGATAATGATACAAGATGATAAGGATGGGAGAAGACAGAAAGCACCCACCGACCCTCTGCTACTCTATAACATCGTTCTTTTAATAAAACACATATTGAGGTAATAACTCTCTTACAATTTACAATGTTTTATAATTTCTTTGGACTAACAGGTCCATTACCATTAAAAAAACAATTAGACACATATTGAAGTCACGTCCCCGATTAATTCTCTTGCAGCCTGCAGTCATCTTACCACACAGCCACACCTGCACCTAAAACACTTACCACACAGCCACACCTGCACCTAAAACACTTACCA
>NC_043005.1:43596317-43621317 GCF_006345805.1 Octopus sinensis
ACTGAAAATTTCCCTGTCATTTCTTATCTCATCTCATTTTCTGACTATTGCCAATATTAAGTTGATAGTCTTGTGAACTGATCCCTTCAGTTGGCATCAAATATTATTGGTCAGCTCTCGATGTTTCTCTCTACCAATGAATGGATTAACTCATATGCATCAAGGCTTTTTAACAATGTATTTCTTACTATTGTGACCAATATAGTCTGCAAACCTGAATGACTATAATTCTCTATCAATCAATAATTCTAGTTTGGCAAATACAACTATATATTAGACTTCTATTTTGATGTACATCTGCAATATAATCTGCAGGGTTTGTTCATGAGAGAAGAAGAAAAATGAATAAAAGGTCTCTCATAATTACTGAGAAGAAATACACTAATACTTATCATCATCATCATCATCATCATCATCATCATCATTATCGTCGTCGTTGTCGTTGTCATTGTCATCATCATCATCATCATCATAACTAAACTGAATTTATCATTAAAAGTTCAACCAACTCTATGCTAACATGGGTTGGATAGGTTTATGAAACAGAGTCTCTGCATTTACCACTGTATTTTTTTTTTTTGTTCTTTCTCAAAAAATACAAACTTCTAAATTCTTCTCTACTTACCCCAGGGTTAATTTTACTCATTCTAGTCCATAGACTGTTTAGTTGTTTAGAATTGGTGTTCAGCTTCACATGACATATTTCTCATCACAAACTAGTAATGGAGCCCCTACATACAGCTGTTTGACCTGTCAGAAGCAGTAACCAAATGCTACTCATATTGCTTTCAAATTTTGGCACAAGGTCAGCATGTTTCGGGGAGGGGATATGTCGATTACATAAACCCCAGCGCTTGACTAGTACCTATTTCATTGACCCCCGAAAGGATGAAAGGCAAAGTCAACCTCAGTGAGATTTGAACTCAGAACATAAAGAAGGATTTTGCTCAGCATGCTAACAATTCTGCCAGATGGCTACCTTTTAAATGCTAGTCATATTACATGCTATCATCTAGGACAGTCAAAACTGTAGTCCAGGATATAAAAGAGGATGGGAGGGCTATTGTTGGTATGCTTTTGATCTGATCATAGATCTGTTTGATCAAATATGACCTGGGGTTAAAGAGTAATCATGATGATTATTGCAATAAAGTGGCTACTGCAGGAATCAAGATGATTCACGTGATGTCCACTTTATACAATATGATTTGTCTGTCAACTTCAAATTTAGATCTGCAGTTCCAAAGCTGAAAAATACCAAATTTTCTCTCCAGAAAACACAAGTGAAATTTTTTAACCATCTTCCTCCCTTACCACTGCCAACCACATCTGTGGAAGACAAAAGAATTTTGCCTCATCATCATCATTACATCATAATCATCATTGTTTAGCGTTTTCCATGCTGGCATGGGTTGGCTGGCTTGATAGGAGCTGGTCAGTCAGGGAAATGTCCAGACACCAAATTGCCTGTTGTGGCATGGTTTCTACAGCTGGATGCCTTTCTTAATGCCAATCACTTTACAGAGTGTGCAGGTGCTTTTGTAAGTGCCAGCATGAGTGCATTTTACATGGCACCAGCACTTGTAAAGGACAAGCCTGTACGTATGGGTGACAACAATTTTATTTGGCATATGATTTTCCTTTCTTTCACTTTTAAAAAGTTTGAAACCATCTGGATATTATCAAACATGGCAATTGTGTGCTTTCTTTTCAATTGTCAGCTTCCACTGTTATGGACACCTACCATTTTCCTTCTCATGAGAGATGGTGGTCGAGTCAACATTTGGTCATAGAAAAATCTGATTTTTCAAAAGTCTTATGACACTGTGAAAGACACAAAGAATTTGAGAATTTAAAATTCACTTTACATTTCAATATTGAAAAATGATAATTCAAATAAGTTGTTCTAATACAACATCATCATCATTGTTCCATACTGGCATGGGTTTGACAGGATCTAATGTGTCCAAGAACTGCATCCAGCACCAGTGTCTGCTTTGACATGGTTGCTATGGCCAGATGCCCTTTATAATGCCAACCACTTTACAGTGTGGACTGGGTACTTTATTTTTTTTTCTCCTGTTCCCTCCACTGTGGAGGTCACCATGAAGTTTGCAGGACTATGAGCCCTGGGGAGAAATGGTGGGGTGTGGTCAACTTCATATTAAGGTACAAGGTGGGGATTATTATGGGAGTGGGGAGCAGAGCTGGTTCCCGCAGAGAGATCTGCATGGCTACTCACAAAATGTAGGGGAAAATGGGAACGATAAAAAGTGGAAGAGAAAATGATCAGATGGAGCTGTAAAACATAGATAATGGTGATAAAGAAATATATTCTACAGATATATAACTGTCTAACTAATTATGAAAATATCACAAGGTATTGTTGTTTAACTCCAGGTCAACACTAATTGTGCAAATTTATGATCAAAGTTTTTCTAGCTGTGACCTTCCAATTTTTTTCTTGGGGCAAATTGTAATCCAATATCTCCAAGTGGCTGAGAAATATTGATTTTTATTTTTTTTACAAATAATATTTCTGTAACTTCTAAAACGTTTTGAGCTGGCAGAATTCAATAACACATCAGGCAAAACGCTTAGTGACATTTTGTCTGTCTTTACATTCTGAGTTCAAATTCTGCAGAGGTCAACTTTACCTTCCTTTCTTCCTTTGGGGTAGGGGTCAATAAAATAAGTACTAGTCGAGCACTGGGATCGATGTAATCAGCTTACCCACTCCTTCAAAATTGCTGGCTTTGTGTCAAATTTTGAAACCAATATTTTTGTAAGGTCTGGTATTTATTTCTCACATTTATAGCCCATAGGGTTAAGTATTCTACTTATAAGTTCTAAAGCAGCGAGCTGGCCGAATCGATAGCACATCAGGCAAAATGCTTAGCAGCGTTTTTGTCTGTCTTTACATTCTGTGTTCAAATTCTGTCAAGGTTAACTTTACCTTTCATCCTTTTGCGGTTGATAAAATAAATATCAGTTGAGCACTAGGGTTGATGTAATCGACTTAACTCTCCACCCCAAATTGCTGGCCTTGTGTCAGATTTTGAAACCAATATTTCTGTAAGGTTTGGTATTATTCAGCACATCTGTTGCTCATAGAGTTAAGTGCTCTGCCTATAAACACAATAAAATATTTGAATGCTAGATTTATTCTTACACAGTTATCATTAAAACAGTAGAATGTAGGGTAACACTTCTAAGCATTGATTTGCATAAATACAAGCTTGTTACCATTTCAAATCTGCTTGAGGTATATTTGAACTCATAAGAAAGTCATTCAGTGTATTTTGTCACTGAGAAACTTTTACACTGTAGATAAATATGTGTAAATACACAGAGTCAGCTCACAGTGGAACCTAGCCAGACTGTGGGAGGCATGCATTTCAGAGTAGTTATCTCTCCTTCAACCACAGAAACCAGAAAGGCAGATACTGCAAATTAACTTAAAACACAGGTCCCTCATATGATATTCCTGTCATTGTTCTATGACTGGTTGAGCTATTCAGCAGCTAGCCATAAATAAAATATGAGGTGACAGCACTATGCAGTTATGTATGTAAATACAAACTAGTTACCAGTTCAAATATGTTTTAGGCATAATAGAACCTCTAAGAAAGCCATTTGCTGTGTTTTGTCGTTGAGAAAATTTCTCACTGTAGACTAATAGGTATAAATTCCCTGAGTCATCTCACAGTGCCACTAAACCAGATTGGTGAATGCACACATTTCAGTGTGGTTAGCTCCCTTTTAGCCACAGAGCCTGGAAAGGCAGACTCTATGAATTGACATGAGAGACAGGCCCCTCTTATGATATTCCTATAAGTGTTCAATGACTGGTTGTGCTATTCAGCAGCTAGCTGTAAATAAAGTAGAGGGTGACAATGCTAAGCAGCAATGTGTACGAATACAAACTTGTTACCAGTTTAAATATGCTTGAGCCATATTCAAACTGGTAAGAAAGCCATTTGCTGTCTTTTGTCATGGAGAAAATTTCTCACTTTAGACAAATAGGTGTAAATACACACTGTGAGTCAGCTCACAGTGCCACTTAACCAGATTTTGAAACCAATATTTTTGTAAGGTCTGCTATTTATTTCTCACATCTGTAGCCCATAGAGTTAAGTGTTCCACTAATAAGTTCTAAAGCGGCGAGCTGGCAGAATCGATAGCACATCAGGCAAAATGCTTAGCAGCGTTTTGTCTGTCTTTACATTCTGTGTTCAAATTCTGTCAAATTCTGTCAAGGTTGACTTTACCTTTCATCCTTTTGCGGTTGATAAAATAAATATCAGTTGAGCAACCATTTCAGAGTGGTTATCTGCTTTTTAACCACAAAACTTGTGGGAAGGCAGATTCCCCTCATCTTTCAATGACTGGTTGTACTATTCAACACAATAGCAGAATGGACTACATGCTTCATAATTTGTAATGTACCAACTTGCTAACTTGTATATTTCCAAGTGTAAAAAGCACACTTTGATAACTGTAATAAATGTTTGCCCATAAATTCCTCTGAGAAGAGAAAAAGTACAAAATGACTTGACATTCTTTCAGTTCTAGTTTATACAACCTCGCTCAGAAGTTATGAACCTTGCATTTACTCCAAGCAGAAAGATATACAGAGTCCACCAAAAAAATGTATACACACTTTAGGAAAGGAAAAATCTGTATAAATATTTTAATTCAGTTGTTATCGTAATTTATTCAGTGTTATTGCAATTCAATAAAACATTGAAAGAGATATTTATATTAATAGAGATATTTATACAAGTTAAATATTTATATAGATTTTTTTTTTCTTTCCTGAAGTGTGTATACAGTTTTTTGGGTGGACTCTGTATAGCTAGCTATTTACAGCCTCTAAATCAGATGGTTGAGCTAAACTGGTAAATCCAATTTGCTTAAATAATACAAAACTAGAATTTAATGAAGTAATTACTGGTTCTAAATTTTGGCACAAGGCCAGTGAGTTTGGGAGAGGGGGTAAGCTGATTACCTCGACCCCAGTGCTCAACTGATACTTATTTTATCAACCCCAAAAGGATGAAATGCAGCCTCAGCAGAATTTGAACTCGGAACATAAAGAGGGACAAAATGCCATTGAACATTTTGCCTGGCATGCTAACAATTCTGCCAGCTCATCACCTTTTTACTGAGTTAATTATTAATACACTAAACAAGGTGCAAGCGTGGCTGTGTGGTGGAAGTTTGCTTCTAAACCACATGATTCAGAGTTCAATCCCACTGCATGGCAACTTGGGAAAATGTCTTATACTATAACCTTTGGGCTACTAAAGCTTTGTGAGTGGATATGGTAAAGAGAAACTGAAAAAGCCTATTGTATATATATATATATATATATATATATCAACAATTGCAGCATGGAAGGTGTTTATAAGCCATTTAAGAAACACACAAAAACCGTCAGATTCACTTCAACATTTAAATTTAATTTGTCAAAATATTTTCGTTGCTTTGAGATCGCGACCTATTCACTGACAAAACTCAGTGCTGCATGGATTATAGAATTCTTGTATACGTATACATACATACATATATATATATGGATGTGTGTGTCTTTGTGTTTGTGCTCATCTCTCACCACCACATGACAACCAGTGTTGTTTTGTTCACATCCGTATAAAAAAAATTTTTTTTAATTGATGGAATAAATACTGAATTTAAAAGAGAAAGATAAGTAGTAGGGTCAGTTTGTTTGACTAAACCCTTTAAGGCAGGTCCCAAGCATGGCTGCAGTGTAATGACTGAAACAAGTAAAAGGTAAAAAAAAAAAAGAGCCCCAGATTTGAATAACCTGAATTGTATGACAAGGTATATCTTGTTTTCTGGGCATCATTGTAGAGTTCTTTATATTTGTATTGAATTCTATGGCACAGGTTAATAATCATTTCATCCTTTTGAGGGCAGAAGATTAAGCTTTATGGTATTTAGCTTTGCTGGTCTGAACATCTCTATGATGATTATGTAGGCAGGGAGTCTATTTAATAAAAGAAAAAAAAAAGCACCTTTTCACTCAATAATATACCTTTCTAAGCAAAAATTAATCTTATTCTTGTTCAAAGGAGCTGAAGTGAGTCTCATTCCCCTGCGTGATTTCCCAGGAAAATATGGACAAAAGTGTATGTTTTAGGTTGTAATTTTTCTTCTTGGTGACAATATGAAACTTTTTATCATTTTTAAAGTAAGAAAAGTAAAAACCCAAAGCCTTAAAATAAGGAACAAAATATAAATTGCTGGTGTATGACCTTCCAATACCATCTAAAATGGCAATAGCTTTGTTCTGAGTTTAGGGAAGTATATACATAAATACCCGTTTCTCAGCACTAACAGCATCAAAAATGCACTTGAATACACAACAAGCTGTCAGACAATGCAAATATCAAATGAAAGAGATTCACAAGTAAGTTTATTTCCCTAAATAGATTAGCAAGAGAAATAGTGACTCTTGATGAAGAGACTACTGTCAGTGGTGGAAATATTCTTTAGTCAAGTAAACAACAGATAGATGAAGCAGCAAAAGTACAATAGATAAGGAATGTAATGAGTGGAAGAAATTCAAAGAACCTTCTTCCAATCCTTATTACTTTATGTTTTTCTTATGCATAGAAAATAGGTTGAATAAGAATATACTGAAATAGGATTGTAAATAACGGAATAAAAGATAGAGAAAAGAGTAAGGATATATGGAAACACCTTAAATATATTCTTCTGAATTTTTTTTTTATTAGCATTTAAAACTCTCAGACATTGCATTGGTTCATCTTTATTCTTTCTTTCACTGCTATCATTGATTACTTTAGATGTTACTGCCGCTAGCTTAGCAATCTTTGTTGTATTTACCTTAGAGGTTCTCACATATAAAAGATAAATTTACTGAGTTGTCAAATCACATTTGGTTTACTGTTTCTTTCTTTTGTCTTTCATATCAAACTTGATGTTTTAATGTTAACATAGGCTGGATGGATCTGAAAATTTTTAGTTCAAGTGTTTTACTGTGGGATGCCTATTTGTGAGAATCAAAAAAAGAAAAAAAAAAGGAAAAAAACTTAAGCAAATTGTAAACGATGATTTTGTAATAATTCTCTAAAGCCATAGTAATCTTATAGATTTTGCCAGACATTTAAAGATTATAAGGTTTAACATTGAATATTTATTTACACATAAACACAGGTGTGGCTGTGAGGTTAAGGAGCTTGCTTACCATCTATGTGGTCTTGGTATATGTCTCTACTATAGCCCTGGGCTGGCCAAAGCCTTGAGAGTAGACTTGGTAGACGGAAAGTGAAAGAAGTCCACTTGCTTATGAACCGCATGGTTCCAGGTTCAGTCCTACTGTGTGACACCTTGGGCAAGAGTCTTCTACTATAACCTTGGGCTGACCAAAGCCTTGTGAGTGGATTTGGTAGATGGAAACTGAAAGAAGCCCGTTGTATATATGTATATATATATATATATGTATGTGTGTGTGTATACGTTTGCGTGTCTGTGTCTGTCTCCACAACATTGCTTGACAACCAATGCTGGTGTGTTTACATCCCCGTAACTTAGTGGTTCGGCAAAAAACACCGATAGAATAAGTACTAGGTTTACAAAGAATAAGTCCTTTGGCCGATTTGCTCGACTAAAAGGCAGTGCTCCAGCATGGCCACAGTCAAATGACTGAAACAAGTAAAAGAGCAAAAAAGTAAAAGCGTATACACATATATACATGTGTATGTGGTATGCATGTGTGAGTGTATGGGTGAGGTGTGAGTGTGTGTGTATGTGTGTGCATGCATGTGTGTGTGTGTGTGTGTGTGTGCACATGCATGTGTGTGCCTCTTTGTGCTTATGTTATACCTGTAACTCACTATTGCTTGGCAACTTAGCAGTTCAGCTAAAAACAAAGACAGAATAAGTACTACGTTTAAAAAAATAAGTAGTGGGCCCTATTTGATTGATAAAACCCTTGAAGGTGCTGCTCCAGTATGGCTGCAATCCAATGACTGAAACAAGCAAAAGGTAAAAGATAAAAGATATATCTGAGTAGGTAAAATTAGAGTAAAGAATTTGACTTCCTATAGAAGATATTTCAATAAATTGTACAGGGACTGAAACACCATTGCTATTCAGACCTTCAATTTACTGTTTGGTATCACTAAGGAGATTAAAAATATGTTCTCTTTTACTCTTTTACTCTTTTACTTGTTTCAGTCATCTGACTGCGGCCATGCTGGAGCACCGCCTTTAATCGAGCAACTCGACCCCGGGACTTATTCTCTTGTAAGCCCAGTACTTATTCTATCTGTCTCTTTTGCCGAATCGCTAAGTAACGGAGACATAAACACACCAGCATCAGTTGTCAAGCAATGCTAGGGGGACAAACACAGACACACAAACACACACACACACACACACATATATATATATATATATATATATACGACGGGCTTCTTTCAGTTTCCATCTACCAAATCCACTCACAAGGCTTTGGTCGGCCCGAGGCTATAGTAGAAGACACTTGCCCAAGGTGCCACTCAGTGGGACTGAACCCGGGACCATGTGGTTGGTAAACAAGCTACTTACCACACAGCCACACCTTCGCAACATAATAACAGAATGAAGAAATATGTGAATCTATTGTTGTGCTTGAAAAGACATGTCAAGCTAAGTGAAATCATTGTCGTGGCCAGTGCTGGTGACACATAAAAGGCACCTGCACCAGTGATATGCAAAAGGGACCCACTATACTCTGTGGAGTGGTTGGCATTAGAAAAGGGCATTCAGCCATAGAAACATAGAAGTCAAACTAGACTGGAGCCTGGTGCAGCTCTCCGGCTTATCAGTCAAACTGTCTTACCCATGCCAGTATGGAATATGGATGGATAATGATGAAGATGATGATGATGATGATGATATGTGTGTATTCATATGTGTATGTGTGTGTGTGTGTATGTATATATATATATATACACACACACACACACATATATGTAAGTATGTGTACATCTATGTGCATGTGTCTTTATGTCTGTGTTTCCCTGCTTGACAACAGGTGTTGGTGTGTTTACATTCCTGTAACATAGTGATTCGGCAAAAGAGTATTAAGCTTAAAAACAATAAAGTCCTGGGGTCAATTTGTTCGACTAAAAGCCTTTCAAGATGGTGCCCCAGCATGGCCACAGTCAAATGACTGAAACAAGTAATAAGAAAGCATTATATTTCATAGAGTAATTTGAAAGTTAAGGAGTTGATAATAACAATTTAAATGATTTTATTTAATCTCCTCTAAATTTTTCACTATTTTAAATAATGATTGAAATATACAGGTAGCAGATTTAGACATCAATCCATATGTTTCTGTCTGTTGTGTGTCTCATAACTATGAATTAATATGCTAACCTAAGAAACACATACCTAAGAAACACATACCTTTATCTCTCTCTTGTTTTTATGGTGGTTTCACAATGGAGTGACTGACCCAAATGGTAAGGACAAGGACTAATAACACTGTGTAATGTGATTTTTGTCCTTGGGTAGCAACTGTTATTTCTTATATAATTACATCTAATATTTCCTTCAAACTTTGTTTTTGTTACATTTATTCAAACCCCAAAGAATCCCTCTCTAATACATGGCTATGATGCTCCCCCCACTACTCATGCTCACAATCAGAGATGCACGTATTGTCAGCCACTAAGGGACATGATCAAGTGGTTAAGGTCAAGCAACTGACAAGCAAATCTGTGGTACTGAGCAGAATATTTTCTATAACAATATCTCTGCTTCAAAAACTCAGCAGTAAATTTGTCTGAAATGTAATGGAAAATAGGTCAGTTTCAAAACATTGATGTCCCAGATATAAAAGCAGAGTTTGAAGGGAATAATAGTCATTTTCTTTGACTTGTAGATAGAAGCAAATAGGAAATAACACTTACTGACCAAAGACAAAAAAAAAATTATGATTTTGTTACACAGTGGAATTTGATTCTTTCAATATAGCATTTCAGTGCCTTTGTTATTTTCATTTATGCTATCTAATGTTAGATCAAAACAGAATCATTACTGCATCAGACGAAATGCTTAGCGGCATTTCCTCTGGCTTTACATTCTGAGTTCAAATACTGCCAAGTCAACCTTGCCATTCATCCTTTCAGGTTCAATAAACACTAGGGCTGATGGAATTGACTTCATAACCCCTCAAAATTTCAGGCCTTGTCCTATAGTAGAAAGGATAGTTAATGTTAGGTTTGTATTGCTATTACCTTTAACAACGCTGATTTTACTCTCTCCTTTTGTATATCTATTTATCTGTCTGTCTATATGTCTATCTGTCTAGATTAAGGTAAAAAATGAAAAAGCAAATCTATATCTACGTGCTCAAGGAGAAACTACTTCTAGCCACCTCTCATAGACAGTCTCAGCATCACACTTTCAGTTGCAATTCAGAGTGAGTTTTAGCAGCAAACCAAACTGAACACGCATACTACATACCTATTACTTTACATCAGTTGACAAAAACTCCTTATATATCCCATGTATATATATGTATGTGTGTGTATATGTATATATATAAAATCTATAAACATATATGTGAGTGTGTGCTTGCATAGGCGTGTTTTGTATGTGTGTGTGTGTGTGTGTGATGCTGTTATTAACTAGCAAGATATATTGTAATTAGCAGAGGGTAGTGGAGTGATTTGAAATTGAATAATTATATGGTTGTTTTGATTTGTATATTAAAAGGGACCTTTGAATATGAATGATTACAGATTATAATTGGGGTTGTAGGAGGGGATAAAAAGCACATTATCAAAAGAAAGTGATGTATGAAACCTTAAATATATTGTTTAAGGAATTTAGAGAAGAATGATAAATGTTGATTCAGCAAAGTTTATAAGAACAATTACTATTCTCGGAGTTGTCACTATTTTTGAGATCTGTCAAGATTTTTCTTACTTTCTCTAAGCTGAAAAGTTGACATCTATAATCATTATAATAACTTGTGATGTGTACTAAAGTTACATACATACACAGGTGCAGGCATAGATGTATGGTAAGAAGTTTGGTTCTCAACCACATAGTTCCAGGTTCAATCCCACTGCATGGCACCCAAAGCAAGTGTCATTTACTGTAGCTTCAAGCCAGCCAAAGTCTTGTGAGTGGATTTGGTTGAAAGAAACAGAAAGAAACCCATTGTACATATATATATATATTGTCAGTGTATCATATATCTGTTAGTCTCTCTCTCTATCTTTCTCCCCCCCCCTCTCTCTCTCTATATATATATATGTATATATACAGAGTGTGATGGGTAAATTGTTGCCATTTAATATTTTTTATTATTTCGTGCATGCACATTGTTTGTTTTTGATTTTGATGACTACACTGTATAATAGGGTCAGTTGGGCACCGTCTGTGAGAAAAACAGCACCATGATGCAATTCACTCTGCCAGAAATTTGGAAATGACACGGTGTATTGCTTGGCATTCATGCTGGAAGCTCTAATATTAACATTTCAGAGTGTTTGGGTGTCAATCTCAGGACGGAGTAAAGGATTCAGAAACAATTGGATGAGTCTAATGGTGATTATGAAGGTACAGCAGCTCAGAAAACTCACTCTGATCATTCTGATGCGAAAAGAACTGAATTTGTTGGTGAGATCTAGGCCATGATTGACAGCAATCCCTCCAATCAATTGGGTTATTGGACATAGGAGTGTCTGAATTTCTTATCAGACAGGTAGTGCATGAAGACATTTAATATTCCTCATACAAGATGTGAAAGGGCCAATTTTTATCTCAAGCCATCAAGGACAAGAAGAAAGACTGCACTATAAAGCTTTTGAACAAACTCAAGCATCCCCTTCAACTGAACTTGCTTTGGTTTCTCTCAAATGAGAAACCTTTCTGCCAGGATCAGATGGTGAACTCACAGAACAACTATTGACTTACCACGTCCCTAAAACATGTGCTGAGAGTGATGTGATAAAAATCAAACATCCAATCCACATCATAGTGTTTGGAGTGATCACTAGTGATGGCAACATTATACCTCCATTCATCTTTCCCACACAGCCTCACACTCAACATGGAGGCCTACATCAATTGCCTGGGGGAGGTAGTGCTGCCCTGGATCAAGAGGGTGGCTGCTGGAAGACCCTATGTCTAGCGACAAGACTCTGTACCATGCCACACAAGCAGGAGAACCCATTCATGGCTGTCATACAATTTTTGTAACCCATAATATCTGGTTACATAACTCCCCAGACTGCAACCCCCTTGATTATTATGTATGGGGTGCAGTTGAGTGAGAGACCAACAAAACTCCTTGTAACACCAAAGATAAACTGAAGGCAAGGATTATGACAGTATTATCCAACTTAAACAAAGAGGCTGTCTAGAAGAGTTGCAGGAGATTGTGAAGTCATCTGGAGGCCATGGTTGAAGCCAATGGCGATTTTATTGAATAAATTAACTCTTTAGTATTTCAAGATATTTTTATGTAACTTTGGTAAATATATCTGTTAAAATGAGTGTTATTTTCCTTTTTGCCTAATTTAGACAACAATTAATGCACTGCACCTTTTATATACATACAGAGAGAGAGAGAGAGAGAGAGAGAGAGAGAGAGGGGGGGGAGAGAGAGAGAGATGTATATATATATATATATAGGTGTAGGTGTAGCTGTATGGTAAGAAGCTTGCTTCCCTATCACATAACTCCAGGTTCACGAGTTCAATCCCACTGAATAGCATGTTGAGCAAGACTCTTCCACTATAGCCACATGCTGACCAAAGCCTTCTGAGTAGATTTGTTAGACGGAAACTGAAAGAAGCCTGTCGTGTGTGTGTATATATATATATATATATATATATATATATATATATAATATATATATATATATATATATATATATATATTATGTGTGTGTATAACTGTGTATAACTCTTATAGACACATATAATATAATAATACTTGCAGTCTATGGACATTTTTACTCATGCAGGCCACTGGTAAAAAATTAATATTTAATCTTTATCCTATATTGAAAATATATGTATATATATATATATATATAATAAATATTAGGGAATAAATCCAAACTTACAGGGAAAAATCAGATTTAGGATTGAATCCAATTTTATAGTAAAATATTATATATTAAATTAGAGACAAAACCACTATTAAGCAAATCATACAAGGAAAAACTTAAGCCAATACATAAGATTATTTAATTTATATTATTTAAATATATAACAAAATTATTAAAAAAATGAATGACTGTAACGATTGTAGTGATATATTAATTATATTCTTTTAATTTTGTTATATATTTAAATAATATAAATTAAATAATCTTATGTATTGGCTTAAGTTTTTCATTGTATGATTTGCTTAATAGTGGTTTTGTCTCTAATTTAATATAATATATATATATATATATATATATATATATACAAGGACACACACACACATATATGTGTGCATGTCTTTGTGTCTGTGTCTGTCCCCCACCACTGTTTGATAACAGGTGTTGGTGTGTTTATGTGCTTTTTACATGACACAAGCCCTGATGTTTTTTATGTGTCACTGACACATTGTCTATGCAAAGTCCAGAAGGAAAAAAAAAAGGTTTGTCTCTAGACAATTTAAGATTTTTTTCTTTAATTTGTTTACCTTTACAAAGTGGCTACAAGAAATAGCAGCATCCCACCAAAGTAAAAGATGGAAACAAAGTGTACCACACACAAAATAAACAAAACCAAGACCAACCAGGCTATTACACAGCAGGACACATGTTTGTAAAGGAAAATGTCTTGCTATCAACAATGGCTCTATTTTGAATAATTATAGTGACTTTTGGCAATAAAACAACAGCAACAGCAGTACTTACATAAATACTCACCAACACCAGCTTTGTCAATTGAAAATATTGATAGAAATTTGAGTGGAGAATATGTTTTGTCTTTTGCTCACATAACTTCAAACAGACAATCTCTAGTTAGGCAACATTCAGACAAAAAATACCTGACAGAAACATGTAAGAAAAAACTGGTTCTTTTCTATCCAAAGTTGTCAGTCAAGTGTGAGAAAGAAATGAAGGTGACTTAGCTGTGCATTGTCAAAGCGATTGAGGCCTTCCTTGTGTCGGTCAAAGAACAATTAGAAGCAGCCGTTACTATTTTGAGTGAGACCATCATCAGACATTGTTTATGACACTAAGTGTTGCTTTCATGTTTTAATCCTTTATCATTTAAACTGGTCATATCTGGTTCAAATAGCCAATTTGTTTTATGTTCAGACTGGTCTCAGGTCTAGCATCTCACACTTACCTTATAATGTCGTTTTAAAAATAAATAATGGCATCATCGAAATCTTGAAGCAACGAGATATTCTTTTTGTTTATATTAGTTTCGGTCATTTGACTGCAGCCATGCTGGAGCACCATCTTTAGTCAAATGAATTGACCCCAGGACTTATTCTTTGTCAGCCTAGTACTTATTCTATCGGTCTATTTTACCAAACCACTAAGCTACAATGGACGTAAACACAACAACATTAGTTGTCAATAGAAGGTGAGGGGACAAACACAAATATATATATATATATATATAATATATATATATATATATATAAAAGTACAAAGTGAGATAGGGGTTATGAGTGTATTATTGTATTATATGGGCGAAGGTAAAGTGTTTTACCTCAAATTCATAATACAAAATAAGAAAATGGAGGAATAGATTTCTTTCAATCATCAACTTCCAGATAATACCAATTCGTATAATTTATTAACTAATTATTTAGATTAAATAGGAACAATAGAAAACTCCAGCTAAGTCACAAGTATTTAATCACAATCAACTTTTATTTCCTGTCTTACAAGTCTTCAACATGGCCACCACCTGCAACATCAGCAATGTCAATGTCATAAGAGAATTCCTCCCAGACGTGAGTATCAGCATATCACAATCTACTGAGTTGATCTCTGTTTTTTTCTGTTGAGATTGAAATTGATGGGTGCATGTAGAAAACAAAGGATAAAGTGCCTAAAATTATTTTATTAGTATATAAAACTATATATATATATATTATGAAAGCTTATAAACAGAGCAATACATTTATCACAATAAGAAAACCTAAAACAACTCAATACATGTAAATAAATAAAATAAGCAAAAATGTTTCTGTGAAAAAGCAACAAAAAAAAATGTACTGAAAGATGATCTCTGATTGGCTATTACACTTCAAAACCAACCATCCACAATGTTTATTTCATTGGGCCGATGGATCAGTTTCAAAGTCCTTTCAGCTTGTATCATTTGGGCTGTTCAATCAGCCTGAGTGTCCCAAGAGGTCTAAGAAAATATCGTTCATACACACGACAAGAATAAATTATATGTATTTCCTAATTGGTGAGAAAAATACATCTTTTTCAATCTTATTGGTTGGATAAAGCAATAATAACTTCATGGTCCATTGATTAAGAATACAGGTTAAAACAGAATAGAATATTAACATGGTCAATATAACATACTACCTTAATTTATGACATCAATTAAGGTAAAGTTTACATAAATGCTTATGTGCATGCACGTGTGTGTGTGTTTGTGTGTGTATTAAAAAGTATATTTATATTATAGATTGCATTATGAAATTGTACTCACACACATACACACACACACCCATTAGTGTTTTAGAAAGTTAATTGAATAATGTGTGTTGCAAATATTTGTACCTTTGGAAATACTTTGCATTCTTAAGTCAAATGTATGCAGTCAAGTCAGATATTTCACAGAAGTAAAGAATAAACATAAATAGCTTGTTTTTAAACTGGCAGAAGTTATTCTGTTGGGAAAATGGTTTCTCATTCAGTTTTAAGTACATTATGATTTCAGCTAGTCAATTCTATTCTTTTGAGGTTGGAATGGAAAAAAAAAATGATTACTAGCAGAATGAAAGAGAAGGCATAAGAGAGAGAGAGAGAGAGGGAGGGAGGGAACTTAGTTATAAGTGCCTGTCCAAGAAGAATAGACATGTTTGGTCTAATGTCTAGTGAATGAGCCAAGAGAATAGAAAAAAATGTTTGAACTGCTTAAGAAAGCCCTAAAAGGACTGAAAAGACAATAAGTTTTGAGTTCAAATTCCGTCGAGGTCGACTTTGCCTTTCATCCTTTTGGGGTCGATTAAATATGTACCAGTTATGCACTGGGGTCAATGTAATTGACTTAATCCCTTTGTCTGTCCTTGTTTGTCCCCTTTATGTTTAGCCCCTTGTGGGCAATAAAGAAATAAGATTGGCCAAAAGAGTACATACGACAACATGTTCTGTTTAACAAATGAAAAAGAAAAGAAACATGTCTGTCTGATTTTACTGGATGTCCATGCAGGCCTTTATCCAACAATATATTGTTTCTTGTCACTGTGTACTTACCATAGCCTCATAATATTGGACAAAGTTGAAAACAGCCCAAACGTCTGCACTAATACCAATATCTCAAGCCATAACTTTTATTTTCCTAAGAATCATATGCATTAACACTAACATGTAAGCAAATGTGTAGCATAGAGTTCAGTTTGTTTCCTCACCTTGCTCTTAGCCTTAAGTACATGCTATACATTTTCATATGCTCTGCCCAGTGGATGGAATAGATGTCCCATCACACATTAGTCAGAGTCTTCTCTAACTGTTTCACTGAGGGCATATTGACACTTTATCTACTTTTGAATAACAGAGGAATGCCACTTCTCACATCTGGCTTTCATGGTTAACCCTTTCATTACCGACCCGGCTGAAACTGGCTCTGGCTCGTTAGTATAAATGTCCTGCTTTCATAAGTTTTGAATTCAAATCTTCCTTCAAATCTTAGTTAAAATTTATGTTTCTAATCACTAGCTTAATGATAACGAAGTTAATTTACTAAATTCTTTGTTATAGTTAAAATAATTGAAAGAAACACAGAGCATCTCAAAATAAATACAGTAATGAAAGGGTTAAATTCATCAGAAAGAAGGCACCTTCCTGTGGAATATGCCTCACTCACTCTTTCACTGTTTACTTGAATGAATTCAAGTCAAGGAATATTTTTTGGTACATAATGATGGTATACTACTATTGTTGTTGGTGATGTTATTATTTTTCTTGTTTTTTTTTATTAAAATTATTTTTTCCTTAACTTCTGTGATTTTGTATCTTCAATTAAGCATTTTTGTTCAAATTCAAAGATATGTCTGTACATGTGGTTAATAATTTGGTAGCATGCTTATTTACATCACTGCTCCTCTCACTGTGAGAAGTACGTCTTTTTACCACTTCGGAGGCAGCCTTATTTTATTTATTTAATCTCTTAATTGCTGAGTCTGTTGGAGAGGCTGAGATAATGGCCCTTGCAGGCCCTTCTCAACATATAAACTACTACAGATCCACATCTGCTGGAAAAACATGAACTCAGAATGCAAAGCGGGACAGAATGCCACTAAGTGTTTGATTTGGCATGCTAATAATTCTTCAAACTCTCTTAATAATAATAATAATAATAATAATAATAATCCTTAATACTAAAAGCATAAGTCTTGAAATTTGGGGACAAGGGACTAGTCAATTACATTGACTCCAGTGATAAACTGATATTTATTTTATTGATCTCGAAGGGACAAAGGATTAAGTTAACCTTGATGAAATTTGAACTCAGAAGTAAAGATAAATGAAATACTGCTAAACATTTTACCCAGCATGGTAATGATTTTGCCAGCTCATTGCTTTATATGATAATGATAATAATAATGATGATGATGATAATAATAATAATAACAATAATGATGATGATGATAATAATTATAATAATAATAATAATAGTAGTAATAATAATAATAATAATAATAATAATAATAATAATGATGATGATGATAATTGAAGACGATGATGAAAATTTACTGCAAAGTTGCTTATGGCGACTTAACTTCTTAACTTAAAGTTAGGAAGATGCAATATAAAAAAAAAAAGCAACAGAATGGCTTGAGAAGGAATAACATGTAGCAAAACCTTTTGCAAAAGAGTCACCAAGTTTCTAGCTTTTTGTGTAGCATTTGTTTACTACAAAACCTTTATGGAATATAAGTTAAACTGAAACTCAAAAATACAAAAAAAATTATTGATAAAAAGGTAGTAAAAGTATATAAAAAAAACAAGAAAAATGCAACCTATTGAAAACTAACAAGTCATTGTTGAATTCTTTATATTAATCTTCATATCTGACAAAGAAATATTCACTCATCACTTCAAATATTCTCATCCTGATCAGTTTTTAGTCTCACATTTTTCTGTTTAATAAAAACATTTTTATAAATACAATTTGTATATAGACTTCCAAAGATTGGCATTTTTTTCCTAGTCAATAAAGCAACCTAATGAAGACACATTGGAGGAATTTATTTATGTTATTATAGTTATTTTGAAAAACAACAAACAAGAAAAAACAGGAAAGAAAATAAGAAAGTTATTTCTATTAAGTTAAATTTGTTTTCCTTTTATAATTTTTTTTTCAACAAATCTAAAAATCATTTCTTCCTCTTGAATATTACTTTTAGACAATTTATTATAAATTGAAAAAGAAGCAGAGGAAGAGGGAGAGAGAGAGAGAGAGAGGGGGGATGGAGGGAGAGGAAGATAGTCTGCAGTCAGAAGACCTGACGGTTGTAGTCTAAATTTATTGAAAGGAATAATTAGTCAACGATTTGATTGGTGTGACAACATTTCTTTAGCAGTTTACAACAACAGCTTGCTAAATAAAAGGAAGAGCCATACAATAGTCTCAGTTGGAAATACAGAGATAACAAAAGCTAACATCTATGACAAAATTCCTCAAAATTTTGATATTGCTAAAAGATTTGAATCATTAGATTTGATATTTAGAGATTTCAGTAATTCTGTAGACAACTATGAATTTTTACCATTTTAACAAATTTTTCTTTTAAGAAAAGAAAAAAAAAATTCATTTGAATTTCAAATAAAAATGTGATAAAATTATATCTATTACATCTGATGTAAAAAAAAAAAAAAGAAAATCTCGTCTTATTCCTGCTGCCAATAAACTTGTTTTTTGACAATGTTTTTTGAAACTAAATCTTATAAGAAAGTTTATTCTGAGTCAACATGAAAACAATTAAGAGAAATGAGCAAATCTGAGAAAGTTTGCATTTAAAAAATGACCAGAAAACAAAGAAAACACTTTCTTACTCAACTAACCCAAGTAATAACTTACATTTTTTTTTCACTAGATATAACAGATAAAACTTAGATTAGCAGAAATAAAATATTTAGGGGGAAGGTAAAGGAGGTTATGATTAAAGGATTGCTTGACCCCCCCTAGAGTCGATCCCTGTCAATACCCATTGTTGTTGATGTTGTTGATTACAAGGACAACTCTGATCGAACAAACCTATGACCAAATGCACACCTGATGTACTATCTTGTCTTTCTTTTTCATATATCATGGATTATTTTGCTTAATGCTTTCTTCCAATTTTCAAAGACTCTATGGTGGGGACAAAGAAGGGAAGCCAAAAATGCAAGCTGAAAGTGAACAATCAAATCATTAAGCAGGTATTATCCTTCCAAGCTACCTTGGAACTTTGATTACAGAAGACAAGATATATGAAGGAGATCAAAAGACGAACCGTACTCTGAGCACCAAGACTGGGATCTGCTTTATTAAACTGCTGTGTATACCCTGTGTTAATGTATGGAAGTGAAATATAGTCTGTAACATCAGAAATGAGATGGTGCTTGGGGAGCTGTTGTTGTTAAGCAACAAGATGGGTAAGGGTGATTAGGTGATGGTCTAGGGCTTAGGAGCGGGGGACCCCAGACCTTGAAAAAACAACATTGGTCGTCTTGTTGTAGTCAAGGGCTCTTCATTGACGCCCGGCACCACTGGGAGGTGGCCCTCAAAGTCGTTGGAAATGGAGATCTCCAGGTCCAAATTCTTGAACAGCTGCTTGGAGAGCTGTGAAATGTGGTTCTTAAGAAGGATATTGATTATAACATGGAGAAAGTGTCTAATGAAGAAATGTTAGACTGGGCTGTGGTAAATAGGGGAACTGCTTTATAAAGTAAGAGCAAGTAGCTGAGATTTCTTGGTCATATGATGAGAAACAAGGGCTTGGAGAATTTAGCAATGACTGGAAAATTTGAAGGGAAAAGAAACAGAGGAAGGAGAAGGATGATATGGATGTCAAGCTTCATGAAATGGTTGAAAGAAAGATGCACCCTGTTACAGAAAACAAAGAAAAGAGAATTGTGGCTGGACATGATTGCCTATGTCCTACACTCTGGACATGGCAGCTAAAGAAGAATGTGTGATTTAAGAAAGATCAGATCAACTCATGACAACCTCATGTAGTACATCTTAGAGCAGCATTTGGGAATAGATCTAACTTTGATAGGGTACTGGTCAATTGGGATAAATCTAAAAGGTTCGACCATCACAGCCTGGCACCTGTACCTAGGTGCAGCTGATTTCAGTCCCATCTTCTAAGGATCTTATCACCACCATGGTACAAACTAGAGCTTATACATCTGCAGAAATAGTTGGACTACTCCAACTATGATGAGGACAACGAAAATGAACTAGTTTGTTCGTGCTTCATTTGACACATCTTTCTGCTGCTTGCACCTTTGACCTAACTGCAATCTTAGGTTAGTTTAACTTAGACCGAAGTCAATCTTAGGGTATCTAAAATATTGCCAGGTGCTTACAGCCCTCTGCCACCTAGATAACACCATTAATGATAAAACAACTCTCATATTTTATAGAGAATTAGTGGAAGGTATGAATGATGATTGTCTAGAATGGCCCAGAGCATCAATGAGAATGGCCTAAATTGTCTCTTCTGGAGACCTTTCAAGTTGAGGACTATGGAGAACTTCCGCAGACTCTTGACATAGAAGAAATACAGAGTAGTATTACCTGTTCAAGACAAGAAATGCCCAGCAGCCAAACTTGCCTAAGAAGAGTGTTGATTGGTGGAACAGTCTTGCACATTATCATCCAGTGTCCTTGCATTTCCAATTTGTCAGTTTGTATCTATATATACACATACATATATATATATATGTATGTAGTCAGTAGTGGGGGTAGGTGTGCTGAAAGTGTAACGGCTAGAGTAAGAATAGCCTGGGCAAAGTTTAGGGAGCTCTTACCTCTGCTGTTGACTAAAGGCCTCTCGCTCAGAGTAAAAGGCAGACTGTATGATGCATGTGTACAAACAGCCATGCTACATGGCAGTGAAACATGGGCCATGACTGCTGAGGACATGCGTAAAGTCGCGCAAAATGAAGCCAGTATGCTCCGATGGATGTGTAATGTTAGTGTGCATGCTCGACAGAGCGTTGGTACCCTGAGAGAAATGTTGGACCTAAGGAGCATCAGTTGTGGTGTGCAAGAGAGACGATTGCGCTGGTATGGTCATGTGGCGAGAATGGATGAAGATAGGTGTGTGAAAAAGTGCCAATCCCTAGCAGTGGAGGGAACCCGTGGAAGAGGTAGACCCAGGAAAACTTGGGGCGAAGTGGTGAAGCACGACCTTCGAACTTTATGTCTCACTGAGGAAATGACCAGCGACCTTTGGAAATATGCTGTGCGTGAAAAGACCAGGCAGGACAAGTGAGTCCAGCCCACTTATGCATGCCTTTCCTCCCTTGGACACACAAAGACCTGTTGAGGCAAGCGAAGTCGATATCGAACCTCATCCGACGACAGACACCTGTTGGGGCAAGTGAAATCGAAATTGGAATCGAAATTGAACCAATCCTATGACTGGCACCCGGCAGATGCCAGGACCACTGGACTGGAGATATGTAAAAAGCACTATCCGAATCATGGCCGATGCCAGCGCCGCCTCGACTGGCTTCCATGTCAGTGGCACGTAAAAAGCACCATCTAAATCGTGGCCGAAGCCAGTGCCACCTCGACTGGCTTCCGTGCCAGTGGCACGTAAAATGCACCAATCCGACCGTGGCCGATGCCAGCCTCGCCTGGCACCAGTGCAGGTGGCACGTAAAAAGCACCCACTACACTCACGGAGTGGTTGGCATTAAGAAGGGCATCCAGTTGTAGAAACATTGCCAGATAAGACCGGAGCCTGGTGCAGCCTTCTGGCTTCCCAGATCCCCAGTCGAACCGTCCAACCCACGCTAGCATGGAGAACGGACGTTAAACGATGATGATGATGATGATGATGATATATATATATATAATAATCATATTCACAATGATTTTGAAGTTTCAGCTGGCTAAGTCATTGTTGGGTAGTCCAACGATGGCTTAGCTACTCAAAACTTTGTAGTCACTGTCAACAATATTCTTGTTTAATATTAATAAGTTTGTACTTTACAACAGTATAGAGTAAACCATCAGATTAATGCAAAATATATATACATATATACAGATTTATACACATGCACGCACGCACACACACACACACCACACACACACACACACACACATTGCCATGTCAGTTAATTAAATTCTACAAAATGAGTTGCTGAGATATTTAGGCAATGATAATTTCAGTGGAATTCTTTCCTTGAAAAAGAACTATTTAATTTTCGCTTTAGTTCAGTTAAATAACATACCATGAAATGGCCCCCTTAACCCTTACAGTCTTGAAATAAATAAATAAATAAAGAAAGAAAGAAAGAAATGTGCTCCTTGCCTGATTGCTTGAAAGAAACAAGTAGCAGAAATTTATTTTGTTTGCTATATTATTACAACTGTACCGAATAACTGCTTTGATGCTGTCAAAATTATATGAGAATTCTTGTAGAATCTAGCAGTTGACAATGTGATTTCTATACCTGCTTGAGTGGACTAATACCGAGAGCTGGCTTACTTTTCAAGCAGAAGTTTATAAACTTGACTCTGTATGCATTGTAAGCAATTTACTTAAGTGTCTTTGTTTCACTGTTTGTTCTTATAATGTATCAGCTCAGAATCTTATTGTGGAACATTTTGAAACCTTTTAACACCTCTTCTTTATCGTGTTTTTTTTTATACTTGTTTTTGTCATTGGACTGCTGGGAAACCACCACCTTGAAGGAGTTTATTTTTTTAAACAAACAAATCACCACCAATATTTATTTTTAAAATCTGTTCGTTTTTATGAAACTGCCAAGTTATGAGGACATAAATTAACCAATAACAGTTGCCAAGGGAAAGGCACAAATACAAAAGGGGACACACACATACACACACGCACACATGTGCATGCACGCACACATGTGCATGCACGCACACACATACTATGGGCTTCTTTCAGTTTCTGTCTATCAAATCCACTTACAACACTTTGGATAGCCTGGGGGCTATAGTAGAAGACACTTGCCTAAGGTATCACATTGTGAAACTGAACCCAAAACCACATGGTTGGGAGGCAATCATCTTACCACATAGTCCTCTGTTGACCATTTTGAAGCTTTAACAATTTTGTTTTACACACGAAAGTTAATTGTAAAAACTAAATATCAAATTAAATAAATTGAATAAATTTTTCATCAAAATACTAGTTAATGTGAAATGTGATAAAAAAAAGCATTTTTTTTTTAGGTATAATGATAATTCTTTGGATTAATAAATTTTATGACACATATATTTCACTTATGAGGAATGGATCTTGGAAGACTAATCTATTAATTCTGGCAGGTGATAATCTATTCTTGTCAAGTTTTTGTCTAAACTGATCTCCAGGCAAAATTTCTAGTTAGATTTTAATGTAATTTAACTTTGTCAAAAGAGTTTTCAAATGATAAAGTCTACACTTTGCGGAAAAAGTATAAGACCAAAACAAGTTCAGAGTTACCTCTCATAGTTGTCAACAAAATTAAAATATTTCGGTGATTGGGTTAATGTTTGCTCGCTCACCATATAAATATTTCTAATTAGATTTTTGATGCTCACTACATTAAATATGTTAACACTAACTTAACTGTTGTGTTTTTTGTGCTGATGGTGTCCCTGACCAATAAACATGAATGATTTATTTCTTACAGCACTTTTTAGTTAGTCTTAATTGAAACAGATGTTTTACATACAGATATACATATTTGCATACATACAAACATACATACATATATGTCTGTGTGTGTATGTCAATGAATTTAATATATATATATATATATATATATATATATATATATATATATGTATGTATGTATATGTATATATATATATATATATATATGAAAGAAAAAAGATGTTATGTTCATTGGCACGTAAAAAGCACCATCCAATTTTGGCCGTTGCCAGCCTCACCTGGCCCCCGTGCCGGTGGCACGTAAAAAGCACTATCCGACCATGGCCGTTTGCCAGCCCCATCTGGCACCTGTGCCGGTGGCACGTAAAAAGCACCCACTACACTCACGGAGTGGTTGGCGTTAGGAAGGGCATCCAGCCGTAGAAACATTGCCAGATCAGACTGGGCCTGGTGCAGCCTTCTGGCTCCCAGACCCCAGTTGAACCATCCAACCCATGCTAGCATGGAAAGCGGACGCTAAATGATGATTATGATGATGATGATATCTATATATATAAAACTGTAGTTGTGTGAGTGTCTGTCCCCTTCGATTTAGCTTCCTAACTACTCCCACATTTTGCGGTGCAGTTTAACCAAATTCGGGTATCTTATAGTCGTGATTCATATCGAGCCCGTCTGAGTATTAGCTCGTGTCTACGATGAGTCTACGATTTTAAAAATAATTTAACATAATTTTTTATTCCATTTTAATGCATAATTTTTCGTGTGTCGATGGCGGCGGAGTTGGCGTCCATGGTCACACCTGCTTCTCCCCCTTCTTCCCTCCCTTGTGAATCTGTGGGGAAGGGAGTGTAAGGAAATCAACGTCGTAATGCGTTGTCAAGGAGACCAGCGTTCTTTTAGAACAACGACTTCATGGCTTGAAGACACCAAAACAGAAATGGCTAAG
>NC_043005.1:43626317-43653817 GCF_006345805.1 Octopus sinensis
AGTGAGCGCATATGTATGTATGTATGTAGTATGTATGTATGTATGTATGTATGTATGTATGTTGTATGTATGTATGTATGTATGTATGTATGTATGTGTGTGTGTGTGTATGTATGTATTATGTATGTATGTATGATGTATGTATGTATGTATGTATGCATGTGTGTATGTATGTATGTATGTATGTATGTATGTATGTATGTATGTATGTGTGTGTGTATGTATGTATGTATGTATGTATGTATGTATGTATGTATGTATGTATGTATGCATATTGCATACATGAATAGTGTGTATATGCAAATTCTTGAGACTTTATTTTGTCACTGCTGCATTTGTGAATCTAATTAAGGTTGAGCAATTGCATTTAGTTTTGTGCTTGACATCATCACTGGGTATTTGTTTGCAATTTTGATTTTCATAATGAACCATGAAATGACATGACCAACTTGTTCAAGATACTCATTGACTGGTATGTGTGTGTGTGTGTGTGTGTGTGTGTGTGTGTGTATGTGTGTGTTTGTCCAATACACATGCTGTGAATTTAAAGCTCAAAGTAAGGTTTGATTGATAATTTGAATGTAGTGTTTTTGTGCATTTCCCAACCTTCCTTTTCTTCTTTTGTTAAAAAAAAAATGTCACTTGTGAGTTTTCATGATACTCAATGGATAACTACAGTGCTCTAATTTCTTGTAAATTCTTTGATAAGCTGACTACTGTTTATTAATTACATTATTGCTTAGACATAGTTTTAGTTGTAATTTTCAAACTCAATGTTTACTAGAAAGGGTTGCATATACTAGCTACAATCTCTGTTTGAATGCAAGTCTAGATACTCAACTAAGGGTTGTGATTCTTGTTCATTACTCTCACAGTTGACAGCTGAAATTCAAGGGTTATACTGTGGGGAAAATGTACCACAAACAGCATAACAAAGCTAGCCCATCATACAAGAAGTTTGGTAGATATTGCACTTTACTTTATGCTTACATAACTCCAACCAAGATAAAACAAGATGTACCAAGAGTGAATGCTAACACCTACTCTATGAGAGCTTTTCTAACTAAATAAGTTTTGTGGCTTAGAAGAACAACTTGCAGGTCTACCAATCATTTCAATCTCCATTATGGGAGTTTAATAACACGAGATAAACTCCCATAATGGCTTTTGGTGCAAAATACACTCTTGTTTATATCACTAGCAGAGAGATAACACCCACTAGATCACATGATTTTGTCCTTCTTTGGTCTGGTCAGTGATGGATGCTCAACCACAAGAAAAGAGCAGTAACTCATCTCCTCACTAGTGATATATAGAATGACAGTGCTAGAGCAGACGCTGGCATTGTGATTTGCCACTGAGCTAATCTAAAACTTTGCTAGATGTGACATGAAACAGAGACTTCAGCAACCAGACAGCTGCACAAATGGGACATGATCACAAAAACTCCTCTGGTCGTGGTACAAGTTCCAACTGTAATGATCTCATCAGGCCTTGTGTTTCTAGAACTATATCAGCTAATGTGTCTTTTCTCTAATCATGTGAGAAGATGGTACCAAAGAGAAAGGATGCATTTAATTGAGAGATTGAAATGATTGGTAGACCTGCAAGTTGTTCTTCTAAGCCACAAAACTTATTTAGTTAGAAAAGCTCTCATAGAGTAGGTGTTAGCATTCACTCTTGGTACATCTTGTTTTATCTTGGTTGGAGTTATGTAAGCATAAAGTAAAGTGCAATATCTACCAAACTTCTTGTATGATGGGCTAGCTTTGTTATGCTGTTTGTTCTAACAGAACATTCATGTTTAAGTAAGGATAAATATTATTTTTTTAACAAGTTCACTGACTAATCACAACACCAGCACCAGTTCTGACACTGTTCTATATATTGCTGGTGGGGAGATGAATTGCTGCTATCTCTAGCGGTCAAGCATCCATCCTTGATGAGACCAAGGAAGGTGGAAATCATGTGATCTGGTGGTCTTGGTACTGGAGGTGGTGGAGATTTGTCTCCCTGCTGGCAATATAAACAAGAGGGCATTTGCACCAAAAGCCAATATGAGAGTTTCTCTCATGGTAGCAACCAAAGTATAACTTATTCTAATAGAACGTATTAATAGTGCCTCTTTTGTTAATAAATAGTCTTGGATCTGTTTTTACTTCTCCACCTGATTCCAGATGATGCTGTAATATGGGGAACTGTAGAATGAGGAACGAAGTGCGATTCCTCTACCTCTCAGGATCCCATTCGGTGTCAACTGTCCAATTAGGTTAAATCCAAGAAGTGCCTCACCCATCTAACCTATCACTAGAACCTATAGCAAATTCCCTCCCTAGCTTGTACATCTACATGCGTCCATCCACTCCCACTGCCCAAGGCCAAAGAGGCCCACACAAGCACTACTTCAGCCCATGTGACCTTGCTCACCCTTCCTCTTCAGGTAGGGCCTTTCAGCCATTGACATCACTGACCCTTTCCACCCGGTTCACCTCATCCCCCACAGATGCTGTAACTACAACATCAAGCATAATCATTTGTGACTGGTGTTTCATTGTATTCATGGTTATTGTTATCCTTTAACCCATACTCTGACCTCTGACCAAAGCTGTGTACACTGTCCTTTATTCGCACAGTGTATATCTAGGACTATATTTTTCCAATATGTATCTTTTACCATTTATCTTTTACTTGTTTCAATCATTAGGTCACCGTCTTGAAGAATTTTTAGACAAATAAGTCGACCCCCAATACGTTTTTTAAGCCTGATACTCATTCTGTCAGTCTCTTTAACCAAACTACTAATGTTACAGGATGTAAACAAACCACCAGTTGTCAAGAAGTGGAGGAGGGGAGAAACAGACACATACAGACGCATACACAAACACATATACATATATATGTATTTATGTATGTGTGTATGTATGTATGTATGTATGTATGTATGTATGTATGTATGTATGTATGTATGTATATTCAATTTCATCTACCAAATCCACTCACAAAGCTTTGGTCAGTTCAAGGCTATAGCAGAAGAGACTTTCCAATGGTGCCATGCAGTGGGACTGAAACTGCAGCCATGTGATTGGGGAGCAAACTTCTTACCACACAGCTGCAGCTGTGCCTATGTATGGTAAATTTTTTTAGACAATAGGTTGTAATTTGAGAGAATTTTCACTGCTGTTTCAATGTAGAGGCTACCTTGTTACTTTATAATTTAGTTTTATTAGCCTGAAGTTCATTTTAGATCTCCCAAACTTCTCTCAACAGGTCTTGTTGTTTAATCCCATAGGCATAGGAGTGGCTGTGTGGTAAGTAGCTTGCTTTGGGATCCCACCTTGGTCTAGAATGAGGCGTGTGGGAATGGTGGAGTATACAGGCACAAGCTATGTTGGGGAGGAATAGTGACAGGAGGTTGAAAAGCCTCAGTGTTATAATGTTTATTGCATGTTATTGTGTTTAAGAGGCTTAATGCCCCAAATCTGAAATAAGAGGTTCATTACCTCGTTTTGTCTTTTTCTGTGAAAAAAGAAGAGAATAATGTTCTAGAGAAGCAAAAATTGGCAGGCGTTTTTGTCTTCTCCCATTAATATCATCCTTTTCATCATTCACCTCATCAATGTCTTTGTCCATCCCGCAAGCTACTCTGTATTATGCCTTTATGGCAAAATTTTTGAAATAAAGTAGCTTGCTTACGAACCACATCGTTCCAGGTTCAGTCCCACTGCGTGGCACCTTGGGCAAGTGTCTTCTACTATAGCCTCAGGCCGACCAAAGCCTTGTGAGTGGATTTGGTAGACGGAAACTGAAAGAAGCCCGTCGTATATATGTATATATATATACGTATGTGTGCATGTGTGTGTGTATATGTTTGTGTGTCTGTGTTTGTCCCCCCCCCCCAACATCGCTTGACAACCGATGCTGGTGTTTTTACATCCCCATAACTTAGCAGTTTAGCAAAAGAGACGATAGAATAAGTACTAGGCTTACAATGAATAAGTGCTGGGGTCAATTTGTTCGACTAAAGGCGGTGCTCCAGCATGGCCAAAGTCAAATGACTGGAACAAGTAAAAGAGTAAAGAGTCTTATTGATCTAACCAATCTGATGTCCTAAAAGTATTTCTAACTATAAACATGTTGTCATTTTTTCAGGCGTCGTGTATCCACGCCTACCATACCCAATGTTCTTTTTCTCTTTTTATGTAAGTAGAAAGAGTATTAGTTCCATAGAGCATTGATTGGTTACTATTTCTAGTAGGCTGAGTGACCATGTAGAAGTACTCCCATTGCTGTTTTTGTTGTTGTTGTTGTTGTTGTTGTCACATACTTCTTGTATCACTGCAACTGCTGCTGTCATTGCAGAAGCTGGTTATGCTGACAGCATAGTAGTTGTTATTTCATCATTTTAGTGTTCATTTTTTTATTATTGTTTTTTGTTTCTACTGTTGTTTAACCCCAGGTCAGCCCTGACTCAGCAAATCTATGTTCAAAGACATTCCAGCCCATGACCTTTAAAGGGTGTTAGTGCAGTTGCTGTGTGTTTTTACATTATATATGTATTATATATGTAATGTATATGTATTATGTCTTTTATCTTTTACTTGTTTCAGTCATTAGCCGGTGGCCATGCTGGAGCACCATGTAATAATCAAATTACATACTATGCACTTGAATTTGTTTTTGTTATTGCATATGGTTCTCTGATCCTGAGAAAAATTGTCTTGCATGAGACCAGTCTGTGGAGCAAAAAGGTTGTTTTAAAATGTAAGCAGAACTACATCATCTGATATGGTCTCTGTTCAAGACGGTGAAGAAATGAACCCAAACCACAGGGTTGCCAAACAAGCTTCTGAATGATGCCACTATTACAATTAATATTTTTACTTGCTCCCATATTCTCAACTCCATACAGACTCTAACATACTGTCGCAACCCTATAGGAATGTCACTTATGAAGGGAGAAACATTCTTCAAAAATTCGATAATTTACTTAAAGGAGGTCAAACCATATTTTAAAATACTATTTTACATTTTAACTATTCCAAAAAAGAAAAGCTATAATGAAAGATTACCTCCCCACCTTGTCATTCTCGTGAAAAAAGAACAAACAAAAAAAAACCTGTTGTTCATTATAACAAACAATAACAACAACAACAACAACTTTTGCTTTAGTGAAAGGATAGGATTCAATTGTCCAAATTTCCAATCAACTCAGTTTGAATAAACAAATATTTTATTACTTTAAAAAAACAAAGTTTAAAACAAAAAAATTTCAATATAATTAATCAGGATATTTGATTGGTTTGAATAAAGAAAATAAAAAATGGGGTAGTAGAAAAGTTCAGCCTTTGAACTAATTAAAATATGAAAATAATCTCCATACCAAAATGTCACTACAGCGACAACAACACAGATGTAAAAACTTATATAAATTGTTAATTTTTCAACAATGTTATAGATACGAAAAAAATGTTCATCTGGAAATAAAAATATATATAGTAATGTATAAAGTTGTAATAGATATGGATAATTTAGATGGGTTTGTTGTTATTACTGTTATTATTATTATTATTATTATTTTATTATTATTATTACTACTATTATTATCAATGCAGTGAGCTGGCAGAATCATTAGCATGCTAGACAAAATGCTTAGCCGTATTTCGTTTGCCGCTACGTTCTGAGTTCAAATTCCGCCCGGGTTGACTTTGCCTTTCATCCTTTCGAGGTCGATTAAATAAGTACCAGTTTCGCACTGGGGGGGGGGGGCGATGTAATTGACTTAATCCGTTTGTCTGTCCTTGTTTGTCCTCTCTGTGTTTAGCCTCTTGTGAGTAGTAAAGAAATAGGTATGTCACTCATTGCCACATTTTGAGTTCAAGTTCCGCCAAGGTTGACTTTACCTTTCATCCTTTCGGGAGTCGATAAATTAAGCACCAGTCATGTACTGGGGTTGATGTGATTGACTTACCCACTCCCCACAAATTTCAGGCCTTTTCCCTATAGTAGAAAGGATTATTGTTATTATTGAATGAGAGAGAAGTGTATGCCATCAAAGTGACACTGGAGTACAAATATACGAAGCCCAATATACCTGTCTGTTAAGGGTACACCAGGCACATGCATCATAACCAAATGTGTGTGACATGGTGATTTCATATCAAGATAAATAATGCATGATATTGCAGGTGGGACCATGTTAGAATCTTCTTCAGGTTGAGTAGCCCATTCTGCTCAAAAGGTCTCTGACTAAGGCTTGTTCAAGGTTGTTGAATGAAACGCCCATGTTTCCAGAGGTGAATTATTCAAACCTCAAAGAATCCCACTCAGCATATGGCCATGATGTTCCTCCACTATTTCTGCTTGTGATCAGAGATGCACGTATCATCAGCCACTAAGGGATATGTTCAACTGGTTAAGGTCAAACAACTGACAAACAAATCTGTAGTATTGAGCAGAATATTTGCTGTATCCCATCTTTTTATACCAAGACAAAACATGTACATAATAACACTTCCAATCAGTTAAGATCAGAAGTCATGACAGCCACTGCCTGGTACTGTATCAGCGCATTAAATATTATTATTATTATTATTATTATCATTATTATCCAAGACCGGGTGGTACATTGGCTTCTTGAGCAAAACACCTCATCTCACTTTGCTCTGTGATCATTTAAACATTTGACACATGGTGCAGGATACAACTGTTCAGGCCATGTCGATGTAATGGAAGAATTAGTTATATGCCAGACCCTAACCCCTCCATGAGAAAACGCCACTGGAAAGTGCTGTGGTTCACACTGCCCTTCTCTTTAAGTGTTAAAACCCGAGTAGGTAAGATTTTACTTAGCTTAGAAGACAAACACTTTCCTCATACAAATAGATTCAAAAAATAATTAATAGGCCCACTCTGAGAGTTTCTTTTAGGTGTGCATCCAGTGGGAAAAAGATTTTAGTAGGTAGGCCCACACCTGAGGCAGAGGCAGAATGCTCATGTAGAGGGAACACAACATGTTCACTGAAAGGCCACTGTAACGTAGAAATCGTCGTATACGAGACAAAGGTAACAGTAATAGGACTAAATGGGCAACTTAACGTGCAGAAGTAGGTGGGGGAATCTGAAGGTCCCTTCAGAACCTGCTGTAACAACCACGTTCCCTCCTTCAACATCCCGGAGAGACGTAAGTTCACAACTTTGGCCAAGCATGTATGTTCGTTGAAAGAAAGTGCCACCAAGTACAGCCTAAAGTCGAGGATTTTAGAGAAATGTAAAGCGTACTTCAATAGCAGCAGAAAGTGTAGATTGTCTGGTTGAAATATGAACGATTTTAAAGACCTCCCAGCACCTATCTGAACATTTTTAATCCTTGCCCATATGAAAAGAAGTACATCCTATCATACCTGTGTGCCCCATAGTGACTATAATCACCAGTCCCCCAGCTTCAGCCCTTCCACCACCAATACGTAGGAATCCGGCAAAGAGTTTGATCAGGACATACACAAACACACTTACAAAAACACACGCCCTAACTTGGCAGACACCCACCGTATAGACCATTCTCCACCCTCCCACACATATCCCTACATATGCATACATAAACGCCCCAAGAATTTAACCAGACCATAAAAGAAAGAAAGCACACCACCATGATTTGACAACTGGCGTTGGTTTGTTTACGTCTTCAGAACTTAGCAGTTCGACAAAAAGACACCGATAGTATAAGTATCAGGTTTAGAAAACAAATAAGTACTGGGATCGAATTTATCGATTAAACTCCTCAATGAGTGAAACGAGTAAAAGACAACAGATAAAAATAGTTCGTAACTAAGCCATTTCGTCAGGCTTTTATTCTAGAAATTTTGTCTCAGTAAGGGATAACAGGGTTATTATGTATCTTTTATTTCCTATCTTTAACTTGTTTCAGTCATTTGACTGCAGCTATGCTGGGGCATCACCTTGAAGAATTTTTAATCGAATGAATCGACCCTACTACTTAATTTTTAAAAAACCTGGAACTTGTTCTGTCGGTCTCTTTTGCCGAACCGATAAGTTACGGGAATGTAAACACACCAACCCTTATCGTTAAGCAATGGTGGGGGACTAACACAGATACAAGGCCACTTACACACACACACACACACACACACATACACATACATAATACACACATATATATATATTCACACACATACATATACACGACGGCTTCTTTTAATTTCCGTCTATCAATCCACTCACAAGACTTTGGTCGGCCCGAAGCTAAAGAAGACCACGATGAGCACGAATTGTGTTAAACCATTGCATTTCAAATTCAATGCTTCTAAACTAAAATTGCTACCATGCAAGCTCTTATATACATCGTAATATTTGTTGTCATTATTTAGATAGATTTTTTAAAAAACCTCAGATATATATTTAGAGTCTTGGAATAAGTTGTATCAAGTCTCTTTCTTTATGAGTATACTGGTCTATATCTTATATCAAGCTTACTAAAAATACCTTTAAGGTAAGGTGTTGCTAACACACTCATACTTATGGAAAACACTAAAGAAGCAACGATACAACTTTTTCTAAGTGTATTTTATCCATGGAAAGTATTAAAATTTACTTGTCCATTCCGGGTTTTGCGTCATCTTACAACCTTGAAAAATTTTGTTCTAAGTTACTTTGTTCACTTTCCCTCAATGAAAAGTAGTTATTTTGTTCTGAGACTAGAATAGACTGAATAAATTATCGGAACTTGTCTATAAGTGTTGACAACCCGTGAAAATCTTGTGCCAAAATTTTATATTACCAATCGAGAAAATTAATAGATAATGAAAACATGCTATTTTAAGATTCTTGATTTTGAAAATTTTATTTCTTACATTTTGCATAATAGTCCTCTTTGTACAGTCACACACACACACAAGCACGTATCGGTATGTATATTTTTTTTATTAAATTTTCACTTTATTTAATTTTGCTTCATATTTTTAGTAATCACTTTTACAAAGTTAGGTTGAGAGAAAAATATATTCATCTTTCAAACGCTATCTTATCCGTTATATTCTGTTATATAACGCTATCTTATCCGTTAATATCCTGTTATATTCTATTCGCCAGCCAAAACTCACTCTCTGTTTAAAACTTGTAGTAAGATTCAAAATAATAAATTTTAAGTTCCATTTCGAACAATCGTCCGAAGATTTGTAACGGGTAACTCATAATAATTACTTGGAAAATTACAGTTTCTGGTCATTTCTTTCTCTCCATTACAAACGTACGCATGCATGCACGCACGCACGCACACACACACACACACACACACACATACACACACACATACACACGTACGCGCACACACACACGCACGCGATGATGTGTGTGTATGAAAGGGTATATACAAGGGTTGGACAAAATAATGGAAACCCCTTAAAATTTTAAACAAATTTATTTTAATATGGAGCAAGACCGCCTTTGGCAGTAATTACCGCTTGAATTCTACAAGATATGGACTCAGACAAAGTTTTTATTGTTTCCAAAGGAATTTTTATCAATTCTTTAGCTAAAACGGTCTCCAGTTCTTGTAGTGATGATGGTGGAAGATATCGACTCCTTACTTGTTTTTCTAAAATGCACCATAAATGTTCAACAATATTGAGATCTGGGGACTGTGGTGGCCAGATAAGATGTTTAACTCCAATAGAATGTTCCTCGTGCCATTCAGGAACAACTTTAGCTATATGAGTTGGTGCATTATCATCCTGAAAGATTGCGTTTCCTTCCAAAAAACAGTTCCACAACCATAGGATGAATTTGATCAGATAAAATGCTTAAATAGTCTTGACTATTAATTCTGCCATGAAGGGAAACCATTGGGCCGGCGGATTTCGAAGATATAAGGTAAAGGATGACTCGTCTGAGAAAATAAATTCTTCTATTGCTCTAGCGACCAATTCTGTAGGTTTTTTCTCCACTCTAAAAGCTTTGCAACGTTCGGTTTTGAAAGTAGTGGTTTTCTTATTGCAGCCCTCCCGTGAAAACTGGATTTGTGCAGTTCCCGGCAAACAGTTTTTGTGGCAACTGGGTTCTTGAGGTGGTCATTAAGCTCTGCAGTAATTTTGGGAGCTGTACTTTTGTGATCCTTTCTAACAATTCGTCCGGTGGTCCCTATCTGAAAGTTTTGGTTTTTTTCCGAAGTTTTGTTTCGACGAGGAGGTTTTTCCCTCTTTCTCAAAGGCTGTCTTTACTTTCGAGACAGTACTTCTTGAAACACCATACGAGCACCAACAATTTGACCTCTTTGAAAGTCCGATAGATCTGTCATTTTAATGAGTTTTAATTACATTTTTCTTATGATATCTGAAAAGAAACAGCAATTTTAGCAAAACATTAAGCGACACTAATAATAAATCAACAACGCATAAAAATAAACAGGCTTTTGACGGTTTTATAGATATTTCAAAATTACGATGCTAGGTGTTTCCATTATTTTGTCCAGCCCCTGTTTATATATATATATATATATTTGTAGGTATTAGAAATTCGATGTTCTGTCATTGGTACCTGGAGTAGTTCTGATCCTACCAGAATCTTTCTTCTTTACAGAAGAACCAATTTAACAGACAGCGAAATAAGGGTTTTCTTTTCGTTAAGGAGTGGATTTCATAATGTTGTATAGAGCGTGGGGTTCTCAATGATGAGATAGTGAGTTCAATTCCCGGACCACACTGTGTGTTGTGTTCTTCAGCAAGACTCTTTTAGTAGTTGAGTTTAAATAAAAGGTTACCATTAATTTTTTATATGAACGATGCAATAAAGAAATGGGACATCATTTAACATTAACACATTTTTATTGTTGTGAGTGGAAGCAATGGGCTGTAGTGTCTCAGTCAAATATATACTGTACTCATATGGAGAGTTCGTAGAAGTCACCAGAGTTAACACAACTTAAGTAAAATATTTTGTAAATAACGAGTATACTTTGTTGAACATGTGGTCAGAGAAAAATAGCAGTAGTCGGAACATTTCAGTGAAGCTGTTGCATGCTGTCCTGGCGCAGGGAGAGAGAGATCCGTGCTTCTTGGTGTTCAAGTGGCAAGAGACAGAGAGATTCTTAACTACCGGAATATATAGTTGTCAGCTGCGATGCTACCTGGTGGCGTTTACCAGCGTAGGGACGCAATTCATCTAACCTCGCTAGTCTACTACAACACTTTATTTCATGTTGCTCCAGTTTGTTCAGTTGTAGAAATGAGTTGCAATGTCACTGATGCCAAGCTGTATCGGCCTTTGCCTTTCCCTTGGATAACATCGGTGGCGTGGGGGGGGGGGCTGGTATGCATGGTTGACTGCTGGTCTTCCTTAAACAACCTTGCCCAGACTTGTGTCTCGGTGGGGAACATTCTAAGTGCAATCCGATAGTCATTCATGACCGAAGGGGGTTTTTATGCCTGCTCCAAGAAGAATAGAAATTTGAATTTATATAACACTAGCAGTATCGCCCGGCGTTGCTCGGGTTGTAAGGGAAATAACTATATAAGCATTTTTAGAGAGTTATAGCCAAAAAATAGCCAAAAAATGCATTAAAAATTGAAAAAAAATTAAGGTAAATTTTTTTTAAATCGTTGACACATCGTAGATATTTTTAGAGAGTTACTTCCCTTATATAAAAGCGAAAAAATGCATTAAAATGGAAAAATATGATGGTAAATTTTTTTAAAATCGTAGACTCATCGTAGACGCACGCTAATACCCAGAAGGGCTCGATATGAATCATGACTATAAGATACCCGCTTTTGGTTAAACTGCACCGCAAAATGTGGGAGTAGTTACGAATCTAAATCGTAGGAGACAGACACCACACAACTTCACTCTTATATAAAGATGCTTTTTTTTTTCAGTCATAGAGTTAGATTTATGAAGGTCTTCAGTAGAAAATCCTTCGAATTCTGACTCGCTGCTTGATATAATGAAATTCGTATCCATTTTTTGTCAGAATTACAAATTTTGAAAACACAATAGGAACAAATTTCGGAAAAAAATCTCCCATAATTCACGGAATTAAAATTACACTTCGATTTTTGTACAAAACTGTAGTTGAAGTGTTTACGAAGTATAATACGTGTTTTCACGAATGTACTAAAGAGATTTGCTCTGATATTCTCATTTAAATATGAATAGGTAAATTCGGGCGGCTTGGTAACGAAAGGGTTAAACGGATGCATACATTTATTAATCTCTTATTATAATAACTATATATAAGTGTCGTCTGTTTATACATAGACACTGTTTCATACTGCAATTATATATACATATATCTATATATAATATTATATAATAAAATATACAGAGTAAAATAAAAACCAATTTACCTTTTCTGTCCGTCCGTGTGTCTTTGCAAATGTGTTGGAATGATAAGTGAGTTGTGATTTGGCGCCTTTTTTACTAATAACAAACACACACGTGTTTGTATGTAGTTGTATGTGTATGTAGTTGTATATGTATGTGTATGCGTGTGTGTGAGGAATGACACACACACACTCACGCACGCACACATGTACATCAATGCTTTCGGAGTGATATGTTAAAATATTGAGTTTTCTCGAATTTTGTCTTAATTGGTGGTAAAATTGAAAGAAATTTTTTATGGCATCACCCACTGAAGTACTCTGAAAAATCTTAGGTAAACCCTAATTGAAGAAATTGTGTGAGGAGTAAATCGTTATGTATTTATTTGTTTCTGTTTGCTGTGTTTCTTTATTTTTTGAGTAGTGGTTTAAATACTTTCAGTTTAGTCTTCCTCAAATCACTCTGTCGCTATTTACTTTCATTTTATTCGTTGCACACTGTGTGTGTGCGTTTGCGTGTGCTGTAAACCAGACTAAGAAAAGCATTTGACATACACACCAGAATGTGAGTTTTCTGTAAATTTTGCTTAATTGGAGTTTAAATTTTAAAAACTGGACCTGGCATGACCCGATGCATTCTACTCTTAAAAATGCTAGGTAAATTGTAATTGAAGAAATCCTATATTGTAGATTTCTATAACTCCCAAAGGGAGGCAGATAAAATCTGCCTTTTATAATAAGAGATTAGCAGTATCGCCCGGCGTTGCTCGGTTTTGTTTCGACCCTTTAGAATTGGAATTTTTGAAAAGTAAAACTTTTGCATTATGCAGCTTGTTATTCTCTTTAAGTGAACATTTTTCTGGTTGAAATACACAGAAAAATGGCGACACAGCAGTCAAAACATCGTAAAAAATAGGGATTTTCATAGAAAAAAAAAGCACCTTTTTGATGTAAATAATTTTTGTGTTAACATGGTCCGATTTGAATTTTTTCTTCTACGGAAGGAAGAGCAAGCCTTCTTCTATCATACTCTCAATTTTGGTCAACTTGCGCTGCAGGGTCTCGGAGGAGATAATGTTAGTTGAAGGCTACCAAACCTGCCATACACAGACAACTTCAGCTTTATATATATAGAGAGATTAGATAACATTCAGCTCAATATGAATTTCTTTTGCCTTTAGAGACATATTTAACAAAAATATACGCGATTTCATCTATTAATCCAGACTGAAATTGGAATCGTTTGCACACAACTTTTCATTTAAACATTAAAAGAAATTTCTTGTACACTTCTATTTATAAGAAACGTAAATGTATACTTCTTGACATTTTAAAATACATTTATCAAACTTTTTTTCCATCATAAAGCACAGCGTAAAACAACTCATTTAGACATTTTCCATATTTACAATTCCAATCTCTTTCATCTTACCTGATATATTGGCCCTTAAGGATGAAAGATGAAAATCTGAAAAGTTTCAAAGTTTCATTTTTCTACATAAAATTCTGCATGCAACGTTTTTCTCCTTAAAATACTATTAAGAGAGAATGAAGGAAGTGGTCCAAACGTTTAGAACAAATAACCTTGTTTAAATTGCAATGCATATTTCAACTTAATGTGTCAAATGTACAAAAGCGTGATTGGCTCATTTTCTGTTTTCCCAGGACTGAGTGTGTATGTATGTATGTATGTATGTATGTATTATGTATGCATGAATGTATGTATGTATGCATGTATGTATGTGTGCGTGTATGTATGTATTTCTGATGTAGGTATGTATGCATAAACGTATATACATATACATGTATACACATATATACATGTATACACATATACATGCATGAATGTGCATATGTATGTATGTATGTATGTATGTATGTATGTATTTAAGTAAATATATATGTATGTGTATTTGCCTCTCTGTGTGTGTGTATGTATGTGTGTGTGGATATACATATATAAATGTACACGCATACATATATGCACATAGGCCTCTCCTATCTTATACAGTCGAGTAAAAGACCAAAATTCTTAATTGGAGTAGCATATTTGCTGGTGTGTAAGTAGCTTTTACATTGTTTGCGATTGTCGTGCGACATGAGATGGCAAATTGCTGAGCTTATCCAGTAACAAACAAGAAGAAAAACCAAACGTCATTGTTATTTCAATAGATACACTTGGTGCAATTAGTAACATAATTCCTTGCTAGTCAAAGACGATTCGCTTCCTGTAGAGTACCTCTTCTTTTAAATGTCCTAAGCACCGCTTGTAGATGTCTCATACAATATGTGTGTGTGTGGGCGTGCATGTGTGTATATGTATATGTATATTTATAAATGTAAGTATGCATTTTATATGGGGTTTGCTAGATCTTTTATCTTTTACTTGTTTCAGTCATTAGGCAGCGGCCATGCTGGGGCACCGCCTTGAAGAATTATTAGCCAAATGAATCGAGCCCATTTTTCTTAACTCTTGTACTTATTCTATCGAAATTTATTGCCGAACCACTAAGTTCAATGGACGTAAACACACCAGTACCAGTTCTCAAAGGGTGGTGCGGAAACACACGCACGTGCAGAAACACACACACACACACACACACACACACACACACACAAAACATGCTTCTTTCAGTTTCCGTCAACCAAATCCACTAATATGATATTGGTCGGCCCGAGGCTATAGTAGAAGACACTTGCCCGAGGTACCACGCAGTGGGACTGAACCTGGACAAAACAAACATATAGCTGAGTCAATGAATCAGCAGCCTCGTCCTGATTTATTTTATTTGAATCAGAACCAGTGGGGCATTTGTGAATAGAAATATAATGATTCTTGTAAAAATTGTTGTTGATTTATCGTTTTATACGAAAAAAATTTCAGTATACCTAGAGAGTAAAACCTATTCTTTTATTTTACTATTTTTTTTTTTACTTGTTTCAGTCATTTGCCGCTGGCCATGCTGGATCACCACCTTAATCCTTTTTAGTCGAACAAAAGACCTCTTTATAAGCCTAGTACTTTATGTTATCGGTCTCTTTTGCCGAACCGCTAAGTTACGGGGACGTAAACACACCAACACCGGTTGTCAAGCGATTGTGGTGGGGACGAAAACAGACAGAAACACAAGCACACACAGATACACACATACATACATACATACGACGGGCTTCTTTCAGTTATCGCCCACCAAATCCACTCACAAGGCTTTGGTCTACCCGAAGCTATAGCAGAAGACACCTGCCCAAGGTGCCACGCTGTGGGACTGAATGTTGCAATACTTTTCTACTGTCCAGAATAATAGGCTGTGGTATCCCTTGGACACTTTCTGTAAAACAATAATCTAAGAACCTTCTACTTCTAAGGAGTTCTCTTCATAAAACACAGAAGAGCTGACATTCCTCCTCCTCCTCCTCCTCCTCCTCCTCCTCTTCCTCCATAATGTCCACTTTTCTCCAACTACTCGCCTTCGTTTGACTGAATAGACTGTCTGTCAAACTCGGGTGAAAAGCAGTATGATGTTTCAATTGTTAAATTATGATTTTTTATTCTTTAAATTAAAATTTCTTTCTTTTTTTTTATTTGCTTTTCTAACAAATTTAATTAATGATCTTTCATTTTCCAGCTAATTTATATATTTGTTATGTAATATCACCTTTAATATTTTATTTTAACATACTTTCACTTCTATATTATTGTGTTAGCGAGATCTTTGAAATGAGTAACGGATGTTTTTTTTATTGATTTTTATTTTGTTTATTTAATATCTAATTTTGTTAGTTTTATCTTAATGTACTATCGTTACATTATCTTCATTATATGCATTTAATTTTTGTTGATTTATTTTGTTCTAAAAGGAGCACTTTGAATGTAGACTTTCGGTCTTGATTGAGATTTGGAAACAAACTATCCTTTAAACTTACATTTTAATTTGTCTACAAACTTTTGTGTTAACAAATGGGGTTCTGCAATGCTTTAGACTAAATCAGAGTATATATATATAGATATATATATATAATGAAATGGAAGACAGTGTGTACTGTAAGCTTTATTTAGCACGACGATCGTTTCGGCTTACATCTCCCTAATGGATGGGGAACGATATAATGTAATCGAATGCACCCTACAGTACAGAAGAAACCATACCAAGTTACATAATACGTTACAGTGTTATAATAAGTACATCTCGTTTCTGTGCGTGGTAGGATGGTGTTAGTACACTGTCTTCTCTTTCATTTATTTAAAATTATACTAAACATGCACCAAGGAATTCCTTACGTAGATCTTGCGACTAAAGGGCAGTACCACGGATTACCGCCTGGAAGTCATATGTAGTGAACGTGCTCTCAAGGCACACTACTAAGGACAAGGTTTGGATAGTACACTTTTAATTCTCTTATATAAACTTAAATTTATATATATATATTATATATATATATATATTATATATATATATATATACTAGCAGTATCTCCCGGCGTTGCTCGGGTTTGTAAGGGAAATAACTATATAAGCATTTTTAGAGAGTTACTTCGCTTATATAATAGCAAAAAAAATGCATTAAAAATGGGAAAAAATGATGGTAAATTTTTTTTAAATCGTAGACTCATCGTAGACGCGCGCTAATACCCAGAAGGGCTCGATATGAATCACGACTATAAGATACCCGCTTTTGGTTAAACGGCACCGCATAATGTGGGAGTAGTTAGGAATCTAAATCGTAGGAGACAGACACTCACACAACTTCACTTTTATATATAAAGATATGATGGACTCTCTCTCGAAGTATGAGCGTTCAGCTTTTTGCCGAACGACCAGCATAAATGATTTGCTTGTAGTGATCAAATGTTCATGTGCCGCGCATTAGCTCCCTCTCTCCATCAAATCGACGTTGTCTGAAAAGGTGCACTGTGTGCCACGCGTCAGGTGTCGAAGTGATTGCAGAGCAACGAGAGATGAAGTGTATTGCTCAAGAACACAAGGTACTACGTGGTCTAGGAATTGAAATCATGATCGCTATATATGTCTGTGTGTGTGTGTGTTTGTGTGTGTATGTAAGTATTTATGTACGTTGTATATATATGTATGTATGTACGTACGTATGTGTGTATGTATGTATGTATGTATGTATGTATGTATGTATGTATGTATGTATGTATGTATGTATGTATGTATGTAACAAACGTACGTACATGTATCAATGCATGTATGTATGTACGTACGTACGTGTGCTGGTATGCATGTATGTACGTACGTATGAATGCATGTACGTATTTATATGTATGGATGTATGTATATATAGCTAATGTGTAGGGGAAACTTCGTTGATTCATATATTCTATGTGTATACAAAAGATCTACCTGTGTGCATACATATATTAATGCTTGTTTTTGTAATGCTTTATCTATATAAAAACACACATTATTTGAAGCACCCATTCGATACTTTTAAGTAGAGCATCATATTTATTTTATTCCTACGTGAAAAAGATCAGCTGTGACTTCGACCGTTCAGCTTATACATTGTAGTCAAAGTGCCTGACGAAACCAGCTAAGCCGAAACTTCGAAATCCCTGAGTCAAACTTTTCCTTATAAAAATGTGAACTTTTCCTTACAAAAAAATGCGTGCATGTAATCTCTCTCTCTCTCTCTCTCTCTCTCTCTCTCTCTCTCTCTCTCTCTCTCTCTCTCTCTCTCTCTCTCTCTCTCTATCTCTCTATCTATCTATCTATCTATCTATCTATCACCTTGGGCAAGTGTCTTCAACTCTAGCCTCGGGCCGACCAAAGCCTTGTGAGTGGATTTGGTAGACAGAAACTGAAAGAAGCCCGTCGTATATATATGTGTGTGTGCATGTTTGTCCTCCCATCATCGCCTGACAACCGATGTTAGTGTGTTCACGTCCCCGTAACTTAGCGGTTCGCCAAAATAGACCGATAGAATAAGTACTAGGCTTACAAAGAATAAGTGCTAGGGTCAATTTGTTCAACGAAATGCGGTGCTCCAGCATGGCCGCAGTCAGACGACTGAAACAAATAAAAGAAAGAAAGAAATATAATATATATATATATATATATGTATATAGGCGCAGTGGTAAGTAGCTTGCTTACCAACCACACAGTTCCGGGTTCAGTCCCACTGCGTGGCACCTAGGGCAAGTGTCTTCTACTATAGCCTCGGGCTGACCAAAGCCTTGTGAGTGGATTTGGTAGTCGAAAACTGTCTTGGGGTCGATTTGCTCGACTAAAAGGCGGTGCTCCAGCATGGCCGCAGTCAAACGACTGAAACAAATAAAAGAAAGAAAAAGAAATATATATATATATATTTGTGTGTGTGTACATGCATGCGTGCGTATATATGTATGTGTGTGTGTGAGAGAGAGAGAGAGAGAGAGAGAGAGAGAGAGAGAGAGAGAGAAGAGCAAAGGAAACCGACATATACACACACAACATACATAAACACACTTTCATTTGTAGCAACAAATGTATATCTTATTAGCATATTCAGTTTGTTTCTATATTCAGTTGACAAAACGTATGATTAATGTTAACCCTTTCTTGTTTTCAAATTTCTCGTTATTCAATGTTAAATTCTTTCTACCTTTACACAATTGTGTACAACAAAGTATTCTGTATAAATCTATCGACAGTGAAGTATATGTTTCTGGTTCGAATAACCAGGTTTCCTGCACTGAGAGAGCATTGTGAAGAGCCACAAAGGGTATGTCATCCTATCGTACATCTTGTAAACTATTGAATATGTTACGGTTCAAATCAACATGTTAGAGAGATGATTAAGTACTCAAAGTAGCCTAAACGACATCACAAACATCAAAACAAGATGAAGATTACACTAACTTCACACAAGTCTTTAGCTATCTAAGTGACCTCACAATATATTTAACTGATAAATTTGCCATCTCCGAAAACCTAAATATATAAACTTTAAATTCGATTGTCTCCTAAGCGACAAAGGTCGGTAGTGGCTTGAAAACCTTTTGAAATCCAGGATAATTTATAGCTTTTTTTTTTTCAGACAAATTTTACCAGTAGAGTGTCATCATAACAACAATATTGAATTTAAAATTCTTTAAGTAAAAACAAACAGGTTTTAAATTAACTTCACACCCACATTCACACACAAACCCCGACATCCGAAACTCGGAGTTTTATCATGGCTACCGGAATTGTCACATACATATATATCTGTTGCGTTACCACCTTGTCTCCACTCTTTTGCCTTTAAAACCCACTTTGCTCTGTTTTCGTAACATCCGCGCTTTCACCATGTGCAACTCGTAACACCATCGTCTTTTTTCTCTTTCCCTGTTGCCCGCTCTGGGATCTTTCTTTCCTCTCTCTTCCTTCTTTATGTTTCCGACGAGCTCCGCTCGAAACGTCATACCTCCCTGCTTCCTTTTCCTGAGCGCCTATTAATAATAATACTGTAATTGTTCCATTGTTGTTGTTTTTTTGTTTCCCGTTTGGATTAAAATTATATATATATATATATATACTAGCTGAAGGTGACCCGCTCTACGCGCGGGTAAGAGTGTGGGTGTTACTTTCTGTTGCTTCCTTTCAGCACGTAAAAAGCACCATCCAAACGTGGCCGATTGCAGCACCGCCTTGACTTGCTTCTGTGCTGGTGGCACGTAAAAAGCACCAACCGATCGTTGCCACTGCGAGCCCCCCTGGCACCAGTGCCGGCGGCACGAAAAAAGCACTCACTACACTCACAGCGTGGTTGGCGTTAGGAAGGTCATCCACCTGTAGAAACACTGCCAGATCAGACTGGAGCCTGGTGCAGCCTCCTGGCTTCCGAGACCCCGGTCACACTGCCCAACCCGTGCTAGCACGGAAAACGGACGTTAACGATGATGATGATGATGATTCTCCGTATTTGTTTCTCTCTCTCCTTTCTCTCTCACTTTCCCACTCTCTTACTTTCTTTTTTCTCTCTGACTCTCCCTCGCTTTCTCTTACTCTCTATCTTTATCTATCTCTCCCATTTATAAACAACAGAAGATCTTGAGTAGTTGAGAAATAAAATATTTAGAAAGATCAATCAGAAATATGAGGCAGTGGCAATGGAAAGGTCTGCTTCAAGGCAGACAGCAAAACGCTAACATTCAAAAGGGACAGACAACTTGCGAGCTGAATAAAAATAATAAAATATTGGAAACCAAAGTTTGAAGGGATAGATCTGAGGATAGTAGAGTCACCATGGCTGGCATTTGTTAACGACGGACAGTTTAACGGCTGGCGTAAAATTTTGAACTTGATGTAAAAGAAAATTCGTAAACAACAAGTTTTGAAGTGATTTTTTTCTCACGACAGTAATTCACCATGGCAAGCATTCAAAACTTCTTTATCATGGACGGCAACACATTGACGATTAAAAGGCTGGCGCAAATTTTTTAGTTTGATGCAACAGAGATTCCTAAACACCCGCTCTTTGAAATTTTATCCCCTTCCAGCCCCATTTAGACCCCTTTTCACATTTTGTTAATATAACCCGATTTCATTCGGGTGTACTGGGGCCACATTTTATAAGATGAGGAATTTTGTCCTAGAGGTGACGCCTTTCATTTGAGGAACAAAATAGTTGTGATGCAAACTTGTCAGCACCTTTAACATAGGTGTGCATATTTTCAGGTGAATCGACCGACTACGTAATGCACACATATATATATGTTGTATATATATATATTGTGTGTGTGTGTGCACGCATTATATATACAAATGTATACAAATGAGATATATATCTGTATAAATTAAATTAGAGATAAAACCACTATAGGCAAATCAAACAGTGAAAACCAAAACAAAAACATAAAAGGAAAATATAACAGAAAATATATCTATATATATAAAACTGTAGTTGTGTGAGTGTCTGTCCCCTTCGATTTAGATTCCTAACTACTCCCAAATTTTGCGGTGCAGTTTGACCAAATTCGGGTATCTTATAGTCGTGATTCATATCGAGCCCGTCTGGGTATTAGCGCGCGTCTACAATGAGTGTACGATTTTAAAAATAATTTAACATCATTTTTTATTCCATTTTAATGCATATTTTTTCGTGTGTCGATGGCGGCGGAGTTGGCGTCCACGCTCACGCCTGCACCTGTGTTGCTTCTCCCCCTTCTTCCCTCCCTCGTGAAGCTGTGGGGAAGGGAGTGTAAGGAAATCAACGTCGTAATGCGTTGTGAAGGAGACCAGCGTTCTTTTAGAACAACGACTTCATGGCTTGAAGTCGCCAAAACAGAGATCGCTAAAAAAGCTGAAACAGATCCACCAAAACTGCAAAAACCGCCACACAGGGTAGGTTTCCTGTGCAAACAATTTGCACAACCGAATGTTTTAGTTGTTGCACAAATCTTTATATATAAAAGTAAGGTTGTGTGTCTGTCTCCTACGATTTAGATTCCTAACTACTCCCACATTTTGCGGTGCAGTGTAACCAAAACCGGGTATCTTATAGTCGTGATTCATATCGAGCCCTTCTGGGTATTAGCGCGCGTCTACGATGAGTCTACGATTAAAAAAAAAATTACCATCATTTTTTATTCCATTTTAATGCATTTTTCGCTATTATATAAGGGAAGTAACTCTCTAAAAATGTCTACGATGAGTCAACGATTAAAAAAAAAATTACCATCATTTTTTTATTCCATTTTAATGCATTTTTCGCTATTATATAAGGGAAGTAACTCTCTAAAAATGTCTACGATGAGTCAACGATTTAAAAAAGAAATTACTATCATTTTTTATTCCATCTTTAATGCATTTTTTGCTATTTTTTTTGCTATAACTCACTAAAAATGCTTATATAGTTATTTCCCTTACAAACCCGAGCAACGCCGGGCGATACTGCTAGTAAAATTGAAAACTTTAAATTATTTAAATTGAAAATAAAAATTATGAAATTATATTTATAATTTGTTTAAAAATATATATAACTGAAAAAGTATGAAAAAGTTTAATATACATAAAATGTATATATTTATATATAGAACACCACACACACACATACATTATATATACATATTTATATATAGAACACACACACACACACACATACATTATATATACATATTTATATATAGAACACACACACACACACACACATTATATATACATATTTATATATAGAACACACACACACACACACACATACATTATATATACATATTTATATATAGAACACACACACACACGCACATACATTATATATACATATTTATATATAGAACACACACACACACACACACATATAAATGAACGCAAGAATATCTGATTCATAATATTTGTTCTCATGCTCGTGTGTTGTTTGTTTGTGACAGACATATACTTAAAAGAACGTCACCGAAGTGATAGGAAGGTAGGAAACAGAGTCAGTGAAAAAGAAAGGAAATAGCGATAGTGACAGATACTTTAAATAACCGTAGTGGACTTCTGAAAGTTATGAAGAGGAGTAAGAGAGGGAAAGGAGGAAATAGGGTGAGTGAGGAAGATGGCCCCTAGCAACCACACCTTTTAAGATAGGGATTTCTAAAGTAGCCCACGCGCATCGTCACCTCATTCTACATGTCCCTGTAAATTTTGTAGCGAATCGGACGGGATGTAGTGGCATTGAAAGCGATCCAAGCGGTAAAAACGCAATTCAGTTTTATATATAGAGATATATATATATACCACTACACTCACGGAGTGGTTAGCGTTAGGAAGGGCTTCCAGCTGTAGAAACACTGCCAAATCAGACTGGAGCCTGGTGCAGCCTCCATGGCTTACCAGACCCCGGTCGAACCGTCCAACCCATGCTAGCATGGAAAACGGACGTTAAATGATGATGATGATGATGATGATTGTTACACATTCATATCTATGTGTTACGTATGCCAAACTACATCCCCACTCTTGGCACTATTTTGTTAGTGAACAGTACAACTGTGTGTAAAGTATATTATGTATCACTACGCTGAACGTCGAGTTCGTGTAACATGTAAAGCAAATAAACACGTAACAATAACAATGGTTTTCATTTGGTTGTCTTTCCCATTAGAACACGAACCACGCATAACATGGTGGCAGCGGTAAATAATTAAACGGAAACTGTGCCTTTACAACAAATCAGAAACGCAACGAACCAGGAGAGTAACAAACAAAACATCGCTTCGTCTTAGGACAACAAACACGACGATCCAAGATGGCGACCCCCGCCGCCGTACAGATGAATCTACATCCGATTATGGATTGGGACTCCGATGATATTTTGGAAGCATTTAAAAAGTTTAAACAGAAAACTCAACTAGCTTTCAAAAGTTTCCTGAAAGGCACAACTGACGATGAGAAGGTAAGCTATATCCTTTTGTGGTCAGGTAATAAAGGAATAGACCTATTCAATAGCTGGGATATGTCAGGATCGGACTGCAATAACCCAGACACACTTCTTGAGAAATTTGAAAGGCACCTAGAGCCCAGGTCGAACCATAGAATTCACAGATACTTGGAGGACAACATGTGCATACTCAAGATCCCATAACTAAAACATGGATCCCAGCACAGGTTGTCAGTAGAGCTGAAACTCCAAGATCATATACAATAGAAACGGAATCTGGTAGGCAGCTGAGACGCAACAGGGCCCACATCCGCCCAACACCAGAGCTGTCGAGGACAACGTGTACAACGCCTGCTGCATTAGTGACAACACCCACAGAATCATCACCCCAACGTGCACCAACCACCTATCAGCAGCCCAACAACACTCCTCAGACACCGGTGCGAAGCACAAGATCCACCAGATGGAGAAAGAACATTCTGCCACCGGCTCGATACCGTTAAAGAAAAAAAAGGGAAAATGAAAAGAGAAGTAACTAATACAGCTAGACTACAAAGCAGAGGCAGAATAATCTCACGATTTCTGCTGTAGGATTGCCACCTCAGGCTGACAATCCATAGAGTAAGGGAGACTACTTAAATTGTCTTCACTGCCAAAAGACCCCTTTATTTTTTCAAGAAGAAGGGATGTTACACATTCATATCTATGTGTTACGTATGCCAAACTACATCCCCACTCTTGGCACTATTTTGTTAATGAACAGTACAACTGTGTGTAAAGTATATTATGTATCACTACGCTGAACGTCGAGTCCGTGTAACATGTAAAGCAAATAAACACGTAACAATTACAATGGTTTTCATTTGGTTGTCTATCCCATTAGAACCCAAACTACACATAACAATGATGATGATGATGACATACATACATATATACACGCACATATATATCTGTGTGTGTGTGTGTGTTTATTTGAAAACTATAAACTCATTGGGCTGGAGCTTATCTGAGTTTCTGATGTATAGAAGCGACTGAGAGTATAATACGCTCTTTTAAGCGGGACGTCATTTTGCAGTCCTTTTTAGCCACCAGTTATTGCTGCTGTTCATTTCAGCCGGTAAGACTGGAGTAAAGTGAAATGAAATGCTTTGTTCAAGGACGCAACGCACCATCATGTACCACAGGTGTAGTCCAAAACCTTACCATTGTGAACCCAATACCCTAATTACGAGGTTGTGAATCGGGGGAGTCGTTTAAGTATCGGTCAGAGTGCTTCGTGTTATTTGTTTATGACCCTGCTCTTAGTTCAACTCCTGCCAGTGTCAATTTTGCTTTTCGTAGTTTGGGATCGATAAATTATGTGCCAATATAAGGCGGTGAATTGAAAGAATTTTTAGAGTGTCGGACAAAAGGCTTTGTGAATACTCAATGCGTTCTGAGTTCACATCCTGCTTTTTCTCACCGTGAGACTTCTGTTGAGATCAACAGATTGTATCAGTAATAGGAGCTGGGGAAAACAATAAAAATATTATTGTTTCCATTACAAAATCATTATCTTATATATATTTAGGTTGAATATACTATCCTACCGTGGCTGTAGTCTAATGATTAAAGCTATAAATATCTATGTCTTTCACAAGTAACAACAGCAATAATTTCAAACTGGGAGAGAGATACTGCTTGGAATTTACTGCAAGTTATTGATACGGCAACATGCGACTTACTCAACATAACTGGAAACAATTCTGCTATATTCATGGTGACAGAAGGTCCTGTCATCTATTTGCGCCATTCCTAGGTTGTCTGGCTTGTAAAAATGAACACCGAATAGTTTTTATACGGTACCAGTCGTCTAATTGTAAGATGTTCAAGAAAACCTGTCCACGCCATCGCATCACGCTGATTGGGCGATCACGTGATATGCCGATCATGTGAAATTATGGTGGCTTGCTAGTGATGTCTGACCGCGTATCCAGGGATTCCGTTTCGAATCACCGCTATTTGAACACCAGCAAACTGGATCCTATTTTCCTTCATCTTTCACTCAGCCACCCTTCCATTGGAATGCTCACTCTTCTGCAACTTTCTATTTCCTTTTCACTAATTCTATAAAGACTCGGATTTCTCCTATACAACTGCGCCTCTCCTGCCAAAAAAAAGGCAAGAACCTCTACCATGTAGGGTCGATTGTATTAGCTGTGTATGTCACATCTTTCTCAACATCACTATAACCACCGGACAACCAATTCCCTGTTCTAAATCATTCAAAACTTCAGTTGCACCTCTATCAGTATTATACATTCCAACACATGAAAACTTTGTGATGCCTTTAACATATAATATATATATATATATATATATATATATATATATGTATTTGGGGTACTTAGTTGTGCTCATGACTTAGTGTTTGCTTCTTCCATGGGTATGAGTAAGTATCTCATTTATTTCTTTTGCCACATGTATCACTGACGAAGAGAGGGCTCTTAGTAGCTAACTCTGAAATCGGTCCGATATGGTAATAATGGAATTTTTTAGAAATTTCTGTCGACCTTTTTTCGAGTAGCGTGCGTATTGTGAAAAATTATATGGTTAATGGACAATATGTCCAATTTTTCAGCATATTTGGCATTAGAAATTTTTTCCTTTACCCTCATTTATGAATTGTTTATAAATTTAACCGTTAAAGGTATTTTTTAATATGCTGACCATTGATAAAATTTTTTTCGAAAAAGATTTTATCCTTACATTAGATATATATATATATATATGTTAAAGGCATCACAAAGTTTACATTCTACTAATACAAATAATCAATACACATACATATCCAGCATAAATACCCTTACATTTGAACACAACCACCACCCAACCCATTCTACTGACACTGTACGGAACATCACCACAATCTCTAATGCTCCGGCAAATAGCAGAAGTAACATTAACAATAGTAGTAGTGGCGGTGTTAGTAATGATAACGTTAGTAATGATAATAATAATAATAATAATAATAATAATAATAATATAGAAATTTTCACCCCCTTCTATAACCTCTCTTCTGATGATACTACCTCCTCTGTTACCGAACACGGTCCTCAAAATTCACCTAATTGTAATTGCCGTCCTGGAACCACCTGCCTGTTACAAACCCATTGCAGAAGATATAATGTAATCTACAAATGCACGGTCCTTCACCTATTACACAATTATACAGCTATATGCATAGGATTATAAAAATAGGATCACATGCGGTCGTATCGTGTAGGAGATACGGTCGCACGTGGTCATATTCTTAATGAAATATTACAGACCATATAATACATACAGCGGCAATAGAACACAAGTGGAATGACAAGATTTCTTTTTGAGATATATACATTATTTATTTCACATATTTTACAATCATGCTGATGTTGGAAGTTTGTAAGTGTTAGCATGTTTTTGTGTCCGTGTGTTCGTGAGCGCGACAGAGCAAATCAGGTGAAAGTGATTGACGTAGAAAAGTTACCCGATGGTGGGGGCAGCGAATATAGTAGGCTTCTTGTGTTGTTTGTATCGACATAGCAACAGATAGTAGCAGATGGCTTAAGGTAGTTCTTAGAAGAACTAGAACCCAAGACAGATAATTGATTTACCGTTTATGAGGTACACGGAGTGTAAGAGTTCCATATCAAGATGTTGCGTCTCGTAGTTGAGATTAATTGAATCACTTGTTGTGTTTTATCTTTCTCTTGATATGAATATACTTCCAGATATATTAACTGTAGCCGTTTTTCCCGTGGTGAGATTTTCACCTAACCGCTAGAGTTGAATCTGTAGTTGTCTT
>NC_043005.1:43658817-43681317 GCF_006345805.1 Octopus sinensis
TATATATATATATATATATATATGTGTGTGTGTGTGTGTGTGTGTGTGTGTGTGTGTGTTTGTATGTCTGTTTGTTTTCCCCCAACATCGCTTGACAACCGATGCTGGTGTGTTTACGTCCCCGTAACTTAGCGGTTCGATAAAAGACACCGATAGAATAAGTACTAGGCTTACAAAGAATAAGTCCTGGGGTCGATTTGCTCGACCAAAGGCGGGGCTCCAGCATGGCAGCAGTCAAATGACTGAAACAAGTAAAACAAGTAAAAGTGTCACATTGTGTGATTGAACCCTTGAATCAAGTTTACAAAGGAAACATTTTAACCACCGAGCCATGCGTTTCTTATTTTACTAAACGAAACTTATGCTTTTTATTCAGACATTTACACTCACTTTCCTTATACATGAATCAAATAGAATTATGTTAAAGTAATTGTTTTCACAGCTGGATGCCCTTCCTATCGTTAATCATTCAACTGAGAAGTATTAGTGAAAACACGTTTTCTTTTCTTTCTTTGTCAGGCATCTTAAACCAAACAAAGGCATGTGCCTCGTTCGTATACGCAACACAATGGCAAAATTTGAACTTCTAACCTCGATGTCAGTGCACGGACACTCCTAACTCCCATTTCTAAATTTTTTGCCTATTCGTATTATTTCTATATTATTATTTAATTTCATGTAACTACACATATGCATTTCTACTTACTTCTCTCTCTCTCTCTCTTCCTTTCATACACGCACACACACATACGCTGTATATAGACTCATACGCATATACATATAATTCTGTGAACGTGCTATAAGTAAAGACAGTGCAATAGGCGCTGACCTTTAGTTTGAACACGGTTATTAATCAGTTGTGTATGTTCTACACATACATATATAAACACGCAAAAGTACATACATAAATGTGTGTGTACATGTAAACATACACACACACACATATATACATTGGGGTCTCTATATACTCTTTTCAGTTATTTGACTGCGGCCATACAGGAGCACCGCCTTTGGTCGAGTAAATCAACGCCAGGATTTATTCTTTGTAAGCCTAGTGCTTATTCTATCGGTCTCTTTTGCCGAACCGCTAAGTTACGGGGACGTAAACACACCAGCATCGGTGGTCAAGCGATGTTGGTGGGGACAAACACAGACAGACACACACACACACATATACACGACGGGCTTCTTTCAATTTCCGTCTACCAAATCCACTTACAAGGCTTTGGCCGGGCCGAGTATAGCAGAAGACACTTGCCCAAGGTGCCACGCAGTGGGACTGAACCTGGAACCATGTGGTTTGTGAGCAAGCTACTTACCACGCAGCCAACATAATTCGTTTCGGAGCCCTATTTTAGAACCAAATTGTTCGTTACAGGAGTAATTGAAATACATAGAAATAGGAGTAATCCATTCCAAGTCACAGCTAAACCTATTATAAACGTATGGAAACAAAAATGATGCTTTATTTGTTCATCTTTCGATAGCAAATACGTAAATATATGCATAAAGGCGCAGGAGTGGCTGTGTTGTAAGTAGCTTGCTAACCTTCGTCGAAGTCGGACGTGTTCTTTTTGGCGGAGAGTGCTTGATGTCACGTCTTTCGTCGTGAAATATTGAATTTTGAGGCTCGACTACAGGTAGGCGTTTGTTGTATTTTTTTGAGGGCTTAGTGGAGTTTGTTGCCCTGTATTTAATATTTTTTGGTGAGTAATAAACTCCACTCTGCTCCAGACATTTTCCTGCCTGTGGTCGAGCGTAAAGACTCACTTTGCAGTGAGAATTGTGTTTTTGAGGAGGCGTAGTCCCTCCGCAAAAATTAATTTGTTTGCTTCTGAAATTGTCTTTGTGTTTCCCACTGGATTTACCACGGAGTACCAAGGTAGAAAGGACTAATTGTGCTGCGGTTGGATTTATTTTACCATTGGAGGCCAGGAGTACCTTTTCGGCCGAAAAAATTGATTCCTTTGTCTGAACACTCTTCTTCGAGCTATCATTCATTTAAAAAAAAGAACTTTTTTGAACTGTTGATTATTTTATTTCTTCCCTTCTGTTCTGTTTTTCCTTCTTTTTCAGTTTTATTTTATTTTGTATTTTGAACTTTTTTGAGCTAGTTTTTCAATGACAAAGGAATTGCTCGTGTGGGAGTTGACACCTCTCAAGAAATGGCTAAAGGACCTGGAAAGGAAGACCGTGGTGTTGAGGACTTATTCGAAGTCGCTCGACACCATAGCCGTCTTCCCGAAGGCCACAATTTTGAACGAGCTGGCGGACTACATGCCAGCCGTTAAATTTATCTCACGGGGAGTGAAATATGCAACGGTCTGGTTGATATTTGACTCCCCACAAGAAGCTTGCGATTTTGCAAGCCAGCCCCTTGATGGCAAAGAAATATTATTTTTGCCAAATTATATGTGAAAAAAGTTATCAAAAGCTTGGATCTGTGGCCTACCACCCGGAGTTGAGCCCGAGTGGATAGAGGACTCTATCCGCCGGGGTCTGGGTAGTAGCAATACCAAGTTGCTGAGTGTTAAAATGTTGCCTGCGGCTGATTGGGAGGGATCGAAAGCTGTTTTGACCCTATGGACCCAATCAGCCGAAAGTCTGGTTTTTCCAGATTTCTTGAGGTTGGCCGGGTCCAGGTATCCGGTGATGCTTGAGGGATGCCCGCCCCCCAAGTGTCACCTGTGCCTGAAGACCGGCCACATTAAGAAGAACTGCCCCAGGGACCAAAGTAGGATCCTGGAGCAGTTAATGGTGGAATGTCTCCCTGCTCCCCCAATGGAGGGAGAGAAACAGAAGAATAACGAGGAAATCGCTACATCCACAAAAAGAAAAACAAAGGTGGGCAACAATGGTGACCCACCGAAAAACCCGGGAGCTGCGGGAGAAAAAGAGGACCCGTTGTGTGAAACACAGGAACCTCACCCTCCCGCGGCCCAGGGAAAAAAAGGAAAAAAGAGAAACGGGACGCCGCCGGCGGATAGTAACACGCGGACGGCGTCTCCCAAGCCTCCTCAGGCGGGTGTGCCGCCGGAGGATAAATATGTGGTCCTCTTCCACAAAGGAGGAACCATTGAGAATGAAATAAGGAAAATGGAAAGGAGGGGCCAATGGGAGGGACTTCGGTCCTGCACGGAGGACGTTGGGTGGCCTTCGCAGGTGGCTGCGGAGGTCCGATGGGATAGCGATCTGTGCAGGATCGTGAATTCCTTCCCGGACGACTCCTATAGATTTGTACCTGTGTGGTCTTGCCTGGAACCGGCTGAGTGCTTCAATAAAGCAAGAGAGCTGGTCAGCCGGGTGACCTGAACTTTTTGTATATTTTGAAGGAACATTGTATTATATTGAAACCTGAACTTTCTGTATATTTTAAAAGAACATTGTAAGAGGTTTATTGCCTCATTATGATTTGTTGAAAAAAGAACATTGTTTTAGAGAAGCGGAAGTCGGCGGGCGCTTTCGTCTTCTCCCATCATCATCTTCGTTCCATCACCATCATTCATACCATTAATGTCTATGTCCTGCCCGCAAAGCTACATCTGTGTAATGCCCATGTGGAAAATTAGATAAAATAAAGTAGCTTGCTAACCTTCGTCGAAGTCGGACGTGTTTTTTTTTTTGGCGGAGAGTTCTTGCTGCTTGATGTCACGTCTTTCGTCGTGAAATATTGAACTTTGAGGCTCGACTACAGGTAGGCGTTTGTTGTATTTTTTTGAGGGCTTAGCGGAGTTTGTTGCCCTGTATTTAATATTTTTTGGTGAGTAATAGACTCCACTCTGCTCCAGACATTTTCCTGTCTGTGGTCGAGCGTAAAGACTCACTTTGCAGTGAGAATCGTATTTTTGAGGAGGCGTAGACCCTCCGAAAAAATTAATTCGTTTGCTTCTGAAATTGTCTTTGTGTTTTCCACTGGATTTGCCACGGAGTACCAAGGTAGAAAGGACTAATTGTGCTGCGGTTGGATTTATTTTACCATTGTGAGAATTGGGCGGGGGGGGGCGTATTCGTTTTCGATAAATTGAGTGAATATTTTTCTCACCTAATTATGAGAACTGTATTGTGCCTTGAAGAACTTTAAGAATTGTGAGAACTGCTATATAGGGGAGTGCTTTGCCTCCGAAGTTCGAACAATTTTTACCAATTTTATACCAATTTTTGTGGAAGTTGTGTTCCAGTTGCGGCGTTCCGAGTTCAATTTAGGCCGGGAGTACCGAAAGGCCAGAAGATTTTTTGCTGTGTTATGGACTTTCTTTTGAACTTTATTTGATTTTCTCCTTTTTATTTATTGTGACTTTCTGTTGATTTCTTCCCTTCTGTTGTGCTTTCTCCTTTTTTTTGTATCTTTCTCATTTTTTTAAAACCTATCGTGAACTTTATTTGGACTTTGAACTTTTTTCACATGGCAAAGAAAAATGAAGCCACTGCTTTGGAGTGGGAGGTTGTCCCACCCAAGCAGTGGATTAAAGATCTTGAGAAGAGGACGGTGGTACTACGAACCTATTCTAGGTCGCATGGGGCCATCGCCCTCTTCGACAAGAGCATAATAGAAAAAGAGTTGGCAGACCACCTGCCAACTATAAAGTTTATTTCTCGGGGGACCAAATTTGCAACGGTGTGGTTGCTGTTTGGTACTTCCCGAGGAAGCTAGCAGATTTGCTAGCAAGCCCCTTGAGGGAGAGGAAGTTTTGTTCCACCCCTCGTATTGTGGAAGAAAAATAAAAAGAGCCTGGGTGTGCGGGCTGCCCCCGGGCATGGAGGCGGGATGGATCGAGGAGACCATCCAACGAGGCCTGAGAGATAGTGGGCCCAAGCTTTTGAGTGTAAAAATTACTCCCGCGGTCGACTGGGGGGGGGGTCAAAGGCAACTTTGACCCTGTAGACCCCGGTGGCCGTGGGAGAGATGATATTCCCAGACTTCCTGAGAATGGCCGGGCACAGGTGCCCGGTGATACTCGAGGGACGCCCCCCCCCAAGTGTCACCTGTGCCTGGATCCTGGACATATCAAAAGGAACTGTACCGGGGGCCGTGGTGGTGCCCCGGAGCATGGAAGGGAAAAGGTGCCCGCCGCCCCCTCACTGGAGGGGGAGACGGTGGAAGTCGTGGAGGAGGTTGCCTCCACGAAAAGAAAGAGACAAGTGAGCAACAATGGTTGCTCACCAAAGAATACTCAGGCGGCGGAGGGGGATGATGACCCTCCATGTCTGCCGACGGAGCCCCCTGGGCTAGCAGCCTCTAAAAAAAGGAGGAAAAAGAGAAATAGAGGTCGGGCGGCTGATGTTCCTGGGTCGCCGACGGAGCCGCAGGTGGGATGTGTGCCACCTGCGGACAGGGCCCCGTCAGTGGGAAGCGTGCCACTGACGGAGCAGTATGAAGTCCCTTCCCGTGAAGAGGAGATGTTTGTCCTCCTTTATCACGAGGGAGGGACGATTAGTAAATTTCTGGACGGCTTGGGCGACCGAGGACGTGTGTGCTCGTTCTACTCAAGCTGTCCGAATTGGCCTCAGCAGGTGGCTGCGGAGGCGGTTACGGAAAAAATTTTGTCAAAGGTCACAGCGACCTTTGACAAGAAAGAATTCGCTTTTCTCTTTTCAGGCCCCGACTTGTCGATGCAGAGTTGTCTGCAGGCGGCAGGTCACTTAATTCGGGGGACCTGATAAAGAGAATTGTAAGAAAATTTTGTTGTAAAGAAACTTTGTATTCGAGGGGTTATTGGTCGGCGGGTGCCAGTACCCCTCCCATTTTTGTTCATCATTATCATCCTCATCTCATTAATGTTTTTGTCCAGCCCGCAGCTAGTCATCTATGTACTACCCTCGTGGCAAATTTTAATGAAATAAAGTAGCTTGCTAACCTTCGTCGAAGGTTTTTTTTGGCGGAGAGTTTTCCCAGATTTCCTGAGAATGGCCGGGTCCAGGTATCCGGTGATGCTTGAGGGACGCCGCCCCCCAAGTGTCACCTATGCCCGAAGACCGGCCACATTAAGAAGAACTGCCCCAGGGACCAAAGTAGGATCCTGGAGCAGTTAATGGTGGAATCTCTCCCTGCTCCCCCAATGGAGGGAGAGAAACAGAAGAATAACGAGGAAATTGCTACATCTTCAAAAAGAAAAAGAAAGGTGGGCAACAATGGTGACCCACCGAAAAACCCGGGAGCTGCGGGAGAGAAAGAGGACCCGTTGTGTGCACCACAGAAACCTCATCCTCCCGCGGCCCAGGGAAAAAAGAAAAAAGAGAAACGGGGCGCCACCGGCGGATTATGACACGAGGACGGCGTCTCCCAAGCCTCCTCAGGTGGGTGTGCCGCCGGAGGATAAATATGTGGTCCTCTTCCACAAAGGAGGAACCATTGAGAATGAAATAAGGAAAATGGAAAGGAGGGGCCAATGGGAGGGACTTCGGTCCTACACGGAGGACCCTGAGTGGCCTTCGCTGGTGGCTGCGGAGGTCCTATGGGAAAGTGACCTGTGCAGGATCGTGAATTCCTTCCCGGAGGACTCCTATAGATTTGTACATGTGTGGTCTGGCCTGGAGCCGAGTGAGTGCTTCGATGAAGCAAGAGCGCTGGTCGGCCGGGTAACCTGAACTTTCTGCGTGCTTTAAAAGAAAAAAAATAGAACATCGTATTATATTGAGTCAGAGGTTTATTGCCTCATTGTGATTTTTTGAAAACAGAACATTGTTTTAGAGAAGCGGATATCGGCGGGCGCTTTCGTCTTCTCCCATCATCATCATCGTTCCATCACCATCATTCACACCATTAATGTCTACGTCCAGCCCGCAAAGCTACATCTGTGTAATGCCCCTGTGGCAAATTAGATAAAATAAAGTAGCTTGCTTACCTGTCTAGTGGTTAGACGTTTTTGTTGACGGTGAGTGGAACATTTTGTCGATCATTGAATTGTTTTTCTGTTCGAATTATTTATTGCTGAACATTGTAGAACTGTGGAACTGTTAAAACTGTTAAATTTTGTGCTTTTTCCCGGTGACGGGAAAAAGAAATAATTTGTGTAAAACTATTTTTCTGTTGTGAACTGTTGGAATTTTTTAAATTGTTAAAGCTGTTGTCGGCTGTATATTTTGTGCCCCCCGCCACTTCGGGGGTGGGATCTGAACTCTTGTACTCGTAGATAGGAAAAAAGTGAAAAACCATCATAGGTCTCCCGCTTCTGGGGATTACAAAATAATTTTTGGGTGTGAAATTTCGACCGTTGAAGGCTTTGTTGTTGCGTCTCGCCCCCCTGCGGGGGTGAGATTCGAACTGTTACCCTCGCCGAGGGGAAATATGTATATATAAAAGGAAAAAAAAAGCACATAGGGTTCCCGTTTCTGGGGATTACCAATTAATTTTTGTGTGTGAAATTTCGACCGTCGTAGACTTTGAGCGGGAGTGTGATTTGAACTGTTACCCTCGTCGAGGGGAATATAAAAACAAAAATAAAAAACATAGGTTTCCCGTCTTTTGAGATTCCATTTTGTGTAAAAATGTCTGTCGAAGTTATTTCGAAAAAACTTTCACTGGATGAGCCAGTTAAGAAATTCTCTGCAGTTGCCGCGGTGGCAACGGAAAATGTCGAATTACAGAAAGAAAAGCTCTCAGAGCTTTTTGGAAGAATGAAAAAGGAGGTGGGTAATATAAAAAATATCACCCTCACCTAGTGTAGAAAAATTTAAAAGAAGGACAGTTGTTTTTAAAACATACTTTTATATTGTCGTCAGAAGCATCTGATAGCGTGTCTGTGATTAGGTCTCTGACGCTGAGCGAAAGAATCCCACTCAATACGATGTGCAAACTCTGTCGAGCCGATTGAATGATAGTGGGGCAGAGTGATGTGACTCATCTTCGGCGAGAAAAACGTAGCACACGTCTAGAAGAAGGGGAAAAGAGCTGGACGTGACCAAAAACCAGACAATACACATCCAAGAAAATTCCACACGTGGTCGTGAGCAAACAGAATAACGTCCTCCAACGAGAAAAAATGTCAGGAGACAAGGACAAGTCCAAAAGAAAATGCTAAGTCGTACCTGACAAAGGAAAAAAAATTGTCATGTAGTGAAATATGGATTTCACAACAGAAAAGGGTCACGTGTGTCGAACACACAGACAGTTGTTTAGCAGCTATCGAACACACGAACACAGTTCAACGTTGGCATTAGGAGAAAATTACACGTGGAGAAAAATGGCCGTAACAGCCATCAAAGAAATATTCTACGGAGAAATTCCACACGTTGAGCAGTTTTAAGTTAGGGTCGACTCAAGTTATGCATTTCTTCTCGTAAAACATCGTCGCGCCATTTCTGGTTCAGGGAGAACCTTTCCCGCTCAGAGATGGCGTAGAAACTTTCTCATAACCCAGAGGTATGTCCTTTTTTCTGACCGGATTCACTAGTGTAGGAGAATTTGACCGCTGAAAAAATTCATAGCTTTCCACACATTATAGAGCTGATAATGTAGAAGCAATTATGAGGTTGAACGTCGTGAATCATATAGCAGGCAATGGCTGTTGAAGCAAAAGCTGTAAATCTTTTTACACAGAGTCACCACTTTAGCGAGGGACCGTGGATGCGTGTTATATGTCGGGGTCATCACTTTAGCAAGGGATGTCGATAATGAAAACGTCAATACTTTAATAACTGGACCGAGTCATTAATCCAACAGCTCTGAAATGCCCCTGGTGCAATAAGTGACAACATCACTCGTGTCCGTGCGTGAACAACTTCGTGTCCAAGATTTTATTCAGATGCATAATAAACGAACTCATACAGTGAGTACACAATATTCAATAAAGTTATATGGGATGAAGAAAAAGGCTCTGAACATCTTGCCATGTTCGACGATGACAATGAAAAAATAAAGGGAATTCAACTACAAATTTACCATATCGAATCCATGTGCTTGGCTCTTTCTCTGATCTTGTCCTAGGCGTGACGTAGAGAAAAAAAAAGTTCAATTTGAATACGCTCTTGAGTAGGCGATACGCTTCTAGCTCCCTCCCGTGTGTCGTTTATTAGTTACACGTTGTATCCTAGCAAAGGGGGAGCTAATCATGTTCACTTGGAATATTCTAAAACATTCGACAGGAGAGATGACTGTCGTTGACTCTCAAGGGATACTTTGCGGGCTTGCGAACCTGCCTCAAATAGCGTTGCCTACAAACTGTATACATTCCCCCAGCACTTATATGCATGCTTGCTCTACTCGTGGTTTGCTGTTCAAATTTCAGTTCATTGGTGAAATATTTTCTTCAATATAACTATTCTTTATACAATTAGTTCCTTTAATGTACCGTTTGTATATGCTCCCCGAGTCTATTCGTGACTTGTTCTTCGAATTTCAAATCGGTAAGCGAATAGGCTTCCATTCGCTTTTACGCATGCTCATGGTTTACTGGACAAATTTCAGATTGTTATGCGAGTTTAATTTCCTTCTGAAAAACCGTGGTTAAGGTAAAGAATACGCACACCAGCCATTTTCGGAGTAACAAAAACCCTAACCTTAAACACTGGGTGTGCGTATTCCTTACCTTCACCCAAACTCGTTGATTATTCAGTTTATTCGTTTAGAAAACCCTTCGTATATTGATACACCCAATATATGTGTATGTGTACAATAGTATGTGATAAGCAGAATAACTCAGTGGCCAGTTGCATGATTATGAAAAACAAAGACAAAGTGAGTAGAGATGTATCCAATGGTATGAAGGCGGCGAGCAGGCAGAAACGTTAGCACGCCGGGCGAAATGCTTAGTAGTATTTCGTCTGTCGTTACGTTCCGAGTTCAAATTCCGTCGAGGTCGACTTTGCCTTTCATCCTTTCGGGGTCGATAAATAAAGTACCAGTTTCGCACTGGGGTTGATGTAATCGACTTAATACCTATGTCTGTCCTTGTTTGTTCCCTCTGTGTTTAGCCCCTTGTAGGTAATAAAGAAATAGGTATTTCGTCTGTCGTTACGTTCTGAGTTCAAATTCCGTCGAGGTCGACTTTGCCTTTCATCCTTTCGGGGTCGATAAATAAAGTACCAGTTTCGCACTGGGGTTGATGTAATCGACTTAATCTCTTTGTCTGTCCTTGTTTGTCCCCTCTATATTTAACCCCTTGTGGGCAATAAAGAAATACATATCCAATGGTATACCACGTGAATTCTTGATTTATCAAAATTCTCTCTCCTCGGAGATAGATAGATGGATGGATGGATGGATAGATATAGGATTTCTATGTAACAATATATTTTTTTTTTCAGAAATATCTTGCGCATGAAGTTTGGCACATGTATATAAAGAACACAAATGGGGCTTAAAATGTACGACAGCTGTTTCGGTAACCTCATTTGTGTTCGTTTTTATATTTACGCAGCTTCTAGAACCAGCCCTGAGTCAGATCTCCTGCTTAAATTAGGCTTAGTACTTACATATTTACAGTATCCTAGCAGTAGATGACACCTTCATAGTTACTTTACCCTATGTTATTGTACCTAACCATTGTTGGCATCCTACATGTTGATGTGCCTAGATTCTAATGAATCCTGTAGCTAATCTCTATCTCCCTCTTTTTCTCTGTGTGTGTGTGTGAGAGAGAGAGAGTATATATATATATGTGTATATTTATATCCAGTTACACGATAATGGACCGGTGTCGAAAGATATAAATTTTTAATGGGCATTTTATGAGATTAAAGCAATTGCACAAATGAAAAGAATTGGATGTGGATAGGAGTCTTCAATTTTTACTGTTAATATTTGCTATTTCTGTAGCCAAAATCTGCGTATAACTGAAACTTAATTCGACATTATTTCAATTAAAGTCTTATAACGTCTGTAGTTTTCCGGAAAATATCTAATAAATAAAAGAAATGTTTAACGATATTTGTACGCACCTTAAAGCTAAACGGAGCATTAAGTCAAATAATTTTAAGTTTCTCTCTCTCCCATTCTCTTTCTTACATATACATATCTTCCTTTCTATTTATATCTGTGTGTGTGTGTGTAGTGAAGGCATGTGGCATAGTGCTTAGGGGTATTGAGCTCACGATTGAAAGGTCGTGAGTTCGATTCCCGGCCGCTCGTTGTGCCTTTGAGCAAGACACTTTATTTTACGTTGCTCCAGTCTGCCCAGCTGGTAGAAATGAGTAGCAGCTGTATTTCAAAGTGCCAGGCCTTGTCACACTCTGTGTCACGCTGAATTTCCCTCTGAACTACGTTAAGTGTACGCGTGTCCGTGGAGTGTTCAGCCACTTGCACTCTAATTTCACGAGCAGGCTGTTCCGTTGATCGGATCAAATGGAGCCCTTGTCGTTGTGATGGATGGAGTGCCCGACATATATATTTACGGAAAGACTTCCTTTTGTATCCCTCCCGCAATCCCATAAATTTTTTTTAAATGTATTAGACATGGTAGGAAATTGATTTCATATCATGTCTTATAATAATAATGATGAGAAAGTCATAAAGATTAAGAGTTTCCATTAAAAAAACTTCATTTCTGTATTATGTATATTGATGTCCCAATTTGCCTAACGTTAAGGCCTAAATTGCCTAACTCTATGAAATTTGCCTAATTACTTTGGGGCATGAATTTTACCATTTCACGTTACTCCAGTCCACTCAGCTGGCAAAAATGAGTAATCCTGCGACGGACCGGCGTCCCGTCCGGGTGGGGAATTTCTACGCCACTGAAACCGAGGCACATGGCCTAGTGGTTAGAGCAGCGGACTCGCGGTCGAAGGATCGAGGGTTCGAACCTCAGACCGGGTGATGTGTGTGTTTATGAGCGAAACACCTAAGCTCCACGCGGCTCCGGCAGAAAGTAATGGCGAACTTCTGCTGACTCTTTCACCACAACTTTCTCTCACTCTTTCCTCCTGCATCTTGCAGCTCACCTGCGACGGACCGGCGTCCCGTCCAGGTGGGGAACCTATACGCCAAGGGAACCGGGAAACCGGCCCTATGATCCAAGTGTGGCTCGAGAAGCAACAAACAACAAATTTTATGACTTTCTCATCATCATTATTATCATAAGACATGGTAGGAAATCAATTTTCCACCATGTGTAATATTCTAAAAATATTTCATAGGGGAAGGGATACAAAAGAAGTCTTTCCATATTTACATATGTGTGTGTGTGTGTGTGTGGGGAGAGAGAGAGAGAGAGAGAGAGAGAGAGAGAGAGAGAGAGAGAGAATGGACGAAAAATAAAAAAAAAGATAAGGTAGGATGAAGTATTTGTACTTGATCTAGATTATAAGACAGTCGGGATGGCGACGATGGTGGAATTTTTGTGTGGAATGTTATAGCTGATACGAATGGATATAGAAACATAACAATTCATTTGCTGGTGAATCTTTGCCAAGCATCTGGTTGACATTTTGTGAACAGGTATCTAGAATACCCGTGTGTCGAAGCTGTTTCGTTCATCCCAGTTGTGTTGGCAGGACTGTAATGCTAGTCGCACAGGTGCTTTGTTTATGGACGGCAGCTGTTTAAATTGAATGGTCTTTTTTTTCCTCCAAAAAATAGATATGGACTATTGTCAATATCTAAAACTTGTAGCTACCTTAAGAGAGATAGCAGCGTATCTATGAGAACATAGTCAGGTTCTAGAGTTAGCGGGAGCGAGAATATAAAAATAAAGGTGTCATGACACATACAAAGAATTTTTAACTCTTTTTGTCTTCTATTACGTAAGATATTTTATTAGTTACAGTATACGTAATAATATTCTACATTCATTAATTTCATTAGTAACTAAAGAATTAAAAAAAGAACTAGCTGAAAAAGTGCCAATTTTTGAAAAATGTGCTTGGCGGGAACGGCCGCTCTCCTTGCCTTCTCTCTCTCCTATTAGCTACCCCACCGAGAAGAGGGTATTGATTTTCCTTGACTTTCTTAATGCTCTTGAAAGAGAATGGTTAATATGTCAGTATTGAAGGGTGTTTTAGGGGTGTACATTTATAAAGTTATTTGCAAGTCTAGTCCAATGTATCTAGATTGCACGTGTTGACATCTGTGAAAGAAGATACTTTATTAAATAAAAAGAGATGCCGTTATCGTAGAGGGCGAGCGTATATAACTTGATGTGACAGTTAAGTTCTTTACATACATAAGAGTATCAAAAAGAATCAAATTTTATTGCATACGAGGTTCGATAAATGCAAACAAGAAAGATCACTGCATACTATCATAAGAGAGCTTTTACATTAAACACTCGAATCGAGAGACGAAATACGAGTAGTACCCTTAAGTAGGTAATTTTGCCGGAGGTTTTCATGTCAAACAGTTTGGAATTTTACTAATGTCAGGAACAACAGTATTGCTTCTGTTAAAGTTCTCGAAAGCAAAAGACTACTTATGTATGACTCATAAAAGCTAGTTCTAACGCAACAAAAGTAGCATCGGTATTTGGTAAAAAAAAAAAAGGAAAAAGAACACAATTAAAAGAAGGTAATGAATGGTTAGGCGCGGCTATGTGGTAAGAAGCTTTGCTTCTCGACCACATGGTTCCGGGTTCAGTTCCATTGTGCAGGGCCTTAGGCAAGTATCTTTTACTATTGCCTTTGGCCGACCAAAGCCTTGTGAGTGGATTTGGTAGACGGAAACTGAAAGAAGCCCGTCATATGTGTGCGTGTGTACATATATAAATAACGTGTACATGTATAGGCGCTGGCGTGGCTGTGTGGTAAGAAGCTTGTTTCCCAACCACATGGTTCCGGGTTCAGTCCCACTGTGTAACATCTTGAGCAAGTGTCTTCTACTATAGCCTTGTGAGTGGATTTGGTAGACGGAAACTGAAAGAAGCCCGTCATATGTGTGCGTGTGTACATATATAAATAACGTGTACATGTATAGGCGCTGGCGTGGTTGTGTGGTAAGAAGCTTGCTTCCCAACCACATGGTTCCGGGTTCAGTCCCGCTGTGTAACATCTTGAGTAAGTGTCTTCTACTATAGCCTCGGGTTCACCAAAACCTTGTGAGTGGGTTAGGTAGATGGAAACTGAAAGAAGCCAGTCGTATATATGTATGTATGTATGTGCATGTGTCTTTGTGTCTCTGTCCCCTTCACTACTTGACAACCGATGTTGGTGAGTTTACGTCCCCGTAAATTAGCAGTTCAGCGAAAGATATGATAGAATAAGTACTAGGCTTAAAAAAAGTCCTGAAGTTGATTTGTTTGACTAAAACCCTTTCAAGACGGTGCTCCAGCATGGCCACAGTCAAATGATTGAAACAAGTAGAATAACGAAAGAATAATAGGGTCGATAATAGTTCTTTTACTCTTTATCTTTTACTAGTTTCAGTCATTTGACTGCGGCCATGCTGGAGCACCGCCTTTAGTCGAACGAATCAACCCCAGGACTTATTCTTTGTAAGCCTAGTACTTATTCTATCGGTCTCTTTTGCCAAACCATTAAGTCACGGAGATGTAAACACACCAACTCCAGTTGTCAAGCGGTGGTGGTGGTGGTGGGTCAAACACACGCGCACACACACACACACACAACAGGCTTCTTTTACAGTTTCCATCTACCAAATCCACTCACAAGGCTTTGGTCAGCCCAAGGCTATAGAAGAAACCAAATGTTCCTCGCAGTGTGACTGAATCCGAAATCGTGCGGTTGGGAAGCAAGTTTCTTACCACACATTCATGTCAGGCCTTCAGTTGCATATGAAATATTTGGGTTTGGTAGTAGCAGGAATAGGTTAGCAGAAACATTATCTGTCGTTGTGAAGAAGTGGACTGGGTTCACTACTAAAAACTGAATCATGAATGTGATGAGCCCCAACAACTGAAAAAGACTGAGTTGAACACACTTAATTGGATGTGCAACATAAATTTAGTTGATAGCAGGGACGTGCACCCTGGGTAGGCAAGGTAGGTAATGCCTACCCTGAATAAAATAGATCATCATCATCGTTTAACGTCCGACTTCCATGCTAGAATGGGTTGGACGATTTGACTGAGATCTGGCAATCCAGATGGCTGCACCGACTCCAATCTGATCTGGCAGAGTTTCTACAGCTGGATGCCCTTCCTAACGCCAACCACTCAAAGAGTGTAGTGGGTGCTTTTTACGTGCCTATGGCACGAGGGCTAGTCAGGCGGTACTGGCAACGGCCACGCTCAAATGGTGCTTTTTATGTGCCACCTGCACAGGAGCCAGTCCAGCGGCACTGGCAACGACTTCGCTCGAATATTTTTTCACAAACCACCAGCACAAGTGCCAGTAAGGTGACGCAGGTAACGATCACGCTCGAATGGTGCTTTTTACGTGCTACCGGCACGGAGGCCAGCTTGTTGCTCTGGCAACAATCACACTCGTATGGTACTCTTAGCGCTCCACGGGTACGGATGCCAGTCATCGAATTTGATTTCGATTTCACTTGCCTCGATTGTAACATTTTCCTTTTATGACAAAATATGCACCTAATTCAGTAAAATCATGAAGGTTACTCTGATTACTATGCATAAAATACAAATTTCTTTTTGTCATTAGTTAGGCACAATTTGCCCTTTCTTTTCAATGTCAGTATTAAAGCTATGCATAGAACTGCTGTAGCACACGTACAGTGTACATTCCTACAACAATGTTTTCTTTACGCGTTATAAAGGCAGAAGTAAATCTGCCTGCAACTAAGTCACGCGCCTGTGATTCGCTTATTTTGTTTCTGTGTTTTAGAACATAAACATCACCAACTGCCTACCCTGAGTAATTACTGATAGCACATGCCTGGTAGATAGGCTGAGTATAGGTGTGTTTAGAAAGCAGCTGGATATAGATGGGTGTAATTATGCGAGAAGATGTTTGTTTCACAACTACGTGACTCTGGATTCAGTTCCACTGTGTGGTAACTTGGACAAGTGTCTTCTACAATAGGTTTGGGCCGACAAAAGCCTTGTGAGTAGATACGGAAAGAAACCCATCATAAATATATATATATATATATGCATGTGTGTGTGTGTGTGTTTGTCCCCACCACCGCTTGTCAACTGGTGTTGGTGTGTATAAGTCCCCGTAACTTAGCGGTTAGGCAAAACAGACTAATAGAATAAGTGCCAGATTTAAATAAAAATAGTAAGTACTAGGGTTGATGTGTTCGACTCGAAATTTTCAGAGGTGCTCTAGCATGGCCACAGTCTAAATGACTGAAGCAAGTAAGAGATAAAAGATAAAGCATAATAAATATAACTGAGGTTGATGATAGGTGGTTAGACAAGAGCTGGAAATGGTCATAAATGCAAGGTAGAGTAGTGCTATGGGTTGATAATAAGGGGAGGTACTCAAAGTCGAATAGATAAAATATGATTCAGCTGAAAGTTGCAAAATCAGGTCTGAAGATTTTGGTCTCACTAGCGTAATGATATTCTTTGTACATTTGAAGCTCATCTAGCCCGTGACTGTTAAACGGTAAAATGGATGATAAAAACAAAGAGGAAAATGATGAAGATTATCAATAATCGACTGAGGAGATACTTTGTGCCAATTTTGTTTTTATAACATTTAATAACTATTCCTTTATAGTATGCTCTATTTGCCGTAATCATCTTCGTAAGATTGCCGCCTTTTCAGACACATATATTAAACAGCTCTCTGTACAACAACCCCAGTGATTCCCAGAAAAAAAATTCCTGTTATCTCATTATTGCGAAGCAGCATCAGAAATGATTAAATCTATGACAGGGTAAGAAATTTGGGCCATTAAACAGTAGAAATGAAGATCTTTCTGCTTTTTATTTCTTCCCTCTTCCCATTTCTGTCCCTGTCTAATAAAAGCCATGTAACATCAGCAATAGCACCAACAATAGTGCTAATGGAAATACAATAACAATGAGAAGAATATGAAACAACGTAGAATCCTAAATCAGATACGTTTTTCCCATTGGTTGTTATTATCCACAAGCAGCTGGTGTTTGCTGCTTTAGAAACTTTGATAGCACGTTATTAATCAATAGATTCTTTCACCATTAAGACATCGGTTGTTTCTTTTATCCGTGATGCCAGACCAACAACAAGACCTGACATCAGACAGTGGAATGGCTTTCAAAGCTCAGCTGTAAAGGCGTCGATAGACAACGACAAATGCTGTATCATTACAGCAACCATGGCACAGACGACATACACAACAAACCTATAAGAGATCATGCAGGTTTTATACACCAATAATAATAATAATAATAATTAATAATAATGATAATAATGAAAGTCTTCTTTCTTCCTATCATTTTCTTTTTTTCTTCCTTTCTTTCGTCATTTCTTTCATTCCTTTTCCCTTTTCTTTTGTTCGTGATAATAGCGAGTTTGTTTCTTGTAAATCTACCGCCATCACTATTTGATCACCACCACCACTACTACTACTACTACTTTACTTTTACTTATTTGGTTGACACCGTTGTGTTATGGAAAGTATATTGTTAAGTGAAACAGCATCAAATACGTTGCTGGCACTTGTTTTATTGATCCCAGACTGTATGGAGCTGTATGGAGTTGACTCCGACAAGATTTGAACTCAAAATTGTTAAATAATAGAATGCAGTTGAAGCCAAGCACTATCTCTTCTGGGACTTCACTCTCCTCCTCCAACCACAACTGCTACCTCATATAAAAAATAACTCTTTTTTTTTTTTTGTTATAGACACAAGGCCTGAAATATAGTGGCCCCCGGTTCCTTTCCTGACTGGTACTTATTTCTTAAAACCCCGCTTCCCAGAAAGATGAAAGACAAAGTCAACCTCGGGAGAATTTGAACTTAGAACGCAATAATGCACCATACAGAACTACTGCGACTGTGCACAAGTTTATTGCCGAAATTTTGTATCTGGCATTCAGCTTTGAAGCTAATTTTTTTTCTCATTTGTCACATGTACTCTTTCTTTGACTTTTTCTTGATATCTTTGAGTTTAATTCCATCTATCACAAGGATTCTCAGGTATTTATATCCGGATTCAGGTTAAACTGTCTTTATCATTCCATCACTTGGCAAACATATACCTTCTGTCCTGACAGGCTTTTCTCATCTCGTCACCATCATAGCACATTTGGAAAGTCCAAAATCCATCTTGATTTCATTCGAGAAATACACACAGACTGGACTAGACTGTCCAGTTCTTCCTCACTTTTAGTTAACACCTTCAAGCCTTCAATGAATAGCACGGGTAATTAAGTTTTCCCTTATTACTTTCCAGATCATACCCCAACTTTATCTTCTGCAGTATTTCACTCAAGGGGATCATTCTCAGCACAAAGATCAGTGGGGATATACTGTCCTCCAGGAAGATTACTCTCTTGATTTTCACTGCTTCTAATACCTGATTCCCTGCTGTCAATTCAGTTCTCCAATATTTCATACTGTTCCATATAAGGCATCCCATGTTTTCTGCTACTCCATACATACATTTTCATAGTTCTTCTTATTTAAGACTGTGATATCATATTGTATGCTTTACAATAATCAATCTATGCCATGCTTAGGTTTGTGTGTCTTCTCTTGCATTTTCTGAGAATTAATTTCTCAATTAACAGCTGATCTTTCATTGCCCTGCTCCTATTTTGGCACCCTTTCTGTTCAATAGGTAGCAGCCCACTTCTTTCTAAGTATCCATACAATTCAACAGCCGAAGCACCTGACAATAGTTTCCACATTAGAGGAAGATACATTATAAGTTGAAAGTTGGATATATTACCCTTTTCAGGATCCTTGATACATAATAATGTCTTTCCCATTCGCATTTCTGAGTGTTGAGTACCATGTTCACGATTCTCACCAAGAGAAAAGTGATCTTGGTCGATTCTGTATCCTCATCCGTTCATTTCTCAGGAGCTAGCTCCCAATTCCTTGTTCAACCGCCTTCATCCACTTGCAATTTATCACCAATGTGGCTAAGGATTCTCATCTACCCAATTATTATTATTATCATTATTATTATTATTATTATTGTTGTTATTATTATTATTATTATTATTGAGTGAGAAAGCAGCGCATGCCATCAAAGTGACACTGGGGTACAAATACACGAAGCCCAGTATACCCATTATGACTACCCATCTGATAAGGGTACACCAGATACATACATCACAACCAGATAAACAGTGCATGACCTTTTCTTCTGGTTGAGTAGCCCATCCAGCTCAAAAGGTCCCTGAATAAGGGTTGTTTAAGGATGTTGAATGAAACACCCATGTTTCCAGTGCTGAATTATTCAAACCCCAAAGAATTCCTCTCAGCACATGACTATGATGCTTCCTCACTATTTCTTCTCAACTGGTTATGGTCAAACAACTGACAAGCAAATCTGGGGTACTGAACAGAATACTTGCTGTAGCCCATCTTTTACACCATGGCAAAATATGTACATGATAACACTTTCAATCGGTTAAGATCAGAAGCCATGAGAGCCACTACCTGGTACTGCATCAGGGCATTATTATTATTGTTGTTGTTGTTGTTATGGTGGTGAGCTGGCAGAAACGTTAGCCTGCCGGGCGAAACGCTTAGTGGTATTTCGTCTGTCTTTACGTTCTGAGTTCAAATTCCGCTGGAGTTGACTTTTCCTTTCATCCTTTTTATATCTTTGCAACAGTTTTACAGTCTCTACAACTTCCATGTGATGTCCATCCTCGCAAGTGGATAGATGATATTCATAGAAGCGAAGCTTCAGGGTAGTCATCACCTGGGAACAAGGACCAGGCAATCTTGTCCACCAGTTCATTGACTGCTTCTGGTGATTCTTTCATAACAGTAGCCTCCAATCCTTGATATTGTTGTTTGTTTCTCTACTGCTTTTCACTTTTATCTCCTCCTCTGTAATTCCAGCTCCTCAGGACAGAAAAAAGTCAAATGGCTCTTACTGCCACATATATAGCAGCTGGGCCTTTGTCTTAAGCTGTAGTCAAAATGATTTTGAACAAGGTCATAAAGACTTGCAAATCCATGCTGAACCCTTCCGATTCACATATTGTTTCTCATTACTTTCACACCTACTCTACAAATGTAATAACGAAACCAGAGTAAATTCCCAAGCCAATCTCCTTCACTATCACTCATGAATTGCACTGACCCATGTACTGCAGTGCAAAACTATATTCAGGTGTGTAAGACACTGTACATGCCTATAGCCTCATCTCGGTGTCAGACTTGAAAACTAGGCAGATAGTCCTTTATATTCTACCACAATCGAAGAAAGCTACAACCCTCCGTAGATTGGTGGTTAAAACCTCCTTTAAAAGTTCTTTTGAGAGCAATTGAAGACCTATTTCCCGAATAAAGGGTCATAAGTAAAGAAACATTTGATTAGGTCACATATGTGAGCAGCATTATCTTCTTCGTCGTTTCAGTTGTATTCAAACATTTTTGTGTTGCTGATAATGGAAGCCAAGAAAGATTTTTTTTTTGCGTTTGTTATTTTCTGTTAGAATTTTAGTTCATATGGTTAGTGTGTGTCTTGATGTGAAGCGTATAATATGCTGGTGATAATTGATTTCTTTGTGTCTTAAAGTACAAATCTCCACGTTTTTCTATTTACATGACTTCTGTTCCTTTTTTTTTTGTGGGTGTGTATGTCTTAGTTACCAAGTTTTGAAATGTCTAACAGCAGAAAAAAATGTTAACAAACTAAACTTTTTTTCTTCCAAACAGAAACAAAAGAATTTAAAGAATAAAAGTCCACCTCAAAAATACAGTTCACGCAAAAAACACTATTCTGCTTAGCATGTAATCCGATGGAATTTTCCGAAATCTCACGCATGGTACGTGGCACGTCCTGCCAAAGTAAAACAATGTACACTCTAGTGTGAAATGAACCAGGTAAAACAAGTAATGAAATTCTTGTATTTTGTCTGGACACAAAGGGCTCACACATACAAAGCAGTAAACTTTGAAAACAGCGAAGGCTAAAATATGTGTGGGTCTGGACCAAATCACATAAAGATGGGGGAGGGGGTAAAGCTCTTATATAAGAGACAAAAGATTTGATAAACCTTTAAAGCTTGCTTTCCAACCACATGGTTCTGGGTTCAGTCTCATTACATGGCACCTTGGGCAACTGTCTTCTAAAGCCTTGGGCCAACCAAAGTTTTGAGAGTAGATTTGGTAAGACAGAAACTGAAAGAAGCTCATCGTATATATGAGTGAGTGTGTGTGTGTATGTGCATATGTGTGCATGTGTGTGTGTGTGTGTCCTTGTGTCTGTGTTTGTCTCCCAACACCGCTTGACAACCGAAACTTAGTGGTTTCAGCAAAAGAGACTAGAGAATAAGTACCAGGATTATAAAAAAAAAAAAAATTCCAGGGTCAATTCGCTTGACTAAAATTCTTCGAGGTGGTGCCCCAGCATGGCTGCAGTCTAAGGACTGAAACAAATAAAAGATAACAGATATAAAACCAAGTATATATGATGATAAAATAAAAGAGCAAAAGAAATTAACGTCAACTGCTCACACAAGTATGAGTATCCTCTGGTTTGGTTGGATCAAAATGTTCCACGGCACTTCTCACCAACTACTTATAATATTCTTCTTCGGGGTTTGCTAAAATCTCCAGTAAGAACATCTTGAGATGATTAATTTTCGAAAGGAACTGCATGTTCTGGATAGAAATATTTCATTCATTTATATATCTCTCTAGTGACTTGACCAATAACTCTGCTAAGACACTGGAGAAATTAAACTAATTAAACTGCATTATCTCTTGTTACGTCCACATACTTGCAGACCAAATGGGCTTCTAGCTTAAAGACTAACTCAGACAGTCCCTTGTTACTTCTTTTGGTAACTGTGAAACCGGACAAGTCTCAGAGATCAGGCCTTTTCCCACTTTTTCTAGAATCTTTCTAAAAGATTTGGCTTTTTTGTTGTTGATTTTATTTATTTTAAATTTTGTTTCCCTTTTCTCTTTTTCTCTCCTACAAGGGTCTGCCAGTCCCCTTCATGCTACATATTGTTCCCGTACTCAGGAGTGGATAGGCAAATAATGTTAAGAGGAGGACTTCGGCGTCATCGATCTCTCAGATCAGACACTAGGTAACATCCTGTAATCTCTTGACTGAGAGAGAATATTTCGGCATCATTCACTTTTGAAATCGAAATTCTTTCAGGGTCAATAAAATAAGTACCAGTTGAACGCTGAGGTCTATACAATCGACTTACCACTCCCCCAAATTTTCTGGCCTCATGTCAAAATTTGAGATTATTATTATTATTATTATTATTATTATTATTATTATTAGTAGTAGTAGTAGTAGTATTTACACTTAATCTGCATATTTGTACAGTCACTTGCCAAGACACACCCAGTGTCCTGGGGCAAGTGAAGGATAAGAGATGTTACAGAGTAACCAAAAGCTTGGAGAAGGGAAGTAGTGAAATATCTTCATGTAATACAACACAGGCATTTAAATGGATAAGGTTTTCTAAGGATATAGGCAGTACTTGTCAGTACAATCTTTTGGATTTCTCTGAGACATGGTTCTCCAAGGATCTTATCTAGATGTTTCTGATATCCCTTTTTTTATC
>NC_043005.1:43686317-43711317 GCF_006345805.1 Octopus sinensis
TACGCTCAATAAACACACACAACGCCCGGTCTGGGAATCAAAACCACGATCCTCCGACTGCAAGTCCGCTGCCCGAAACACTGCACTAACCACTGGGCCATTTTATTTTTTAAACCTGGTACTTACTCTATCACACTCTTTTGCTGAACCACTAAGTCATGGTTGTCAATCAGTGTTGGGAGACAAACACACACACATACACACGTTTAAAAACATAATAAATGCACAAATGAATGAAAAACAAACTCAGAATGGCAAGTTGAAAAACAAATAGTAAATGCACAGATTAACGCAGAACAGACACAGAAGGTCACCAACTCCACATCAGTTATTGACCAAGGAATCAAACATGATTTCACACCTTTAACGATAATATTGTTTCCCTTCTAAGGCGGCGAGCTGGCAGAAACGTTAGCACACCAGTCTTAGCAGTATTTCGTCTGACTTTACGTTCTGAGTTCAAATTCCACCGAAGTCTACTTTGCCTTTCATTCTTTCGGAGTTGATATATTGAGTAACAGTTGCGTACTGGGGTCGATCTAATTGATTGGCCCCCCTCCCTAAAAATTTTGGGCCTTGTGCCTAGAGCAGAAAAGATATTTTGTTTGCCTTCTGGTAACAACTGGCAAAATGCTGCCAGGAAGTGGGACCAAAACAAAATGAGAACAGACAAACAATAAATGGATAAACAAACAATACAGAAGTGGACACATGTAAATGAATAAATGTAATCCAAGACACGTATATATATTTATATATATACCACAATATAGAGAGCTAAAATGCTGCGTTAGTCATCCACTTCAAAGGGAAGACTGGAATAAATCAAGGATTATATTTTCACCTACACTCTTTAACATCTTTCTTTCAGTTATACTGAGATCAAATCTAGATCAGTAAATGAACTTGAATGAGCAAAAGAAGCAACTGTTAGGGTAATTCCAATGGAAGAACTACAGGCAATAACTGACATCTTCTGCATGTGAGAGCTGCGAAGCACAGCACAGAAGCATCTCTATGGTTGAGAAGCTTGCTTCCTACCCATATAGTTCAATCCCACAGCATGGTGCCTTGGGTTCGTGTCCAAGGTTCAATCCCACAGCGTGATACTTTGGACATGTGTCCAATGTACCATACTGTGGGGCCAACCAAAATCTTGAGCACCTCGGTCTGAGCTAAATCTTGAGAGTCGATTTAGTAGATGGAAACTAAATAAATACCAGTTGAGCACTGGTGTTGATGTTTTCAACTAGCTCCCTCTTGCAAAATTTCAGATCTTGTTCCAACAGCAGAAAAGATTATTATGCAGGAAGAATCATTGAGCACATCAGACAAAATGCTTAGCAATATTTTTTCCTGCTCTTCGCTTCAAGTTCAAATTCTACTGAAGTAGACTTTGCTGTTCATCCTTTCTGGGTTGAAAACATAAGATACTAGTTGATTACAAGCTTGTAATCAACTTGCTCCCAGCCCCAAATTCCAGGCCTCATATCTAAATAATTATAATTATTACTATTATTACTATTACCATCATCATCATCATTATTTTATTTATCTCACATTTGGTTAAAATGTCATCATTATTATTTTATTTACCTCTCCTTTGATTAAAAATTGCAATTATCATCATCATCGTCATCATTATTTTATTTACCTCACCTTTGGTTAAAAATTGCTATTATCATCATCATCATCATCATTATTTTATTTACCTCACCTTTGGTTAAAAATTGCTATTATCATCATCATTGTCATCATTATTTTATTTACCTTACCTTTGGTTAAAATGACTTCACATATCCAAGCACTTACATAATTTATCTCATAGCTTGCTTATTGTGTTAAAAGTTAATTTTAGGGATTTGTTGTATCATATTGTCTGCCCCACCATTTTTTAGTCTATTGAAACATCAAAAAAAAAAAAGTCTCGATGCAGTCACTCCCCACACGACACTAGAAACGGTAGCCAAATCTTGCTCAAATCACATTATGTCATTTTAAATGTGGAAGACATTAAAAGGTGTATGCCTGAAAAATGTCAGGGTGGTCATGAATGGAATATCTTTGATCATGATTCTACTTAATCAAGTCTGATCTCTGACTAAACAACAGCAAGCACTAATGATTGGATTCTCTGCATGGACACACTACATGTTGGAAATAACAGCGAAATCTCATTCAGGTCAAACCAAACTGCCTTTTAAAATATGGAAGGTCATATTGCATAATGCAATGTGACTTTCCATTTTTCTGTAAAACAGAACCAGTGAGACAGTCGGCCACATTATGAAAAAGCCTTTTGATCTTCATAAGTCAGAACTGATCTAAATCTAAACAACAGCAACAACAACAACAACAACGAGTCCTAAAGTGTCAGTTGAATTGTATTCATGTCTAGCATGAAAGACATAAATGAACAGTGGTGTGTTGGTACTGAAGAACTCAGTTAGTTGGTCCTACTGTCTTGCAGATATACAATGGATTACATGGAACCATTGTTCTGTTAGTTGTACTGTTAACATTTATTGATAACGTTATATATGGTTCATGACTTTTCTGCTTATGTAGGATTTCAAATATTGATTATATCAATGTGCTTTATGAAACGCACAGAAATATTAAGAGAGAGAGAGAGAGAGATAGAACTGTGACGTGGAGACCCTGTGGGTAGGCTGGATCAATGTCGTGTTGTTTATAGACAGAAAGGGAAAGAGAGAAAGGAAGAAACATTGAGTAGAAGACAAAGAGTCTGTGAGAAAGAGAGAGAAAGAGAGAGTATAAGTAATGTGTGTGTATAAATGCTGGCCTGTTTCTGGATGTGTGTGTGTATGTGTATGTACGTGGACTTGTGTAAAAAAACATGAATTGTTAATGTTTCTAAACATTTTCATGCGTGTGGGTGTGTGTGTGTGTGTATGTGTGTATGAGCAAACATTTGATTACATAAGTAAGCAAACAGTGTGTATGAATGTATGTAATTGCATATGTATGTGTGTGTGTGTGTGTGTGTGTGTGTGTATATATATGTATACATATATATACATATATATATATGTCTCTCTCTCTCTCTATATATATATATATATATAAGTCTATATATATGCATATATAAGTTTATGCATATGTTTCTATATATGTATGTGTGTGTGTGTGTATGCGAGAGAGACAGCGATCATACAACTGAAGGGGGTTAAACTTTCCTGTATGAATGAATACTCGGTGTTTTTCTTTCGTGGACATGTATGCTCATACCAACATGTGCAATAGGCATCTGTCTTTGTATAACAAACGTATACATGCAAGCATGCATGTAAGTGTGAGTGCGTGTGTTTGTGTGGGTGTGTGTACGTAAGTCAGGGTACATAAAACTTCAATGTCTCTATCAATTTTAGACATTATTCATTGTTTGTGGTTCGATATTCCTGTATTTGATATTCCTGTATGAAGACATTATTACATGAAACTGCAGATATGAAAGACAATTTTTTGATTAAGTGAGCCCAAATACTAGATTTGAGTATTCTTTCATTAATTTAACAATTTCAGTCATTGGATTGCGGCCATGCTGGGGTACCACTGTATAATCCATGTCGACCCCAGCCCAAGCATTTATTATAACCTGGTGTTTATCTCATTATGTTATGAATATTGAGTGGCTAATAAAGAGACTTTTTGGACATAATGCTGCTTTTAACCCTTTCGATACTGTATTTATTTTGAGATGCTCTGTGTTTCTTTCAATTACTTCAAATATAACAAAGAATTTAGTAAAATAACTTAGTTATCATTAAGCTAGTGTTAGGAACATAAAGTGTGACTAAGGTTAGGTGGAAGATTTTAATTCAAAACTCATGAAAACAAGATATTTGTACTCAGAGCCAGAGCTGGTTTCAGCCAGGTTCGTAACAAAAGGGTTAAATGTTGTATCAAACACATAAACACACATACAAGTATATATTTACACAAGCATATACATATTTATACATCACACTTAGGTGTGTGGTGTGTGGATGTGTGTGTGAGGGGATATGGTGTGTGTGTTGTAGTTTACTTGTAGCATTATCTAGAAAATAGATATGTTACAAATGAATTCAATGCAGATAGAATGTTAGATATATAAAATAACAGTAATAACAAAGGTATTGAAACGTTACCTTTGATATATTTAATTAGTGCTGATGTTTCGAGTTAGAACTCCTTTTCAAGAGTTTTAAACAAGGAAGAGGAAAATTGTTGGATCCTTGTGTGTGATAATGGAATTACTATGCGTTTAAATGTGTCGATTTTGTGTAGCTGCACATTTTTATGCCTTTAAACATGTGTAATTCCATTATCACACACAAGGATTCGACTTTCCAGTGACTTTTGCACATGATTTATATATATATCTCATTCTTTAAAACCTTTGGAAAGCATTTCTAACTCAAAATATCAACACTAATTGAATATTTCAAAGGTAACATTTCAATATTTTTGTTTTTTTTGTTATTCTTTTTACTTGTTTCAGTCATTTGACTGCAGCCATGCTGGAGCACCATCTTTAGTTGAACAAATCGACCCCAGGACTTTTGCTCAACTGCTAGATTACAGCGATGCAAATACATCCACATCGGTTGACAAGCAATGGTGGGAGGACAATCACAGACACACATGCACACACACACACACATACACACACAAATATAAACATATATACAATCCAGTCGTCCTTTCACACGGAATTTCATCTTTTTCTAAGCCATGACACTGAAGCGACTTTATATATAACGGAACTGTGATTATATATATCAGAAAAAATATACAAGTCAAAACAATTAAATGGTTTTTACAATTATTTATGTTATATAATACTGTGTTATATTATATTCATAGTATTTAAAGTAATATTGTAATATAAATAAATTATTGGATTGTCAATAGTATATCTCTATATTTAATTTATCTTTATATGTGTGTATATATATATATACATACACAACGGGTTTCTTCCAGTTGCTATCTACCAAATCCACTCATAAGGTGCCATGAAGTGGGATTGAACCTGGAACCATGTGGATGGGGAACAAGCTTTTTACCATACAATCACATCTATATATGTTTATATATATATATATATATATATATATATATGTGTGTGTGTTCATATATATATATATATATATATAATATTCTATTTACAGTGCTAAGTCTTTCTACAATGCATCCTCAATGTATCATGCAAACTACAACACTTGTAGGTGTGTATATGTTATTAGCACATTGATTTTTCTACACACACACACGTCTGCATAGATATATATTTGTGAGTACAGTATGCATCTATTTTACCTCCCTTGAGTTTTCAGGGCTTTATTTTTTTACAGTGCATGTGCAGAAGGTGACTGTCACTTTTGCCATGCACACTATCTTTTCTTAACCCATATTGTGATTAGAAGTACACATTTAAAGAATTCTTGTTTGAAGCATTTCATTTCCCATTTTAAAAATCAGTATAATTACAAATGTAGTTCGCCCCTTCTTCAATTCAAAATGTGTCTTTTTTAACATCCTTTTATTATTATAATTTTTCTTCCTCAGTCATCTCTTTTCAAATATCTGACAATTTCAATATTTTTTATCCTTTTCATCACCCAGTTTCCCCATCACCATTTCTGTTTTCATGCTTCAGTTATTGAAGTATTGTGAATAATTATCAAACAATATTATTTTATTCCATTTCAGTGTTTGTTGTCTTTTGCTATTAAATTATTACTAGATTATCTTTTTCGGTGCATATTTCATTATACATAGAGGAATTAGGCTTCTCAAAGCCAGAAAGGAGAAAGCTGATTTGAAGCCTATAGTTCCAAGCCATCACTGGAACTGTAAAACTCTATAAAACTTTCCAGAAGTTTATCATTCAAGTATATATGAGCATGTCTAGACATGCAACTATATGCGTGAGAATATATATACAAAACAAGACATACAAATCTGCATGTATACATTCATCCATCCATACATACATACAAAAATAGCCTGTTGATGTTTCTAACAATTCAGTGAAGGATCCTTGGATCTAGGTTAGGAACTGGCTTCTCTGTTGGCAAGAATCTTGAAATAAAATAAAACTGAAAAATCACAGACACACACAAATACATGTGTGTGTTGTTCTAATGTTGCCTCATAGCTGTAAGGCCTTTATTTTATATGTATATTTATATTTATACTAACTGCCTGTATCCAACTTATTTTTATCAGCATCTTTTACACTCTCTCGTTTATTCCTGTTGCTGTTTACGCCACCAAAATAAACAATATTATCATTAAAGGCATGAAATTGTTATAATTAAAGAACATGTCCATGTTGGTGTGTGAATTTTCCATGTGTTCCTTTGTCATCCTTAAGTGCAATTTTTAAATCTTATTTTATGTATGCGTGCACGTGTGTGTTTGTGTGTGTGTGTGTGTTTGTGTATGTGTGTTATGCTGAACAATTAACACTCTTGCTTTCTGCATTCTGTGTTCTTATTTCTTATTTCTTTACTACACACAAGGGGCTACACACAGAGGGGACATACAAGGACAAACAAACAGATTAAGCCAATAACATCGACCCCAGTGCATAACTGGTACTTATTTAATCGACCCCGAAAGGATGAAAGGCAAAGTCAACTTCGGAGGAATTTGAACTCAGAATGTAGTGGCAGACGAAATACCGCTAAGCATTTCGCCCGGCGTGCTAACGTTTCTGCCAGCTTGCCGCCTGTGTTCTGTATATTTGTTGGCCATTTCCAGTATACACCTCCTATTCTACTTCACATTCTATACTTCAGTATATTTCATCACCAAAATATTGCATAAATTTTAATTATTGCAAATTCTCTTCCTGCATTGGTTACTCAATATGCTAGAAATAGTCATTACATTCCTATCAAATCAAAATACTATCCAACTCTGTGCATTGTAAATGCACAGGAAGATGACTCAGTTGTCATGCTACAAGCTAGAAACAGCAGTCACTTCATCTAAAAATCCACACGTAAAACCTAAAATAAGATTACCAATGGTTTTCTTAAACTGAAGTTATCTCAAGCATTCCGTTCCTCCCCTCCCCTCCACCCCTTGGTCAGTACTGAAAGAAGAAATACATTCTTCTGTGAATAATAAAAAAATAAAGCAAAAACTCCTGTGAAAATCAAATAATCATAAAACATTTCGTTTCACTCGGCCGTTACTATAACAACAATAATTTATTTGTTAATGAAATATTTTTATTTAGAAAATGTACTTTTTGTCTTCATTCTTCCCAACACAGATACGTCGTCACAGACATCTTCTTTTCATCATCCTCATCATCATCATCATCATCAACAAGAACAACAACAACAGCAACAGCAACACATGGCAGCAATATCACGTCTTCACACTGCACCATGGCATCAATTCATTATTTTGATAAGAGTACACACACACTTGTCCATAACTCATTTGTCGATAAATTACATAGATTGCATCGGAATACTTATAACATTTTGAACCAATATTGAAATACTCTACATCAAATTTCATACTTAAAAGTGTCTCTGCATTCACTTGTGCTACGAAGTACCAAACGCACATATATGGGTTCAGTTGTAATAACAGGAACCAAAACCAGGAGAAGGTTAAGACAGCTAATAAAAGCAATTGAAAATGGTAAATGAAATTGATACAGGTGTAACTATTATCTTAACCATTTGCCAAACAAGTCCATGAATCCTTTCTATATATATATATGCATATATATCTTTATATATAAAATTGAAGTTGTGTGTCTGTCTCCTACGATTTAGATTCCTAACTACTCCCACATTTTGCGGTGCAGTGTAACAAAAAGCGGGTATCTTATAGTCGTGATTCATATCGAGCCCTTCTGGGTATTAGCACATGTCTACGATGAGTCTACGATTTAAAAAAAAAATTACCATCATTTTTCCCCATTTTTTAATGCATTTTTTTGCTATTACATAAGGGAAGTAACTCTCTAAAAATGTATTATTAAATCTCAGAACGTAAAAAGCTACAGTAACACCCCACTCTGTGGTTAGCCTTATTGAGATGGCTATTATACTTTACATCTCTAAAAATGCTTATATAGTTATTTCCCTTACAAACTCGAGCAACACCGGGCAATACTGCTAGTATATATATATATGACAACTTAGTTTTTCACCACATTTCTTAAAAATTGTGAGAGAGGCCTTGGTCTCGGGACCACTTATGTCTAGAAAACTGGGGTTGGGGGTAAGCAAGAGTATCCTCCCTGTAGAAAATCCAACTACAAAATAGCCTTGTGATAGCAAAGGCGAATGGGCACTAGCCAGCCCAAAGGTTGCGGTGGGCTGCATCTGCCTACCTTGGTTGCTATACCATTGAGGTAGACTTAAAAGGTCACAAAAGCACTGGCTTTTGAGTTATTTTAACTCCTATTTTTAGCAAAAGCAGTGCTAGCCAGTACCCTCTGTCACTTTTGTGACCTCTATTAATATATATTTATGTGTGTGTGTGTGTTTGTGTGTATATATATATATATATATATATGTATGTATGTATGTATATATGAATGTATGTATGTATGTATATATGAATGTATGTATGTATATATAAATATATATATGTATATATATATATATATATATGTATGTATGTATGTATGTATGTATATGTATGTGGAGGCACATGGCCTAGTGGTTAGAGCAGTGGACTCACGGTCGAGGGACCAGGCGATGTGTGTGTTTATGAGTGAAACACCTAAGCCCCACGTGGCTCTGGCAGAAGGTAATGACGAACTTCTGCTGACTCTTTCGCCACAACTTTCTCTCTCTCTTTCCTCCTGCATCTTGCAGCTCACCTGCAGCAAATGGCGTCCTGTCCAGGTGGGGAACCTATAAACCAAGGAAACCAAGAAACTAGCCCTTATGAGCCAGGCATGGCTCGAGAAGGAACAAACAACAACAATGTATATGCATAAACTTAGAAACATCAGTAATGAAATTAGAGAAACTACTGGAATTCAACAATGGAATAACAGCTTCAGAACATTAAGAATAATAATAAGGCTAAATTTATCCAGTTTGATATTATAGACTTTTATCCCTCTATATCTAGATTACTGCTTAAAAAAGCTATTGAATTTGCTAAACCATACATTGATATTGATCTTATGGGCCTAGATATTATTAGGCATATGAGGAAAACACTACTATTCAGTAAAGGGTTAGCATGGGTAAAAAAAAGTCACATAATGACAAACTATTTGATGTATCTATGGGCTTATATGATAGTGCTGACGCCTGTGATCTTGTGGGTCTACTTATATTAAATACATTGAGATATAAGTACCCATCTCATGACTTTTGTCTATACTCAATCTAGACAGATGCCGGAACACCGACAAAAGCCATAACAGTCACAATTGAGGCCAATGAAAGAAATTTGAGTAATTTTATAGAATTAAGGAAGCTATACTCATACACAGACTAGGGCCCCAAATTAACAACAGGCTGGAGGCAGGTAATCAATATATTATTTAGATACATCTGGATGCATGTAGGTTCATTTTTGATAACATGCTAATCTGTAGTTTTTAACAAAAAAAAAAAAAAGAAGAGAAGAGAAAAAAAGAAGGGAGAAAAGGAAGCTGCATGTATAATACATAACTTAGAAGCAGCACTATGGATGTGACAGCACACACGAGATTGAGACATGGCCAACCTCACACACTTATCATTAGGAATTCCAGAAGAAGCATCGTGAGACCACTGCTGAAACGCTTCCAAAATATAAAAAAGAAAAGCCATTAGAAAACCAATTATAGCAGCGACTCCATCTAAGAATATCTGAAGAAGGAATATTATTCCGAAATATCATATCAGACTATGGATGACTAAATTACAACAGGTATATAGCCCATTGTCTGTACTGTAGTGCATTGTTGTACCATTCAAAACTTTTTATTCTTTACGAAAAAATATTGTTTATAGTTTTTTTTATTTGCATGTAATAATGTTCGTCCTTCGGGTTCGAAGATGACCATTGACATCATTTGGTGGAATTGCTGCTATGAGACCGGAGGTGGCTGGTGAGGCCAATCCAGGCAAGGAAGCCCCTCTCACAGGTGGGGCAGAACTGGGTAGGGGCTGTGCTATTGGTGCAGGTGGCTCTGGCTTTCCGCATCTGGCGTTTCTGTTCTGCTGACTGAATCCGTCTCTCCTTGGCTGTCTTTGCTCCTGTGGTTTATCTGGCGCTCGTGCCTTCCGTAAGCAGTCCACGTCTCGCAGCCGTATAGTAGGGTGGTAAGCACGACTGCCCAGTAGACTTTCAGCTTGGTGTTGAGGCTGATTCCTCTCCGCTCCCAGACTTTCTTTCGCAGTCAGGGTAAGTTTATAAGGCTGTAGTAGTCAGCAGTTTTGTAGTTCAAATAGAAAAACAGGGATGAATGCTCACACACTCTTATATGTATGTCTGTTAAGAAAAGCCACTTGTTAGAAATTGAAGCCATACAGTGTATGTGGAAGCAGAGAGAAACTGACCACTGATTTCTCTTAGAGTTCCTATTTATAACTTTGGGAAAAACTGAATGTGTGTTCGAGAACAAAGCAATATAATATGTCTTATCTATCATAATCTCCAAATGACCATAGAATTCTAACTCAAACAAAGGAACCAAGATAAGTTTGACAGATGACCTCATAAATTTCTGAGTACTAACATCGAGAAACAAAGAAAAAGATCTCATAAGAGAATCTAGGTTAAGGTTTCGATTCTTGGCTATGATTCCATGAAACGATCTCTTACACATTGCTATGTTCAGCAACAGTGCATACAAATGTTGGCATATTTTCATTCATTACATTATACATATTACATTGGAATGCTTTCAAGAATCCCAGCACATATTTTCAAAACTTCTCTTTCACAGGATTTAGCATACACTTCCTTACTAATGTCTGAACAAGGCCTACAGGTGTAGTAGGATGAGAGAACAACTCAGGCTGCTGTTCACAGAACACAAAGACTGCTCAAAGGCAGAAAAACAAGAGCTTTCATGATGCAAATATCAATGGCTGCTTCAGACGAAATCCACTCAGGCTCTGTCCAAATATCGAGACGATCAATGATTTTAGAGAAGATAGAATTCAAATAAACTGTATGACAAAAATAAATTAGAAATGCTCTAATTGCGATGCATTTACTTAGTTAAAGGAAAGAAAGAAAGAAAGAAAGAAAGAACGAAAGAGCTACCACAGACAGTGTCAGATTTGAGATGTAATAACGGATAAGTGCATCCAACATCTATTCTTCGTTTACTTCCCAAGCATAAGGAACCCTATATTTCAACCAACTGCTGTTGTGTTGAATTCAGATCTAATATTTTAACTTTCACAGCAACAGATTCCACAGGCACTAAAAGGCAGAATTGCAATAGATGTATATGCACATGAAATACAATGATATATATACATATGTATATACAAAGGAAACAGAACCAAGTCTTTGTTTGATGGTCTTCACATTTAATTCATCCCTCAATCAACAACCACTATTTGCTAAATATACATTTATGACAGCATATTAACTATTCGATCAATGAATTAGTAATACAAAACAGACTACACGTGGATGTCATGGGATCTCTTTATTTATATGTACATGTGATGTTTGCATGCATGTGCAACTGGCTGGAAGTGAGGGACATCCAAGCTGCTGTTACAGCATCCTTCTGGGAGCAAGATACTCTGATGCAAACCCTACAATTTCACATGGTTACTGGTCATCTTGTTCGGCCTCTCACTAGGTATTATTCACAAACTCAGACTGGTACTCTTATAGTATGAGCATTTATCACTACAGGTATTTCTTTATGATGATCTTATTTATCGTTTGTCATTCTATCTACTGAAACTCCTACAGTAATGAAAGAGTTGCAACATATGCAGACCTGACCAGTTGGAGGCACACAATTACAAAGCAGAAGGACTGAACAGTCATCTGGGAGGTCACGGATAGAAAGTCAAAAATACCATTGACAATGAGGAAGCACACAGAGACAGCAATCGACTTTGAAGATGGAGCAATCATTATGTATGTACGTACATATGTATGTGTGGAGGTGCGTGGCTTAGTTGTTAGGGTGTCAGCATCATGATCGTAAGATTGTGGTTTTGATTCCTGGACTGGGCGACGCATTGTGTTCTTGAGCAAAACACTTCATTTCATGTTGCTCCAGTCCACTCAGCTGGCAAAAATGAGTAACACTGTGATGGACTGGGGTCCTGTCCAGCTGGGGATGCATACGCCATTGAAACTGGGAAACTGGGCCCATGAGCCTGGCTAGGCTTTAAAAAGGGCGCATTTATTTTTATTTTTACATATGTATGTATATATGTATGTATGCATGTATGTATGCATGTATGTATTACATACGCACATACGTATGTATTATATTGGACTGCTACATATAAATAGTCAATAGACAACATATTCTTATTTTAAAATAGTGTACATTTAAACACAAGAGAAAACTACCTTTTAACAGGTAATTTCTACATGCTAGAAGAAGCATCCAAAACGGCCAAAACCACAATTTAATAGCAATTTTCAAAGGAGATGAAAAATAAAAACATTTACCTTGTTATTTTTACGCGGTTATACCATGGTTTCAAATTTCTTTAGCAAATACTATTATCGTGGTTTTGCCCGTTTTGGCTGCTTGTTCTAGCATGTAAAAATTACCTGTTAAAGGGTAGTTTTCTCTTGTGTTTATATATATATATATATATAATCACGTGGAGAGGAGTGTTACACTCATGATCACGAGGTCGAGTTTTCTATTCCCAAGCTGGCAGCATATTGCGTTCTTGAGCAAACCACTTCATTTTACATTGCTCCATTTCACTCAGCTGTAAATGGATAACCCTGCAATGGACTAGCTCGCCTAACCAGCCGGGTGCCATCATTCAGAAGCTAAAACGATGCAAGGTGCATTATGATGAGCAAGATAAAATGACATCTGATAGTCTGGTCTATCACGTGATATATTTACACGCATGCACATATACATACACACACATATATACATACATATATACACACATACATACATACATGAATACACACACACACACACATACACGCACAAACATACAAACATGCATACATACATACATACATATATACATACATAAATACATACACACATACATATGTTGAACTGTTCATACCAACACATTTTCTTTCTTTTTTCCATATTTTACATCTCAGTCCTTTCAGTTGAAGAGCGTAAGCTTGAAACATCAAAGACTATTCCATTTTTCCCAAGCATCAAACTAATACACCTGCTTGCTGTTCTATCACCTGCCTTTGTCTTTTGTTTTCTGTAAATTTGAACCATACATACATGCATACATGCATACATACATACATACATACATACATACATACATACATACATACATACATACATACATACATACATACATACACGCATGCATGCATGCCTGCATACACACAGTGAGAACCGTTCTAGTTAATGGAGATTCCGGTGGTCATTGAAAGTAGCAAGAAACTGACAACAAATTGTTTTTATGGAAAGAAATTTTAAAATAAACTATTGTGTATTTTAATGCATGCTTATTTGTGCAACTAACTGTCATCAAGCAATGTCGGCATCACTACCACCACCACCACCACCACACCACCACCACCACCACTACAACCATCATCATCATCATCGTCATCACTATTATCACTTAACATTAGAAGCTCTTATTTTCTCTTATTTCTTTTTCTAGTTTTCTTTATTTCTCTCTCTCTCTCTCTTCCTCTCTTTTACATAAATGCTAATCTCCTCACTCGCTCTCTTTCCCTTCCTCTCTCTCTCATTCTGTATCCTTTTCCACTCACTATTATCAAAGCCAGCCTCATCATCATCGCCTCTGCCACCACCACATCCATAATTAGTAACTGTTTCAATTTTTTATCTTATTTGAATTGCTTCCCTTAGTATGACATAAAAGTAGGCAAGTAGGTAGGATCGTACTATTGTATAATGTGAAATAGAAATGAATTTCACTTACTTTCAGAGAATAGACTGCCTATTGCAAGAAACCTAAAGTAATATCAGCACTAAAAAAGAAAAAATCAACGAATAATTCAAGCCATGAGTGATTAGAAATTTGTTTACTATTACTGTGTTACAGCTTAATGTGAAAGCCTCTATATGACTGCTCGACTAACTAGAAATAACAGCCAATACTTTTATATGCCATCTACTGGAAAGAAATATTGAGTAATGTAAACTTAGATATGCTATGTCAAAAAAGAGAAAAAAAGGAAGAAAGAAAGAAAGAAAAGACGGAAGGAAGGAAGACAGAAAGAAAGAAAGAAAGAATGAAAGAAAGAAAGGAAGGAAGAAAGAAAGAAAGAAAGAAAAACAAAAGGAAGAAAGAAAGAAAGGAAGAACAAAAAAGAATGAAGGAAAGAAAGAACTAATGAATGAATGAATGAATGAATGAAAGGAATGAAGGAGAAAGGAAAGAATGAATGAATGAATGAAGAAAGGAAGGAAGGAAGGAAGAAAGACAGAAAGAAAGACAGAAAGAGCAAAAGGAAGGAAGGAAGGAAGGAAGGAAGGAAGGAAGGAAGGAAGACAGAAAAGATGAATAGTTTTGGCTTGAAAATCTTTGATCCCAGGTGTACTCAATTAATGCTACTCATACCACTGCTGTTGTTTTCTTCACCTCTGCTATCACCTCCAATTACAGTAATGACAGGTATACTAATCTTGTGCCTATTGTCTAATAGCAGAAGAAAGATCAGAATGAGTTTGAAGACATCAAGAACAGTGAAACTGGAGGATCAATGTCCTGGCAAGGTTATCTAAGTTGATAAGAATGACATGAAACTATTGACACACAAAAAGGCTATCTTATTTATCATATTTAATAATTATTTTCAGTGGAGGTTAGTGTCCTTAGGAAGGGTTTAGTAAGCATGCTCTGGATATAGAATAAAGGACCTGCTCATAATTATAGATTGAATCAATGTCTTTTATTAGCTTGCAGGAGTGGAAGAAGTGCAAGCATTGGTTAGGTGCAGGTATGGCTGTGGCTGTGTGGTTAAGAAGCTTGCATACTAACTAACCATGTGGCCAGGTTCAATTCCAATATGTGGCATGTGGGCTTTGTGAATGGATACACTAAGGAAACTAGAAGAAACTGAAAGAAACCAGTTCCAGGTTCCAGGTTCCAGGTTCAGTCCCACAGCATGGCTCCTCAAATGAGTGTCTTCTACTATAGCTTCAGGCTGCCCAAAGCCTTATGAATGGATTTGGTAGATAGAAACTGAAAAAAACCCATCGTGTATATATATTTATATATATATATATATATATAAGTTGACCCCACTGGAATTTGAACTCAGGATGTAAAGATGGTCAAAATGCTGCTAAGTATTTTGCCCTGCATTCTAATGATTCTGTCAGTTCACTGTCTTATTAATATATATATATATATTACTGTTTGTTTTTATGCTTAGCTGTAACAAAAAACAAAGACCAATTTTACCTTAATCTGAAGGGTTACACCAATTTTATAAAGTACAAATTTATAATTCTTTGCCACATGAAAAGCACTCATGCCAGTGTTATGTTGTAGCACTTGTGCTGGTGTCACGCTAAAAGCACCCAGCACACACTGTGAAGTGGTTGGCATTAGGAAGGGCATCAGCTATAGAAACCATGACAAATCAGACTGGAACCCAGTGCAGCTCTCTGACTGCCAGCTTTAGCCAAACCATCCAACTCATTCTTTCATGTCTTTCAGTCATTTGACTGCAACCATGCTGGAGCACTGCATTAAAGGGTTTTTAGTCAAAGAAATCGACCCCAGGACTTATTCTTTGTAATCCTAGTACTTATTCTATCATTCTCTTTTGTCAAACTGCTAGATTATGAGGACATAAACTCACCAGCATCAGCTGTCAAATGATGGTGGGGGTACAAACACACACGCACAAATACATACATATATACATACATACATATAAACATATATATATATATATACATACACAAAATATGGGGGTTTAGTTCACAAGTGATCTAAACGACTAGGTATGCTGGGTAAGTGCTGTAATGGATTACTAGGGCTCCAAAGTTATAGCTGAGACAGTAGATATGGAGCCATTGTAGATTTCCAATATAGTGGATATATTATTGTTAAAGTGGACAACAAACATCAAAGCAAGACAAACAACTCAAGTCAAATACGTTATTATTATATATGACTTCAGATGTTTGTCTTGCCTTAACATTTGTTGTCCTCTTTGACAATTATATACATACATATACACACACACACACACACACACACGCATATATACATATATACATATATACATATATATATAAATATATATACATATATATATATATATGTATATATATATATGTGTGTGTGTGTGTGTGTGTGTGTGTGTATATATATGTGTGTGTGTGTATATATATATATATATCTAGCATGTTGACTGTCCACTTTTCGTGTTCAGTCCTTAATTGGTATATATATATATATTTTTTTTTTTTTCTAGTTTCAGCTCAGAGCTGCGGCCATGCTGATGCACCGCCATTATATATATATATATATAGTAATAATGAAGGGTGAAATTAATTAATTTGGAATAATTATCAATTACACCAAGTAGTCTTCGGCATGTAAAAGCCTCATTCGAGGAAAATTTAAGTAATACTAAGCAATAAAGGGTTTAGCAACGAATTGCCTTACCACATACCGAATTTAGAAATAGCAGTCAAAGGGTTATAGCTATTTCTTCTACTAAAAAGGGAGATCTCAGTAAAAACAGCAATTGGAAGGCAGACACAAACAGGCAATTCATTCTCTCTTACCTGTTTGTGTCTGCCTTCCAATTGCTGTTTTTACTGAGATCTCCCTTTTTAGTAGAAGAAATAGCTATAACCCTTTGACTGCTATTTCTAAATTCGGTATGTGGTAAGGCAATTCGTTGCTAAACCCTTTATTGCTTAGTATTACTATATATATATATATCATTTGCCATGATAGAATCACTAGCCACTACACATTCTTTATTTTCTCTCTTTATTTGCTCTCCTTGTTTCTTTCTGTGTTCCTTTCTGTGGAAGAGCGTAGGCTGGAAACGTTAAAGACTTTTTCACTTCCCAAGAGTTAAACTTATACATCTGTTTGTTGTCTACACCACATGTCTTCGTCTTTTGTTTTTTTTTCATGAATTCTCCTTATATGTATATATATATATATATATATATATATACATATGACGGTCTTCTTTCGGTTTCTGTCTACCCAATCCACTCTCAAAGCTTTGGTCGGCCCAACACTATAGCAGAAGATACCTACCCAAGGTGTCACGCAGTGGGACTGAATCCAGAACCATGTGGTTAGTAAGCAAGCTTCTTACTACACAGCCATACTTGTGCCTGTAGCAAAATCGAAAACGGGTGCTAAAGGATGATGATGATGATGATGATGATGTTGAAGGATAGTATTGGCAGTAGCTTCAAGTTTCACCCAGCTAGGCCATCATCAAACTGTGATGCATTGAGTTAATCTTGGCTTTATATAGTTTCTGTTGAGATGAAATTTTTTTGGTGTTTGTGGGTTTCAGTTGAATGGTAATTAGATTTTAAGGTGAGTATTGATGGAGAAGTGTCGTGGAGAAATTTTTATTGATTAAATTTGGGGTTATGTTATTGCGCAGAATTTTTTCATGCTTGTAGAACTTTGTAAACAGTGTGTGTGTATATATATATATATATATATATAGAGGTGTAACAGTTCAGGATGTGGGACTGTCTTTTAGTGGTTAAGAAGAAGAAAACACACAGGTACGGGAGATTTTGGTCAGCTGATGTATCATTAGTTTTGGCTATTTTTGGTTTTATTGGATTTAATCCTTTGCCTTGGCAATGTAAAGTTCAAAGTTCATAGTTTAGTCTAGAATTTAAAAACTTGGTAATTGGGTGTTATGTGTGTGTGTGCATGTGTGTGTGTGTGTGTGCATGTGTGTGTGTGTGTGTGCATGTGTGTGTGTGTGTGTGTGTGTAGTAGTAGTAGTAGTAGTTGCTGCTGCTACTTTCTCATAAATGACAGTCCCATAAAAGGGAAGAATGCTACTGCTATTTAGCTCTAGGAAACACTGTTTCCTGTTGGATTTGACACATTTCCTGTGTTTCAAAGTGGAGACAAACACATCCACCCAGCAAAACCAGCATCCAGAGACTAGTTTCAGATGCTGGTTCTGCTGGGTGGGGGTGCTTGTCTCCACTTTGAAGACATTAGGACACAGGAAATGTCTCAAGTCCAACAGGAAACGGTGTTTCCCAGGGCTAAATAACAGTAGCCTTCTTCCCTTTTATGGGACTGTCACATTAAGTTGACAACACGCTATCACTTTATCCTGCTGCTACTGCATAAATCTCTCAGAGATTTTGAAACATATCATATATACACACACACACACAAACGCAAAGAAAAGGAATGTAGTCAGGATTTTGAGGAAAACTATTTACTTGGTGCTTTCATCCCTGTCAGGGATTCATCGTGAATGATTTCTTATAGAAAATTCATACCTTTTATCTACATGTGAGTTAGTTGAAAAAAATCTTGAGTTGAATTTGCTTTCTTGGTTTTTGAGAAAAGGATGTTTTGGGAATGGTTATTTGAGATGTTCTTTGTGAAAATGATGAAAAACATCTCAAATAACCATTCCCAAAACATTTTCCTTCCAAACACTGAGAAAATAAATTAAGCACCAGATTTTTTTTTTTCTTTAACTAGCTTACATATATATATAAAAGGAATAAATTTTTTTTATAAGAAATCATTCATGAAGTGTCCTTGAAAGGGATGAATGCACTAAATAAACAGTTTTATCCAAATTCTGTCTACATTCTTTTTTCTTGATATATAAAATCTGCACACCACTTCAAACAACCTATACACAAACAGACACACACACACACATGCATGCATGCACGCACACACATATGCATATACATATGTATATATATGCATATATATGCATATGTGTGTGTGTTTGTGTGTGTGCATTTATATATATATAATATCAACAATAATAATAATAAAGATTATTACAAAGTAGCATAGCATTACCTTTAATTCTTTCATTGGACACTAAACTCTGCTTGCAAAGACCTGTTGAAGCAAGTGAAATCGAAATCGAATAAAATTCGATGACTGGCACCCGTGCTAGTGGTGTGTAACAATGCTGGTAGCATGTGAAAAAACATTCGAGTGAGATCGTTGCCAGTGCTGCTGGACTGGCTTCTATGCAGGTGGCACGTAAAAAGCACCATTTGAGAGTGGCCGCTGCCAGTACCGCTTGACTAGCTCTCGTGCCGGTGGCACGTAAAAGCACCCACTACACTCTCGGAGTGGTTGGCATTAGGAAGAGCATCCAGCTGTAGAAACTCTGCCAGATCAGATTGGAGCCTGGCGCAGCAATCTGGTTCGCCAGTCCTCAGACAAATCGTCCAACCCATGCTAGCATGGAAAGTGGACGTTAAACAATGATGATCATGATGATATGTACAGCTTCAAATAGACCTACACATGTTTCAACTGCACCGATTAGTAACTGTTGCAATTGCAACCCTACAATAATACCAGTACAGTTTTGTCAGTGTCTCTACCGAATGTCTTTTGATTCAATCATTAAAACTTTTTCATTTATCTACTCTGAATTGTGTGTGTATTTACAGATACACACACTCACACACACACACACACACACACACACACACACACACACACACACACCACACACACACACAGGTGAAGGCGTGGCTGTGTGGTAAAAAGCTTGCTTCCCAACCACGTGTTTTCAGGTCCAGTCCCATTGCATGACACATTAGGCAAGTGTCTTCTATTATAGCCCCAGGCCGACCAAAGCCTTGCGAGTGTATTTGGTAAACGGAAACTAAAAGAAGCCCATCATATATATACATATGTGTGTCTATGTGTATGTGTGTTTTGTGCCTGTGTTTGCCACCCCCACCGCGACCACGTCTATTTGACAAGTGATGCTGGTGTGTTTACATCTCTGTAATTTAGTGGTTAGCAAAAGAGACCAATAGAATAAGAATCAGGCTTTGAAAAAAGTAAGTACTGGAATCAATACATTTGGCTAAAAATTCTTCAAAGCAGTGTCCCAGCATGGTCGCAGCCCAGTGTCTGAAACAAGTAAAAAGAAAACAAAAAGATATGCATATGTGCGTGTGTGTATATGATATATATATATATAATACACATACACACACACACGCACACACATATATACATACATACATTATATATATATATATATATATATACATAATATACACACACATGCACACACATATATACATATATACATATATACATAATTCCAAAGGAAATCAGCCATTTTACCTTCGTCAGGCCTGTATATATATATATATATATATATATATATTATATATATATATATATATTACATATATTAATAGTAATGGTAAGACAACAAAAGAATGAATGAGACCTCAATATTATGTAAATAGAGGAATTTACCTTTTTCTATATATATAGATAATATAGGACATTCAGTAAATTGTCATAATAATACTCAGAGTTTCAAATACCGGGGCAGAGAATTTCTAGGCATTTTTCATCAGTTATTAAGACAAGAACGCTATAAAAAGAATGCTGAATAAAAGGATGTTACTCTAATAGCCATGGAAAAATAAAAGTAAACGATATAAAATATAAAACATATAAAAAATAATATATATATATATATAAACTTAAAACTTAGATAAAGTTAGATATGTTTCAACCAAAGATTGGTCCAGGCCATGTCTAACTTAATAGCACCACCTGATAGGATTATTTGAATCCTGTTTAAGTCAAGTTTTGCTTATGGTCCATTCAAGTAGTGAGTTTTTGTTGGGTTAGTTGTATCCAATTATGGGTGGCTTATCTGGTATTCCTTGAAGGAATCTATCCAGACTCCGTTTAAGGTTGATGGGATCCTTTTCCTCTTTGATCTCTTTCGGGACAATGTTAAATAGGGCAGGGCCTGTTGAGGAAAAGGAATTATGTTGCAGTGTACATGTATGCTGTGATCTTGAATTGGGAAGGGGATGTATGACCCTTGGTCCCAGTCTTGGATGAACCTTGAAGCTAATGTTCTGGTGGTTTGGGCAAAGTTGGCGGTATATTCTCCACATCGTACAAATGATGTACCGCTCACGGCGACGCTGGAGAGAGTAGAGTTTCAAGGCTTTAAGGCGATCCCAATAATCGAGAGCAATTCGTTTAGTGAGTGCCCTCTGGGGGGATTCAATCCTCGAGATGTTTTGTCTTGTATGGGGAGACAACAGTGGGCAGCAGTATTCGAGGTGTGGCCGTACAAAGGAGGAGAAAAGTGGTATGATGACACCTTGTTCTCTGGACCGGAAAGTTATATTCAATAATTTTGTCAAAAATGGAGAAGAGAAGTTGTTAGAATGTATAAGAGAATTTTAATTCATGCTGACAATCATTTCATACAGAGATATATATTTAATTGGAGCTAAAATTTCTAATCTCCTTACTCATCTACAGAAACCTTTTTTACTTATATTTTCAAATAACTATTATAGCCTTTAGTTGTAGTTAATACCTAACTGGACTCACATCTCTTTTTCTCATAAGGATAAATATGAATCTCCTAGATTCTGTTCTGCTATTTCCTTTCTCAAGTTCTTTGTAAGAATTTTGTTTTTACTTCTTGCACTGAAGAGTACAGTGATACATAATTAATTAATTTAATTGATTTAATTTAATTCAATTCAATTATGAATTTGCATTATTTTAAATCTCTGTACAAAACAATCTGCATGAATTAAAATTCTCGTATATATTTTAACAACTTCTCTTTTTCATTTTTAACTAAATTCTTGACTTTTATGGGCTTTCTTTCCATAAATTCGCAACACATCATATACAAGTATTATTTTCATATTCGCAAATTTACACCTACACACACATACATACATACATATATATATATATATATATATATACACACACATACATATATGGATGTATAAATATATATCTATATATGTGTGTGTGTGTAGATAGATATATAGATAGATATATGCATGTGAGTTTATATATGCTTGTGTCTCCTTGTCTTGACTTTACCTCACAGTTGTAAAGCATTTGTTGTCCCTGTCATACAAGCAATGCCATCCATTTCCAGTCTTCTGCAAAAACATGTCTGGCCATGGGGAAATACTGTGTTGCTTGAAATCACATGAGGATCAGTGACAAGAAGGACATCCAGCCATATAAAATCTTCTTTGATAAGTTCCATCCAATGCATGCAAGCATGGGAAAGAGATCATTAAAATGTTGATGATGAGGATCTGATAACTGATATCAGATTTGCTTTTGTTTAGATCAAGATCAAACATTAATCAAGCAAGCCTATGATTAAATGTATTCTTGCTGATAACAAGTGATTTGAAAGAGATCTAGGGAGGCATAGCTGTGTGGTGAGAAGTTTGCTTCCCAAACCACATGGATCCAGGTTCAGTCCCACTGCGTGGCATCTTGGTTAAAGTATCTTCTATTATAGCCTTGGGCCAACCAAAGCCTTGCGAAAGGATTCGGAAGATGAAAACTGACTGTCATTTGAGTGTGTGTTTGTGCGTGCGTGTGTGGTGTGGTGTGTGTGTGCGTGTGTGGCGTGGTGTGTATGTGTGTGTGTGTGTGTGTATCTGTGTCTTTGTGTCTGTGGTTGTCCCCCAATACCTATTTCTTTACTACCCACAAGGGGCTAAGCACAGAGGGGACAAACAAGGACAGACACATGGATTAAGTCGATTACATTGACTCCAGTGCATAACTGGTACTTAGTTAATCGACCCCGAAAGGATGAAAGGCAAAGTCGACCTCGGTGGTATTTGAACTCAGAATGTAATGGCAGACAAAATACCTATTTCTTTACTACCCATAAGGGGCTAAACACAGAGGGGACAAACAAGGACAGACACATGGATTAAGTCGATTACATCGACTCCAGTGCGTAACTGGTACTTAGTTAATCGACCCCGAAAGGATGAAAGGCAAAGTCGACCTCAGTGGAATTTGAACTCAGAATGTAATGGCAGACAAAATACCACTAAGCATTTCGCCCGACGTGTTAACGATTCTGCCAGCTCACCACCTTACTTGACAACTGGTGTTGGTGTGTCTATGTCCCCATAACTTAACAGTTTGGCAAAAGAGACTGATAGAATAAATATCAGGCTTAAAATACATAAGTACTGGAATCAATACATTCAACTAAAAAATTCTTCAAAGCAGTGCTCCAGCATGGCCGCAGTCTAACAAATGAAACAAGAAAATGACTAAAGATAAAAAGAGTATTTCAAGCATGTGTAATTGTGGTTGCTTCCATAAATATGTGACTGCTGGTATAATACTTACGAGAATTTACTTAAAACTGTTAATATATCTGAAGCATCACGAGCATTTGTAATGAATTGTAATATATTGCAAATAGGTTAATTAATGAGCAATAATTACATTTATGAAATAGTTATTAAATGATATTCATTTGTGGACAGAGCAAGTGTTAATGATGTGGGACACCCATTTCTGACATTTTGGTTAATAGTTTTAAATCTCCGAGAATGTATTGGCACTTTAATACAACCAAAGCACATTGTTTAATATATGCATGCTCGTTTATCTAAACAATAAATCATCTTATCATCATCATCATCATCATCATCGTTTTATGTTGACTTTTCCTTGTTTGTATGGAGCTGACGATATTTGTTGAAGCAGATATTCTTAGATATTCTTCAAGTGGACATTTTTCTTGTCACCAACCCTCACCTGCCAATTCCTAGTTAGTTCGCCACCATCAATTCACCGAAGGGAAAAGTTCACTGCCATCAATTCACTATGAAGAAAGTTCACCATGAGGAAAGTTCACTGTGAGAAAAGTTTACGAAGAAAATATATCCATTAATAGATAAAAACTATTGTTTATTGAAAAACAAAAAAGGCAATGAATTGATGATGGTTAACTTTCCTTGTAGTGAATTGATGATGGTGAATTCACCAGATAGATCACCTGTCAGATACGTTTTTTGAAAGAATACTGGAAAAGCACAAAATTGCTTGTTTAACAATGATGCTCGTTTACAATGATCATGAGATGTCTAGACAAGGGTACACACTAGCATATACACTGAACAAAGCCCATTTTGTGAATATATATATATGTGTGTGTGTGTATGTATATATTTGTGTGTTTGTGTTTACGTCACCATAACTTAGCGGTTCAGCAAAACGAGTTCAATAGAATAAATACTAGGCTTACAAAGAATAAGTACTGGGGTTGATTTGTTCGACTAAAGGTGGTGCTCCAGCATGGCTGCAGTCAAATAATTGAAACAAATAAAAGAATAAAAGAATATATATATATTTATATATATATATATATGCTTGTGTATATTGCTCTACAACAATGCATCAAGTTGGGTTCCTTAACTCCAGAGGGTATCTTAATAATTCACTTATTAAGGGTGGATAGAATAAATATCATAACTGAAATATCTACAACTCTATGCCTGATAAAATCCTTTAAGGGTGGTGCTACAGCATGACCTCAGTCCAATGACTGAAACCAATAAAGAACAGTGGAATCTCGATGCTTTCATACATTTGTCAAACCAACTTTATGCGGCCAGTTTTTGAAGAACATTTATAAAAGTGCAGAATTTGCACAAATCTAAGCAACTTACACCAGCATGAAAAATGTTAATATAAAAGAAGTGAAAATAAGATTTAGTTTATGAAACTATCTGAAATTATAAATTTATGAAGGTGGAAAAAAAAAAGAAAAAAAAAAGAAGAAAAAAAAAAGAAAAAGTCTT
>NC_043005.1:43713817-43743817 GCF_006345805.1 Octopus sinensis
ATATATATATATATACAGAATATGGAGGTTTAGTTCACTGATGATCTAAATGAATAGGTACACTGGTTAAGTGCTGTAACGGATTATCGGGGGTTCGAAGCTTTGAACTGAGATAGGAGATAGGAATTCATTTTAAGCTTCCAATTTAGTAGATATATATTTGTGAAATGCCTCAGTGTTTGTTGCCCTCTTTCACAAATAAATAAATATATATATATGTATGTATATATATATATATATATATATATATATATATATATATATAAGAAAGAAGGTTTGAAAATGCAATTTTAAAAGGTGTTTATTCACTTGACCAGTTTCACTTTTTTAGTAAAAGATTGTCAAAAGTAAAATGTAAAAGCTTTGTTGTGTTAAGTACTGGTTGTCACAAAATATTACAATACATATATACATTCTTTGATGATAATAATAATAATAAGAAAAATATTAAAACAGTTTACAAGGAAAAATCTTGAGAAAATATTAAAAAGTTCATTGAAAATATTAGGATTTCATTAAAAATCATGTTTGCTTGAAAGTATCTATATATATACACAGAAAATTATAAGTTCAAAAAGGTCATATTTTGGTGGTATATGTATATATACAGAAGGAGATATATTTAGGAGTTTACAAAGAATTTAAAATAAACTGATCTTTTTTTTCCATTTTTCATTTTCTGTGACAGTGTGGGAGGTTGGTTTGGGTGGGGGGAAGGAGGCACAATGTGGAATTGAAAGAAAATTTTTGTTGTTTCTCTTTAGTCTTTCACGGTTCAGTGGGTTTTGGGACTGGTCTGAGAGGTCAGAATGGTGTGAGTGTGTGTGTCTGTGTGTATATACATGTGTTTGTGTTTCTGTATGTGGGTTGTTTTTGATTGGTCCCAGGGTTTATTGTGGTGTATGTAAATGTGTCTGTGTGTGTTTAATATTTGGTAGAATGGTGTGTGTATATGTGTGCATGTTTATGTGTGTGATTAATATTTGTTAGGGTGTTGCGTGTGCGCAAGTGTGTGTATGTGTTTCTTCATGTGTGCATATGTGTGTGTCTGTGGGTGCATGTGTATGCTTGTGTGTTTTTTTTGTTGGTGGGGATGTTATGTGTATCACTCTAAGAATATTTTAAGCTATGTCTGGCTAATAGCATTTTCTTTCCCAAAAGAGTTTATTCTAACCACCATTGTCAAGCATTGCTGCTGCCTCTGGCATGGGCACTGGCATCATCATTGTCATCATCATTGTTGTCGTCATCGTTGTCATCATCATCCCCGCTGCCACCGCCGCCACCACCACCATCATCATCATCATTATGTCATATCTATTTTTCCATGCTTGTATAGGTTGGTCAAGTTTCTTTGTAGCACCCTGTCCCTCTCTCTCTCTCTCTCTCTCTCTCTCTCTCTCTCTCTCTCTGTGTAACTAGTATTTCTCAACCATTTTTTTCTACTCAAGGACCCTTTTGATTCCTGTTTTACTTGAGCGAACTCTCAAAGCCATTTGCTGTTTTCCTATTATACTTTTATAATTAAGTATTATTAGGAATTGTATAAAAATTTTTTTTAATATTTTGTGTTTTATAGAAGTTTACATGTACAGTAAGATCACCATTATCGATTCACCACAGGGAAAGTTCACTACCATCAATTCACTGGGGATTATTTATAAATAAAATAGTTTTTAACTAATAATGGTGAGATACTATGGGATATATTTTCTTGGTAAACTTTACTCGCGGTGAACTTTCCTCATGGTGAACTTTCTTCCTGGCAAATTGATGGTGGTGAACTCTCCTGTGATAAATTGAAGATGGTGAGCTTAATTGCAATTGCAATTTAATGCTCATAAATTTTAACAACAAAATCTTCCGTAGATCCCAAGGGTCATATGGACCCTGGCTGAGAACCTTAGTATGGACTCAACAGAGAAAATTGCCATTCTTTGCTTATGTGTGTGCCACACATTTGTCATAACCATTATAGAGGCACTGAAGCAGTTGTCTTTGACAGGAATAAAGACCATCCTTGACTGTGTATCACTCAATGGAAAAATAGATGTGAAATAATGATAATGGTGGTGGTGGTGGTGTGAAGTCTATCTGTGTCTGTTGTTTCTTCTTGGTTTGTTTGTTGTATAATAAGATGATGAAGTTTAAATTTCACATGCTTCATAACCTATATGAAATAAAATTGTTACAACAACAACTGGTGTTTTGGAAGGGCAGGCATCCAGCCATAGAAACCCAACCAAATCAGGCTATGGTACCTGGTATGGTCCCTGGCCTTGCCACTTCCTGTCAAGCCATCCAACCCATGCCAGCATGGAAAATCAATGTTAAATGGTGATGATGATGATGATGATGACGATGATGACGACGATGACGACGACGACGACGATGACGATGATACTGTATTTTCTGACATACAATTCAAATTTTTCAGACCAAAATTTACAGTAAAAAATTCTTGGATGTCGTATATACCAAGACAAGTTTGGAGGACTGAAAATCCCAGGTGAAATATAACATGATTTGAAAAGATTGCAGTAATATTTGAATGTCTACACTATATACTACATTGGCTTGTATGTCAAGGAAATATGGTATACAGAGATAGTACGTTTATGAAAAGGAAAATACCAAACAACAAAATATCTAAAAAATATTTATCATAGAATATAAAAAATAGCAGTAAAACAGTAAAAAAAAATGAATGAATGAAAGTGGTGTTTGAAGGCAAAGAAGAAAATATCAACTTGTGTCTCAGGAATAACATTTGGTTATTGCAGTCAAGGTGAAAATATAAATTTCAGTCTAATGCCACATGTTATACTCATGAATAACTTATAGGTTCTTTCTGTGTTGAAGAAGAAGTGATATAGAAAAACGAAAGTTCAATGACTCTGATGAAATAAGGCATGGTATGGCTGTATGTTAAGAAATTTGATTGCCAACCAAATGATTTTGGGTTCAGTTCTACTGCATGGTACCGTTGGCAAGTGTCTTCTGCAATATCTCTGAGCAAACCAAAGTGCTGTAATTGGATTTGGTAGACAGAAACTGAAAGAAACCTTTTGTATATATACAAACACACACACACACAGATATATATTTGTGTGTGTGTGTGTGTGTGTGTGCGTGTGTGTGTATGTGTGTGTGAATGTGTGTGTATGTGTGTGCGTACACATCCTCACTTTCACCATTTGCCAAATATATGTGTATATACATACAAACCCACACACACACGCGCACACCATAAAGGTTCATACACATGTCTATATACGCACAAGCACAAGAAAAAACAGGGCTAATGGTAACAATACAGAAAAAAGGGCATAAGGGAGTATACAAAGAGTAAACCACGGCTATATATGTACATATCCTTATGCACACATACACACACACCCATATACGCACATACCCGCACACATACGCACACACAAAAAGGACAAAAATATATAACATATGTTATATATTTTAATAATTACTGGTATCTTTATATATTATATATGTAAAGCACAATATGTTATACATGTATGTATATTGTTGTAATTGTCATTTTAGTAAATAAATAAATAAATTGACATAATATAATATCTGAAAGTTGATGAATATTACCTATCGATCCCCTCCATTTTCTTATTGCTCTCTCTCTCTCTCTCTCTCTCTCCTCTCTCTCTCTCTCTATATATATATATATATATATATATATATATATATACATACATATACGATGGGCTTCTTTTAGTTTCCGTCTACCAAATTCACTCACAAGGCTTTAGTCTGCCCGAGGTTATGGTAAAAGCAACTTGCCCTAAGTGCCATGCAGTGGGACTGAACCTAAACTCATGTGCTTGGGAAGCAAGCTTCTTAACACACATACTCACACACACACGTGCACATACACATGCACACATATACACACATGGACAATAGACTTCCACGTAGTTTCCATCTACTAAGTCCACTTGCAAGGCATTGAGCAGCTCAGGGCTATAGTAGACAAATATACTCGTCCTGGGTGCTGCACAGTGGGACTGAACTTGGAACCGTGTGTTTGTAAAATAGGCTTCTTAACCACACAGCCATGTCTGCAAATGGTGGAGTGAATTTAGAGAACTATAATCTCTTGTATAAATTTATCTGGCAGCCTTATGGGTCCATGCAAGAAATTGATAGTGTCATGTAGAATGCTTAAGATTCCTTTGGTGAGCTTGTGTATCAGTCGCTCTCTGACAGGTTAATGGTCAAGCTTGTGGTAGTTGAGACCTCTGGCATTCTTTGCCACTCCAGATCATATCCCTACCCACAGCTTTCAGGGCAGAGATTGCTGTCTGCAAGTGTAAAGTCTGCGAGTCAGAGTGGCTGTTCCGGTTCATCTCCCTTGCTGTCCTCTGAGACAATGCCTTTTCCATTTTGTCTGCTGGTGCCATGACAAATGTTTCTATTTTGTGAGAGGCAAAACTCTCCATTAACCATTTACCAATAAGTCTGAATAATAAATCATAAGAACTGGCAATGTTAGTTGGGTGGGGAGTGCTAAGCACTAATAAGTGAAATTGTAATGTTATTATCAGTCCGAATATGTTTGATGCACGTTCAAACTGGGGAACAAGTAAAAGGAAAACGAATAATATATATAAACAGTGAAGTGTGGGTTTGTTCATTTATGTTCCTATAACTTAGCAGTCTGACAAATGAGACCAACATAATAAGTGCCAGACTTAAAACAGGTACTGGAGTTGACTTATTCCACTATATCATTCAAGGCAGTGCCCCAGCTTGGCTGCAGCCCAAAGACTAAACCATGTAAAATGTAAAATATGTGCCTGTCGTTTATTTTATTGACCAGAAGCAATAAAAAGCAAAATTGATTCTAGCAGGAAATGAACTCAGAATGCAACTTTATGATTTCATTTGCATCACACAAGCATAGACAAAATTATATAAAAGGAGTATTGTCAATTGAACCAACTAAAGATTATGTAATTGAAATCATCATCGTCGTCGTCTTTGTCATCAACATCATCGTCATTGTCGTCAACGTCATCGTCATTGTCGTCAACGTCGTTGTCGTCAATGTCGTCATCGTTGTCGTCAATGTCGTCGTCGTTGTCATCAACGTCGTCGTCATTTAACATCTCTTTTCCAAGGATTGGATGGTTTGACTGGTGCTGGCAAGGCTGGGAGTTGCATCAAGTTCCACGTTATCTGTTTTGTCCTGGTTTCTATGACTGGATGCATTTTTAAATTTCAACCATTTTACAGAGTGTGAAATAGTTGTGATGTTTGGTTTGGTTTGGTTTGGTTTGGTTTGGTTTGGTCAATGACATTTGAACTGGAGGGAAATTAAACAACATGAACGATAACTGGTACCTGTCTCACACAAAACAGCACAAATAAATACATAACTGCTTCTGTTTTTTGCCATCCTTTTTTTTTTAACTCATCAGCCACCCAACCTTCTTTTCTCTACAATTAATGTCAGTTGCTACACCAGTTCCAATTGTTTTCTTTTTATGCAATCTCTTGAACTGTGATCCTTCTGTCAAGTATGCATTCATACAAAGTGTCACCTTCACTACTTTCCCATCTCTCCTTTTATCACATACACATGGAACAACTAAAAATATAACATATGATAAATAAAACACATATTCATTGCAAGAAAACCTCATTATTTTCCCATTGGGATTTCAGTTTCTTCATCTGCAAAATAATATTCAATTTCCCAATTCTTCAATAATTCAACTATATTATATTTATTGCTTAATGTAAAGAAAAGATAAATTTCATTCAATTTCAAACTGTCATACTTGAGATACTGTAAAATAAATTATATATATATATATATATATATATATGTATGTATGTATGTTTGAATGTAAGTATGCATGTATGTATTTGTGTATGTATGCATGCATATATTTACTTATGTACATATGTATGTATATGTGTGTGTGTGTCTGTCTGCATATATATATACATGCATACATACATACATATACATATATATATGTATGTATGTATGTATGTATGTATGTATATATGTATGTATGTATGTATACACATATACGGAGGATGTAAACACACTAACACTGGTTGTCAAGCTGGAAATGGTGGCCTAACACTGTCACAAAACACACACACACACACACACACACACACACATACAAACACACACACATACAACAGGTTTCTTTCAGTTACAGTCTTCCAAATCTACTCACAAGACTTTGGTCAGCCCAAGGTTATTATAGAAAACATTTACCCAACCCAAAGTGTTACCCAGTGGGACTGAACCCAGAACCAAGTGGTCAGGAAGCATGTTTCTTTTCATACAGCCATGCCTGCACTTCTATGCATGTGGCATTAAATTTAAGATGCATCGGAGTATTATAATTTCTACCATACCATACCATACCAGGAAGGTGGACAACAGTACTGTTTATGCACATAGGAGACACTTAAAATCTTTATGACAGATAATTATTACTTATTTAATAAATAAAATGAATTAATCATCGATTGTAAACACAGGATGGAGTGGTTATTTAGTAACTATCTTATTAATAATTTATAATTAATAATTAATAGATTAAATGCATTCTTGATAACGCATAATTCAATTAGATGGAATGAGAGTACACAGTAAAGTGTATGTATTTCTTCGGTTCTTTCTTCTTTTCTTTCTGTTCATCCGTTTCATATTTTAATTGGAAAGATCATGAGGAGAATGACCCGCATGGAATGATACATAGGAAGGATGTGGCATCTAAGTAGACCTATAACTAACAATATTTTAGTGACAGAAATAATTATTACTATAATAATAGTTAATAGTAAATATTTTCATTATCTTCTATTTTTGATCTTCTACTTATTTCAGTCATTGGACTCTCTGGACATGCTGGAGTAGCCCTTTAAAGGGTTTAGTTGAATGAATTGTTTTTTTAAGTTTGGTACTTATTCTGTTGGTCTGTTGCTGAACCACTAAGTTACAGGGATGTAAACAAACCAGCACCAGTTCTCACATTGTCACATGGTGAAAGTGAGAACATTCACAAACACAAAGACACACAATCATACACACACATACATGCACACACACACACACACACACACACACACACACACACACATATATACATACATCTGACATAATAGTTTGGGTTAGAGAAGAGAAACTGTATAAAGTTGTGGGAATCAGCTGCCCAGCAAATGTTAACATAAGGCGGCGAGCTGGTAGAAACGTTAGCACACCGGGCGAAATGTGTAGCCATATTTAGTCTGCCATTACGTTCTGAGTTCAGATTCCGCCGAGGTCGACTTTGCCTTTCATCCTTTTGGGGTCGATAAATTAAGTACCAGTTACGCACTGGAGTCGATGTAATCGACTTAATCATTTTGTCTGTCCTTGTTTGTCCCCTCTGTGTTTAGCCCTTTGTGGGTAGTAAAGAAATAGGTATTTCGTCTGCTGCTACGTTCTGAGTTCAAATTCCGCCGAGGTCGACTTTGCCTTTTATCCTTTCAGGGTCGATTAAATAAGTACCAGTTATGCACTGGGGTCGACGTAATCGACTTAATGCATTTGTCTGTCCTTGTTTGTCCTCTCTGTGTGTAGCCCCATGTGGGCAGTAAAGAAATAAGATGTTAACATAAAGCTAAAGATCAGCACAAAAGAAAATACCTATGCTGAACTATTGAGGAATCTACAGCTACTCTATCCAGATTACATGTTCAGGTTTATACCTATAATTATTGGGGCACTGGGATATGTAACACACTGCCTAAATACCAATCTTGGGAAATTAAGCTTCTCAAAACCAGAAAGGAGAAAGCTGATTCAAAGACTACAGATCCAAGCCATCACTGGAACTGTAAAAATCTATAAAACTTTCCAGAAGTTTATCATTTAAGTATATATACATGAGAATACATGCATAAAACAAAACATGCAAATCTGAACACATACATACATACAAAAATACCCTGTTGATGTTGTAGAAATTCCATTGTAGGAGCCTTGGATCTAGGTTAGAAACCAGCTCTTTCGTTATTGGCAACAAATCTTGAAATAAAACTGAATAATGACATACATACATACATACATACATACATACATACATATACACAGAAAATTCCAAACATTCTCCATGTGAGATTCTTATGTGAATAGATACACACACTTGCATGTAAATATTGACAGTCCAACCAAAATACCATCCCAGCCACATATTTACCAGGAACACTCTTAACTCAAAAAGTCTTGTTGCTTTGTTAGCAACCAGCTTACACACTCTCTAGAATAATTGAAATCAAACACAATGAAAAATCTTACATACATATATGTGTATATGAAAACATATACATATAGGTGCAGGCGTAGCTGTGTGGTAAGAAGCTTGCTTCCTAACCACATAGTTTGGGGCTTAACCCCATTGCCTGGCACCTTGGGCAAGTGTCTTTTACCATAGCCTCAAGCTGACCAAAGTCTCGTAAGTGGACTTGGTAGATAGAAACTGAAAGAGGCCTGTCATATATGTGTATGTGTGTGTGTCTGCATGTCTGTTTGTCTGTCTCTGCCTGTGTTTTCCGCCCACCATTGCTTGACAACCGATGTTGGTGTGTTTACATACCTGTAATCTAGCAGTTTGGCAAAAGAGACTGATCGAATAAGTACTAGGCTTACAAAGAATAAGTCCTGGGATCAATTTCTTTGACTAAAAACCCTTTAAGGTGGTGCTCCAGCATGACCACAGTAAAATAATAAAAGAATACACACACACACATATATATATATATATTATATATATATATATATATATATATATATATATATATATATACAATTGCAGTGTGGAAGGTGTTTATAAGCCATTTGTGTGTTTCTTAAATGACTTATAAACACCTTCCACACTGCAATTGTATATATATATATATATATATATATGTGTGTGTGTGTGTGTCTGTGTATTCTTTTATTATTTTACTTGTTTCAGTCATTTTACTGTGGTCATGCTGGAGCACCACCTTAACCCCATTGAATATCTAACGGTTTTGTGTTTCTTAAATGGCTTATAAACACCTTCCGCACAGCAATTGTTTTCGTTCCAGCACACGATCTCAGATCAAGTCACTCGCTATGCAAGTACATCTCCGTAATATATATATATATATGTACAAATTATAATGAAATAGATAATACTTTGATAAACTGGTAATGCAAAATAGAATAATTCCTGAAAGAATGTTGAAGTGCAGATGTCAAAAGTGACCACAAGTTGGTGATAGAGATATTTCAGTTAGAAATGAAAGAAAGAGAAGAGAAGGAAGGGTTTACCAGATTTGGTAAAAGAAAGTTAAAGGATGATAGAGAAATAGATGAATCTGTAACCGAAAGTTAGAATCGATAGCACGTGGAGAATATTAAGCAAATATACCGAAATGTAGACAAAGCTGTTATGGTCAGAAAAAAAGATAAAAAGAAGGAAATGGATTTTGGATGAAACATGAGTTATTGAGGTACAAAGGGAATGAAAAGAAATTGTTGGAAGTCAGAGAAGGAATAAATGGAAGTAAAAGCGGAAATGGCAAAATATTGGTGTCTCAACAGAGAGGTGAAAATGTGTCCAAAAAGAGATAAAGGAAGATTCTTGGAAATGAATGCTGATGAAGGAGATAAATTACTTGATGCAGGAGGCAGTGTATGAATCAAAAACACTTATAGAAAAATACTTTGAGATTACATGCAATGTAAAGAATCAAATAGGTTATGTTCAGAATTGATGGGAAACTAATAATATCTGATATAAACATCCAGGGAAGATGGAAATAGCATTTTGATACAGACATAAACAAGGTTTAGTGGGAGGAATGTGTTGGTAATTCCCAAATCACATGAGACACTGGAAGTGGTTATACATAAAATATCTGTTGGAGAAATAGGTTGAATCATTAAACAATTAAAGAATTGCAGAACGGCTCCTAGATTTGATGAGGAATATTAAAAACATGAGAAATATTAAAAACATATAAACATGACTGCAGGAATATCATTACTGTTTTATAACTTCTGAAGAATTGAAAAGATGCCTGAAGTTTGGATGGTTGGTGTAAAGAATAGGCCACCATAACATAGGGTATCTCAGAGACTGTGGTAATCATCATCATCACTTAATGTCCGTTTTCCATTTTGGCATTGGTTGGACAGTTTGTCAGAAGCTGGTAAGGTCATATGCCACACCAGGTTCCACGGTCTGTTTTGGCATGGTTTCTATGGCTAGATGCCCTTTCTAATGCCAACTACTTTACAGAGTGTACTGGGTGCTTCTTTTATGTGATACCAGCACCAGAGCATCATACTGAAAACATTTAGTTTCCACCATCCCTTCATCTTCTCCAGCCACTATTCCTAAGAGGGTTGTGCAGATAGAGACCTTGGGCACCTCTTCTGTGGAGCCCTAACAGAAGCAACCATCATTACACACTCAAGCTAGATACCCAGGTTTGACCAACAGAGATTATGGATAGCATCCAACCATCTCACCCGATGGATCAGTTTGAAAAATTCATCTTGTGATCTTGCATATGGATGAGGACAGCTGCATAAAGAAGTGGAGGGTACTTGTGGAAAGGGTATGCCCATTCTGAGGCAGTGCCTTAAAGAATCTTTTAGTCAAATGAATCAACCCCAGTACTTATTTTTCTTCAAAGTCTGATACTTATTCTTTCAATATCTTTTGCCAAACCACTAAGTTACAGAGATGTAAACACACCAACATCGGTTGACAAGCAGTGGTGGGGTCTAAACACATACACAAACACACACACACATGTGCATTCACACACACACACACACATATGACAAGCTTCTTTCAGTTTTCATCTATCAAATATCCTCACAAGACTTTGGTTGACCTGATGTTATAGTAGAGGACACTTGCCCAAAGCGCTATACAGTAGGACTGAACCAAGAACCATGTGGTTTAGAAGCAAACTTCTTACCATACAGCTATAACTATATAGAAGACTGATTATTTAGCCAGTAGGCTTCCAGTCATTATGGGGTTATAGCATTATACAACAACCATGTCATTATTCAAGTAGAATTTGTTGAGGCAGATTTTCTACAGCTGGATGCCTTGCCCATTGCCAACAATTAACTGTTTCCAAGTAAGGTAATATTTCCCGATGATGGAACAGGTTTTCACGGAAGACTATAAACAACACTGCTTGTATGACAGTGATGTTCCTTTACGATCATAATATTGATGTCACGACAAAGGTACACATATGCACACACATACACACATGTGTGCACACACACACACGCGTGCATATGCATGCGTGCACACACACGCATATGTGTGTGTATACACGCACACACACACACACACACACACAACACAGAGTTTCATCTACCAAGTTAATTCACAAGGTTTCAGTTATCCTGGGGCCATAGTAGAAGGCACTTGCTCAAGGTGCCATAGAGTGGAACTGAACCTGGGAGGAACATAGCTGGGAAGCAAGCTTTTTAAATTCAGAGCCATACCTGTACTTATATCCATAAAAGGCACCCATGCTGGTGACACATGTGAGGCACCCATGCTGGTGACACGTGTGAGGCACCCATGCTGGTGACACATGTAAGGCACCAATGCTGGTGACACATGTGAGGCACCCATGCTGGTGACACATGTGAAGCACCCATGCTGGTGACACATGTGAAGCACCCATGCTGGTGACACATGTGAGGCACCCATGCTGGTGACACATGTGAGGCACCCATGCAGGTGACACATGTGAGGCACCCATGCTGGTGACACATGTGAGGCACCCATGCTGGTGACACATGTGAGGCACTCATGCTGGTGACACATGTGAGGCACCCATGCTGGTGACACATGTGAGGCACCCATGCTGGTGACATGTGAGGCACCCATGCTGGTGACACATGTAAGGCACCCATGCTGGTGATGACATATAAAAGGTACCCAGTGCACTCTATGGAGTGGTTGGTGAGGGTGGAAACACATGGCTTAGTGGTTAGAGTGTTGGACTCCTGATTGTCAGATTGTGGTTTCGATTCCTGAACCAGGCAATGCATTGTGTTATTGAGCAAAGCTCTTCATTTCACATTGCTCCAGTCCACTCAGCTGGCAAAAATGAGTAATCTTGTGATGGACCGGCATCCCGTCCTGGTGGGGAATTTATACATCATGGAAACTGGGAAACCGGCCCTTATGAGCTGGCAGGAGACGAGAAGGTTTACCTTTTAGTGGTCAGCATTATGACGGACATCCAGCCATAGAAACCAAGCCAAAACAGACAGGACCCCAGTGGAGCTCTCTGGCTTACTAATCCTAGCCAAACCCTCTAACCCATGCCAGCAAGAAAAATGGACGTTAACTGGTGATGATGATGATGATGATCGTGGTGGTGTGTGTGTGTTTGTGTTTGTATGTGTTGTATGTTGGTGTGTGCACGCATACAAATATGAAAATGGAAGTCATGTTGCAAATGTAAAAAAATGTCAGACAAGATAGATGATACGTTTGTTCATATATTTCCTCATAAGTAGCCTTCCATTTGTTTTTTTCACAAACGTTTACACATCATATTCTCTCTACACATCAATGCTAATACAGCCAATGCTGAAATACAGTAATTTTATTTTAAAAATTTATTTAAAATTCTTAATACCACAATAATAACGTTTCTTATCTTTTAAGTCTCATATTTAATAGAAAATAATTCTTAATTTAATATTTTATTAATATCATTAAAAAAACATTCCTTATCTTTTAAGTCTCGCATAATAAGTCAATGTACAGATAATAGTAGCAAATACATTTATTTCTTTTTATTGTTTTTCGAATGGAAACATGAACAAATTCCGCAAATGCTGAAAACATAGGAAAGTGATCTCACAAACCATTAACAAGAAACTTCCCAACGATAATTAATTAATGTTCATATTATCAATCTTTCTTTCACTTAGCTTTTTCTATTTTTTTTTGTTTTTTTGTTTTACTTTCTTAGTTTCTTCCTTTCTGGCATGAACATATGTGTGTGTGTGTGTGTATGTGTGTGTGTGTGTGTGTGTATGTGTGTGTGTGTGTGTGTGTATGTGTGTGTGTGTTTGTGGTGAAGATAAGTTCTAATTTAGGCACAGAGTTAGAAATTCTGAGGGAATAAGCGATCAGTTAAATCGGTCCTAATACACAACAGGTACTAAATTTATTGACTCTAGAAGGATGAAAGGCAAAGTTCATCTTGACAGGATTTCAACATAACAAGTTGGAATCAACAGAACATGTACATGTGTGTGAGTGTCTGTATATGTGTGTATGTGTGTCCATTTGTATGTCTATATGTATGTATGTATGCATGTATATATGTATGTATGTGTGTGTATGTATGTATGTATGTATGTGTGTGTGTATGTATGTATGTATACATTTATGTATGTATGTATACATTTATGTTTGTATGCATGTATGCATTTATGTATGTATTAATGCATGTATGTACATATGTATGTATGTATTCATGCATGCATGCATTTATGTATGTATGTAAGCATGCATGTATGTATGTATTTAACATTAATCTGTATGTATGTATGTATGAATATATATTTACCTTAGGAATGAAAACTCAGAGTTGGGTTCAAAATTCTACCAGGACACCTGATGAAGGCTGGAGAGTAAATCAGCTGAAACGTTGTGGTAACGATAAACAAGATGAGGACACATATCCGTCCAATGTAAATAATGTAAATAATATACTTTATTTCATGTAGCTCCTGTCCTTGACAGATTTTGTATCAAGCTGAATCTCCCAGAAAACTATTGTAAGGATGTACATGCCTGTGGAGTGCTCAGCCACTTGCTTGTTAATTTCTTGAGCAGGCTGTTCCATTGATTGGATCAACCGGAACCCTTGTCATTGTAACTGACAGAGTGCCATATGCCGAGGTGTTGGAAACAGTTGCTATTAAGTCCAGGATTGGTGAAATATGCAGTGGAATTTCCAGCATAGGGTATGGACAGCTGTATCTTCACTTGCTGGAACGCAGGCAGCCAGACTGAGGACTGCTGGACTTTTGCTTGCTGGACTGCGTGCAACTAGACTTTTGTTCAGGTGATGTCTGGAATATCCTCCAGATAGGCCAAACCCTTGCGAGTGAACCTAGTAGATGAAAACTGAAAGGAGCCTGGCTTATGTAGATATGTCTGTGCATGTGTGTGTATGTGAGAGAGAGAGAGTGTGTGTACACATATACATATATGTATACTCACTGTTAATACATTGGTATATATCAAACACGTCTTGTCTGTTTGTGTATATATCTTCCTAGCTATCAATCTATCTCTACACACACAGATATATATATATATATATATATATATATAGTAAATATATATATATATATATATAATATATATATATATATATATATATATATATAAAATTTTATTAGAGATAGAAACACCCACAATTTCATCAACTCCAAATGATATTAACTCAATCAAGCCATAAAATGTTAAATAATATACTTACTATTTATATTCATAATACCCAAATTTTCACATCACAGACTACACGTGTTTCATGAGGATACGTATGGTATTGTTAAGACACAAAGTCTCATTCCAAAACTCATTATGTTTAAGCACTTCCAATCATCAGGTCTACTTTCCCCACATTTATAAATATAACTATGTAACTACTCATTAAATATCACTATGTTTGTATATATATATATATATATATATATATGCATGTATGTATATATGTATGTATATATAGTAAGAGAGAGAAAGAAAGCGAGAAATAAATGTAATGGTAAGCAAGTTAGGCAGGTCATTATACAAAGTGTATTAAATACATGAATTACAAAAAAATGTATATATGTTTACACAGAAAAAGGTCTGACTGACACAAAATAGAAATGATATCAAGAATGAAAGGGGTTGAAGAAAAGTATTACAAATCCAACAGCTACATCTAAGTGTATTCCGTATGGTGGATATTTGATTCTCATGTATGAACTATATATAAGCATATTTGTACATTACATCATATGTAAAAAACATAGGCTCGTTTTTGAAGTGCTGAAATTTATTGTAGTATAAGTAGAAAGATATATTTTTTTTTCAATGTGTAAGTACTGATAGAACAGCATTTGTGGGATGAAATCCTTACAGAGCAGAAAAATATGTCAGCAACCAGCCATGAGATTTGAACTCAAACTCTTTGAGTCTCATGGCTGATTGCTGACAGATTTTTTCTGCTCTGTAAGGATTTCATCCCATATATGCTGTTCTATCAGTACTTATGCATTGTAAAAATATATCTTTCTACTTGTAATATAGATAGATAGATAGATAGATAGATAGATAGATAGATAGATAGATAGATAGATAGATAGATAGATAGATAGATAGATAGGTAGGTAGGTAGGTACATACATACATACATACATACATACATACATACATACATACATTCATACATATATACATACATACATACATACATTCATACATACATACATACATACATACATATACAAACATAAACAAACAGACAGACAGATAGATAGATAGATAGTGTGTGTGTGTGTGTGTGTTTGTGGGCACCTCTGTGTGCATGTATTTGTCATCATACATAACACTGACAGAAACACATCTGTCAGCAAATATCAGTTGCAAAATTTCACATTTCAAAAAGATTGTTTCCATTCTGAGAAGACAGAAAGAAACCATAGAGGAATCTCCATGAACATTTTCAAAAATATAACTGCATCAGTGCTGTTGTCATGCTCAAAATCACTTGGTGATATACTGATGGTAAATGTAAAGGAACTCCATAGTTATATGTTCAGTATATAGAGACTGAGATAAATTAAGTTTGTGCCTTTGTGGTAAGAAGCTTGCTTCCCAACCATATGGTTCAGTCCCACTGTGTGGCACCTTAGGCAAGTGTCTTCTACAATAGCCTCAGACTGACCAAAGACTTGCAAGTGGATTTGGTTGGCAGAAACTGAAAAAAGGCGGTGAGCTGGCAGAAACGTTAGCACACTGGGTGAAATGCTTAGCGGTATTTCGTCTGCCGCTACGTTCTGAGTTCAAATTGCACCGAGGTCAACTTTGCCTTTCATCCTTTTGGGGTTGATTAAATAAGTACCAGTTATGCACTGGGGTTGATATAATCGACTCAATCCGTTTGTCTGTCCTTGTTTGTCCCCTCTGTGTGTAGCCCCTTGTGGGAAAGTAAAGAAATAAGAAACTAAAAGAAGCCCATCATGTGTGTGTGTGTGTGTGTGTGTGTGTGTGTGTGTTTGTGTGTGCCTGTGTTTGTCTCCTACTTTTATGAATGGATTTGGCTGATGGAAAGTGAAAGAAGCCTATTATGTGTGTGTGTGTGTGTGTGTGTGCACGTGCATGCCCATGTGTGTTTGTGCCCTACTACTGCTTAACAACCGGTGTTGTTGTGTTTACATCCCTGTAACTTGGTGGTTCAGGAAAAGAGACTGAAAGAATAATTCCCAAGCTTATAATATAAATAAGTACTGGGATTGATTAATTCATCAAAAAATATATTCTTCAAGGCAGTGCTCCAGTATGGCCACACTCTAATGACCGAAACAAGTAGCAGATAAGAGAGAAAAGAGAAAACCTCTCCAAACTAGTATCAGTGTAAATCGATTTGGACTGAATTCTTATTCAGTGACTTAATACAATCTGTCTATTGAGAAGTATGTAGAACAGATGCCAAAACTTGCAGGCTTGTATATCTGCAATCATATATCAATAAGGCCATGGAACAAATCATCAGGGAGAAATTGGTTATAAAATCTTGATCATGTTCAAATCATTGTTGCCCAAGCAGAAGCTACCTTACGCAGTGGCTGAAGCATCATGACAGGATGCAAAATCAGTTGTTTTAACCAATCAAATGGAGAATGTGATATATTAAGAGTCTGCAATGGTTTCTGCCAATATTGATTACAGAAGAATATACCGCAAAATTTCGTGACCTCGGCATAGTGGGTAAATTAGAAGAGTAGCTTTATAACTTCCTAAAGGACAGATGTCAATTTGCTGCAGCTGACGGAGCTGTCACTGAATAGTCAATTATCCAGAACAGGATGTTACAAGAGACTATCGGAAAGAAATTATTCTTTGTAATAGCTCTAACAATCTTATCTTTCACCCTCATATGCTGTGCGTATGATAATGTGATATCAAAAGGAGTAGAAGTCATCAAATCTATTGAAAATCCACAGGAGGGCTTCAATGTCTTATACGGATGTGTTAAATACAATATAAAGCTCATTGCAAGAAAGTTTCTAGCTGTCTACTATGAGTACTCCAACAAATAAACAAAAGAAAAGGAAAAAAAAAAACCCACCACGATTCACAAAACCAGAAGCAGTTGCAGCACATTAGTTGGCAAGCTGGCAGAAAATATAGCATGCTGGGAAAAATTTCATCTATTCTTACATTCTGAGTTCAAATTCCACCAAGGTCGACTTTGGCTATCATCCTTTCAGGGACCGATAAATCAAGTACCAGTTGAGTACTGGGGTCGATGTGATCGATTGTCCCCCTCCCCACAAAACCCAGGCCTTGTGCCTATAATAGAAAGGATTATTATTATTATTATTATTATTATTATTATTATTATTATTATTATTATCATTATTATTAAGGTGAATTGTTAGCATGCCAGGCAAAATGCTTAGTGACATTTCGTCCACCATTACGTTTTGAGTTCAAATTCCACCAAGGTTGACTTTGCCTTTCATCCTTTTGGGGTTGATTAATTCATCTAAAAATATATTCTTCAAGGCACTGCCTCAGTATGGCCACAGTCTAATGACTGAAACAAGTGACAGATAAGAGATAAAAGAGAAAACCTCTCCAAACTAGAATCAGTGTAAATCGATTTGAACGGAATTCTCATTCAGTGACTTTATGCAATCTGTCTATTGAGAAGTATGTAGAACAGATGCCAAAACTTGCAGGCTTGTATATCTGCAATCATATATGAACACTAGAGTCAATCTAATTGACTTACCCTACCCCTCACCCCACCCTAAATGGCTGGCCTTGTGCAAAAATTTGAAACCAGTATTATTATGGTGAGCTGCCAGAATCTTTACTATACCAGGCAAAATGCTTAGCAGCATTTTGTTCATCTTCACATTCTGAGTTCAATTTCCACTAAGGTCAGCTTTGCCTTTCATCCTTCTGAGGTCAAATAAAATAAGTACCAGTTGAGTGAGTACCAGCTGATTGTGAGCTGAATAGCCTAACCAATACGCAACATGCCTTCACTCTAGCATATCGATACAAACATTTATTACAATAATAATAATAAGGGAATTATTGTATACAGTGCTCAGGTGCACCACAACATGTCAAAAGTGTGTATAAAGCATATGCAGTAATGTACAAATGTCTGGGAAGTGAACAGTGTATGAGTCAGATACATGCTTGCATGTGTATGGAGGGGAGAAAATCAGGTGTAGTGTTGGCAAATCTCAGGAAGCATGGAAGTTTTGAAGGATGCAGTGCTCCAACAACTAACAACTTATGCTGGCAGTTTGTTCCATGCTTTGGCAACTCTCAGCGTGAAAAAATGTTTCTGAAAGTCATGGGAGCTGTGCTGTTTCTGACTTCATAAGCATGTCCACGGGTGTTAGACAGGTGGAGTTTGAAAAGGTGCTCAGAGTTATTGTTAGTAAGATGGTTAATAAATTTTATGAGTGTCTGCCAAGTCAGCTGCCAGACATTGGAGTTTCAATGTATCCATGCCCAGGGAAGTAAGGCGTTCAGAATATGGCAAATGCTCTTTACATATATATGCATATAATGCATAGTCACTCTTTTACTCTTTTACTTGTTTCAGTCGTTTGACTGTGGCCATGCTGGAGTACCGCCTTTAATCGAGCAACTCGACCCCGGGACTTATTCTTTTGTAAGCCCAGTACCTATTCTATCGGTCTCTTTTGCCGAACCGCTAAGTAACGGGGACATAAACACACCAGCATCGGTTGTCAAGCAATGCTAGGGGGACAAACACATACACACAAACACACACACGCATATATATATATATATATATATATATATATATATATATATACGACAGGCTTCTTTCAGTTTCCGTCTACCAAATCCACTCACAAGGCTTTGGTCGGCCCGAGGCTATAGTAGAAGACACTTGCCCAAGGTGCCACGCAGTGGGACTGAACCCAGAACCATGTGGTTGGTTAGCAAGCTACTTACCACACAGCCACTCCACACTCACACATACGCACTTCCACATTTTGGCTATTCTTGACTCACACCTTTGAATCACCCACTTTCACCTGTCAGTGCTATCTGACTGCTGCTAACTCAACAACCCCCTAACACCCACAAGCACATATCCATGATCACATTCTTACTCTGTTTTCCTCCCTTTGTACCAGCTCTTCTCTCAAAAGAGACCTATTTTGTTCTCTCTTCCTTCTGTCGGCCAAGTTCCTTCTTTCCAATGACATATGTGTACCAACATCCTTACATCTTGTTTCTTTTTTTTTTTTTAATCTTCTAGCATCTTCAGTATTTACCTTTTTTTTGTAAATTTTTATCACCTTCTTAGATTTTCGTCTTGTCTTGGAAAATTACCAGCTTGAGCATTATTTGACTTTAATCTCATGTTCAACTTTTAGAATTTTGAACTGTTTTAACCCTTCAGTGTTAACTTCACAGCTGCATATCTGGAAAACATATTCCAAGCCATGCTTGCTGTTCTTTATGCACAAGCACAAACAGATATCTTCCACTTTGTACATGCCATTTTATAGTGCTTCCTCAACACTTTTACAGACACACACCACACACACATGTATATACATATATATATATATATATATATATATATATATATCTTTTTTACTCTTTTACTTGTTTCAGTCATTTGAATGCGACCATTCTAGAGCACTGCCTTTAGTCTAGTCGAGCAAATCGACCCCGGGACTTATTCTTTGTAAGCCTAGTACTTATTCTATTGGTCTCTTTTGCCGAACCGCTAAGTGACGGGGACATAAACACACCAGCATTGGTTGTCAAGCAAAGCTAGGGAGACAAACACAGACACACAAACATACACATACACACACACATATATATATATATATATATATATATACATACATTTTTATTTATATTATATAGAGGGTACTATTATTCATAGATACCGCACGCTAGGAGGGACTCTTGCAGTCAAAACTACTAAAATAAAATGTTCCGGATAGGCAAATTGTTACCGAAATGCATTGCGAATAAGCCCGCCATTTTCATAGATATGTAAAGATAAACATTCGTACATGCTACGACGAATTCTACGGTTGGCTGTCGGGTATGCTATATTGTGTTTTTTCCTTACATGTCTTGAGTTCATTGCACTGAAGAGCATAGAATGCATATTCTGCATTGATTGCGAAATCACAGGTTATATGTAACTAAATTCTGTTTTTAAATGACTTGCTTTGAAGTTTTGCATTCGGTACAATTTGTTCATTGTAGTAGTTTTGACTGCAAGAGTCCCTCCTAGCATGCAGTACCTATGAATAATAGTACCCTCTATATAATATAAATAAATATTTTCAAAGTGGAAAAATTTACAGATTTTTTCTCTTACGAGGTTTTTCACGCTAACAACTACTGATAATTTCTTATAAAGATTTTATCCTTTTTAAATTTATATTTTTCACCGGAATAGTTCAATACTGAATTTTTGTTCCGGATAGGCAAATTGTTACCGAAATGCATTGCAAATAAGCCCGCCATTTTCATAGATATGTAAAGATAAACATTCGTACATGCTACGACGAATTCTACGGTTGGCTGTCGGGTATGCTATATTGTGTTTTTTCCTTACATGTCTTGAGTTCATTGCACTGAAGAGCATAGAATGCATATTCTGCATTGATTGCAAAATCACAGGTGATATGTAACTAAATTCTGTTTTTAAATGACTTGCTTTGAAGTTTTGCATTCGGTACAATTTGTTCATTGTAGTAGTTTTGACTGCAAGAGTCCCTCCTAACGTGTGGTACCTATGAATAATAGTACCCTCTATATAATATAAATAAATATTTTCAAAGTGGAAAAATTTACAGATTTTTTTTCTTACAAGGTTTTTCACGCTAACTACTGATAATTTCTTATAAAGATTTTATCCTTAATTTTAAATATATATATATACATATATACGACGGGCTTCTTTCAGTTTCCATCTACCAAATCCACTCACAAAACTTTGGTCGGTGTGAGACTATAGTAGAAGACACTTGCCCAAGATGCCACACAGTGGGATTGAACCCGGAACCATGTGGTTGGTAAGCTAGCTACTTACCACACAGCCACTCCTATGCCTATGTATATATATATATATATATACTCATACAGCCTCACATGCATGCTTCCACACCACCTCCCCCACAATTACTCAAGGACACACACGGACACACACACACACACGCATCATTTTACATCTCACAAACCAGAACCCCCAGACTTCTATGCAGGAGTGGTTGCATGCTCATAAAATTTATTTTGCAACCACTTAGCTTCAGATTGGGTCCAACAGCATGGCATCTTTGGCAAGCCTCATGGGTTGACCGATACCTTTTAAGTGAATTTGGTAGACAGAAACTGTGTGGAAGCCCATCACATATTCAGTGGAACTTTGGTTTATGAATGATTCTCATCATCAACAAATTGATTTATGAACAATTTTCAAACATAAAACATCTTGGATGATGAATGGTGTTTTGAATAACAAACATGCAAAATGACAACAACAGTCGGTGACAAGCTAGAAATATCAGTAGGAGAGTGTCAGTTGCTCTCTAAGAAGAGCATCCAGCTGTAGAAACTCTGCCAGATCAGATCAGATTGGAGTCTGGTGCAGCCATCTGACTCGCCAGATCGCCCAACCCATGCTAGCATGGAAAGCGGACGTTAAGCGATGATGATGATGATGATGATATATATATATCACCACCACCATCACCAACACCACCACCATCATCATCATCATCATTATCATCATCATCATCATCATTATCATCATCATCATCATTTAATGTCTGCTTCCTATGCTGGCATGAGTGGTATGGCTTGACAGGAGCTGGCTAGGTAGAAGACTGCACCAGGCTTCAGTGCCTGTTTTGGCATGGTTTTTACAGCTGGATGCCTTTCCTAACACCAACCACCCTACAGAATGGCATTATAAATATTTTGCGTCCAACCCTTGCCAACATGGAAAACGGGTCTTAATTGATGATGATTATATATATTATATATATGTATATGTATGTGTGCATGTGTGTGTGTATTTTTGCATTTATGTATGTATGTGTATGCATGTGTATCCTTGTTTTGAAATCGCATGACAATTCTAAATGTGTTTCACCATCACACTAATGATGTCATACATTTCTAGTCTTTTACTGAAGCAAATATGGCCATGAGAAATTATTACCTTCATTGGAAACAAGTGAGAGTTAGTGACAGGAACGGTGGAATCTTCTCCAAACAACAAATTCTGCCCAATCTACCCAGGCATGGAAAGTGGGCATTAAATTGATTATGTTGATGCATGTATAAACGGTAAAGGATAAAGACCCCCTTCGGTCATGAATGACCATAGGATTGCACCTAGAAAGTTAATCTCTGAGGTACAAGTCCAGGCAAGGTTGTTCATGGAAGACCAGCAGTCGCTCAAGCAAACCAGCCTCCCTTCTCCACATGACCGATGTTATCCAAGAGTAAGGCAAAGGCCAGTTCAGCTTGGCACCAGTGACGTTGCAACTCATTTCTATGACTGAGTGAACTGGAGCAATGTGAAATAAAGTGTCTTGCTCAAGAACACTACTCACACAGTCTGGTCCAGGAATCGAACTCACTACCTCATGATTGTGAGCCTGACGCTCTGACCACTGAGCCATGCACCTTCATGTATATGTATATGCATGTATATATGTATGTGTGTATATGTATGTATGCATATGTGTGTGTGTGTGCATGTATATATATGTATATCTGTGTGCACATGTGTGCATGTGTGTGTGTGTACATGCATATATATGTGTGAGTGTGTACATGCATATATGTTTGTGTGTGTATGTGCATATGCATGTGTATTTCTGCACAGAATTTTTCATATGACTTTAAGCACTCGTATGTCTGTATGTATGGATAGATTTTTTTTCTGTCTTTCCTAATTCTTTTTTTCCATTTTCTATTTCTTGAAATGTCAATAGTTCTTCTTTGGTTTCCATTTTTAGAAGGCAGTTCTTAGTCAAACGGTTTTTGTAATAAAAATATTCTTCTTCAAGGTCGGTAATACAAATATTTAGTAATTCTAAGAGTCTGTTCTACATGGCCATCAATTTTACAATAATTCTTGATGAGAAGACAGCACTCACAAGTCATTCCCTTGCCTGCTTTTGCAAACATCAAAACTATTTTGTCATCCAGCAACGATCTCAGGGATATCTCTTGAGAAAAAAAAAAACAAATTCTATATAACAAAAATGCTTAGGTGATAGCTCTCATGTCTCATGTTATTAGATCAAATTGTGCCAAAATATGTCTTATTGCTTTTACCTTCTTTCAAAAATACACAAGCTGGTGCTTGTATGAGGCATCTAGTGATAAAAGAAAATATTTAGTTGAGATATTTAATCTTCAACATTGATTTTTTCGTTTTTTATTTATTTATTTTTTTGTCTTTGATTAAATAAGGAAAAACAAAATTTGAAAATACCTGTCTGCAAACAGTACTGAGAAGAATTGTTATAATGTATAATGTAGAAAACTTGTATGTGTAATGTTATGTTTGAAACTATTATACAAGGGTGCGGGTGCTGAAATGTTCCTGGTTTTAAGGGTATCGCAAAAAGCCTGGTAGGAGGCCCAAACTTCCGAATTCTTTAAAAGGGCTTAGAAAAACTGAAGGTGAAAGACTGCTGTAATAAGTGTGTGAATCTGAGAGGGGAATATGTTGAATAAAATCATAATTAACTAATCCTCCTGTATTTTCTTTTACTCAAAACCAGAAACTTTTCAGCACCCCCTCATAATGGAGGTATATGGAAATATTCACGATGAAGCATACACAATTGTACACACACTTATGAAGGCAGTTTAATTTCTGCTTCCATTTCAACTAAATTTTTATGTGTCATGAAATTGAGTTCACGGTACTAATAGCTTTAATCATTAATGTATACATTGAACTTAAAAGACAACAGATAATATACCTAGCTAACATCAAAATCATAGTCATCTGCTAGGCTCCTTGGGAAATTTTTTTTTACAAAGAATTGGAAATCATTTATATTTTTTCATTTAATTATCAATATTTATACATTTTTATACAAAGACCAACTTAAAACAACACTGGAAACCACTACACTTGAGCCTAAATAATTTGAAACACAAGCATAAGACCTTATCAAGTGGCAGTGTTCCATCACCATCAAAACCAAAAACTTCAAAACCACTAGAAGAGAAAAGGAAGAAATCAAACGACAGGAAAGAAAGGCTCAGCAAAATCAATGTTGTTCTCCACCAACATTGCCATGAGGTTAATGTCATTGACTCATCCATGCCAGAATTGGTCTATATAGTCATCAACACTATCACCATAAAGGAAGCATTCAGCAAAGAAGAAACTAAATTCTTAGATACAAGATAAAGCTGATGATGACTTCTTCTACACAAGTGGTATATCCTTGGTAAAGAAAAGATATAGTCCTCTCATGTATAGAATGGAAAGAAAGTTGTATGCAAAGAGCTGGAAGTAATAAAGTGCTGATATGTAAGGAACAACTATTGTTTGTTCCTTCTCGAGCCACGCCTGACTCATTAGGGCTGGTTTCCCGGTTTCCATGGTATATAGGTTCCCCACCTGGATGGGACGCAGGTCCATCGCAGGTGACCTGCAAGATGCAGGAGGAAAGAGTGAGAGAAAGTTGTGGCGAAAGAGTCAGCAAAAGTTTGTCATTACCTTCTGCTGGAACCTCATGTAGCTTAGATGTTTTGCTCATAAACACACACATCACCCGGTCAGAGATTTGACCACTAGGCCATGTGCCTCCACTAAGGAACTATTATAGTTGAGATATAAATAGAACTGCTATAGTGGTCTTATATAGTGAACTATTATAGTTGTGGTATATAGGGAGCTGCTATAATGGTGCTATGTAGTGAACTATTATAGTTGTGATATTCAGAAAAGTGGTTTAGTCACTTATGATAACATAATCATTTAGCATTAACCAAAAGACAGACTCTAGTATTGTAATAAGTTTGATTAATATAAATTTATTTTCAAATTACTTCTGAAACAAGTATGAAAACATGAAACAGTATGTGTCACAGGAAAATTGTCTGAGACTGTCAGCAAAAAATTGTTTATACTTGAATTAAGATCTCTCTAAAAAAATAAAAAGTCTTACTGTAACATAAATAACATTGTAAAATATTCAAGTTAGTCAATGCCAGCAAACTATACCAATATATAAAGTTAGAGATGTTTTGCTAAGACTCTCCAAAATCTTAATTACATTGAAAATTAATTGAAACTCTGCAGCAATCTAGTTTGAATTGTAATCATTAAAGGGCTTTAACACTAAATGGTGATCATTAGTCTAAAATATTATAATCATTGTGTCAGTCTCCTAGTGAAGAAACGTATTTCTTTCTGATCAAAATATTTGCTCTGAATTCAAGGTTGAGCATCTAATAAGGGGAAGATATTTATTAATAAAGTCCTCTAACCTGGTATTAAGTACTTGTCTAGATAGGCACAAAAGTGGCTGTGTGGAAAGAAGTTTGCTTTCCAAAGATATGGCTCTGGGTTCAGTCCTACTGCGTGACACCTTGGGCAAGTGTCTTCTACTATAGCCTTGGGCAAACCAAAGCCTTGTGAATGGATTTGGTCAACAGAAACTGAAAGAAGCCTATCATGTGTGTGTGTGTGTGTCTGTGTCTGTGTATGGTTGTGTCTGTGCTTGTTACCCACCACCACCACCACCACCACCATTACAACCACCACTGCTTGACAGCTGGTGTTGGTGTGTTTACATCCTCATGACTTAAGGATTCAGCAAATAAGACCAATAGTATAAGTACTTCAAAGATAATAAGTGTTGGGGGTCAATTTGTTTTGACTAAAAACATTTTTCAAGGTAGTGCCCCAGCATGGCCACAGTCTAATCGCTAAAACAAGCAAAAGATAAAATATAAAATAAAAGATTTTGATAAAGGACCCAACAAACTATTTCACTCATAACAACATGTAAAAAGAAAACAACAAAAAACTGAAAATAAATTGCTATATCAGCGTTACAGAAACAATTTGAAAATATTTTCTCTTCTCATAAACAATTGTCTTTATTGGTGTTTGCTTTGTCTTTATCTCCCACTTCCTGTCTATAAAGCCTTCTCCACTACATTTATAAATCACCACTTCAACTTGTGGCATTTAAATGTTCTATGATATTTGTCACCCAACATATTGACATTTGAGGAAAATTTGATATTTTCAATGTTAACATCAATTCCAACATTTAATATTTAGCAATCTTTTGTTTTGTTTTCACACTATTAAGGGACATCTTATTTGGAACTGATTTGTGGAATTTTATTCTCAAAAACAATTACATCATCCAGAATATGATGCTAACATGGGTTGAACAGGTCGCCTACAGTGCAGTATATTAAGATTTCTTCCAATCTCACCAGTGAGGCCAAGCATTTTGAGATGTAACTTCATCTCTTTGTCTTGAGTACATTCCATTGCCAGCATCCAGCACTTGTCCCGCTCCATTGATTATCCATTCATATCACATGTCTATATTAATGCTATCATTTCTCCTGCATTCTTCTGGCCAATGGCTTTACAATTTCATGCTTACTTATATCTTGCCTCCATTTTGATTCATATTTACTAAGACAACAGATCATACACAATTCATTTTTACTCAGCTTCTCCCCAAATTATTAATCCATAATTCTTATGTCTGACACTCAGACAATTACTTCACAGCTTTAAGGATCACACTGCCAAAAATATGGATGCCTGTTATTATTACTATAACTGGGTTCCAACCTAGGCCACAGCAACAGAGTCCAGTTGCCACACTTCAAAGTCCAATATCACTGCCCAAGATCCTGGATACATTCCAAGCCAATGTGTGCAATCGAGTTGTCAATGTATGTATGATGATGTTCTCTTCTTACATCACCATGAAGGGGGTTCCACAAGACTAATTTGGATACTTTCCAGTCCAGGTTAGCACATGCAGTGACCAAATAAAAGAAAACAGCTTGAAAAGACACACACCACTTGCATTTTGCATCCTAGAATCAATTATTTACACCTTGATTCCATATGCTCACATGTTTATATGGACTTTTCATAAACTTATCACATGGTTTTGAGGTTTTCCATTTCAGTACCCATTTCCTTCTTCAGCTGAGCATTCCTAGTCTTGCAGGTTTGTAGGTGCTAGTATCACATAAAAAGCACCCATACTAGTGTCATGTAAAAGCATCCAACACACTCTGTATGGTGGTTGGTGTTAGGAAGGGCATCCAGCCGTAGAAACCCTGCCAAAACTGATAATTGGAGCCTGGTGCAGCTCTCTTGCTTACCAGCTCCTGTCAAACCGTCCAACCCATGCCAGCATGAAAAATGGACATTAAATGCTGCTGCTGATGATGATGATGATAATGATGAACTGTGGGTATATATTGCACATTTCATATTTCGCTTTTTACATTGCATTTCTTTTGGTTTTACATTCTATTTTATTTCATGCCTGTTCTTTACATACACCAACACAAATATCAACATGTTGTATCTACCATATTCTTACATTCTTTTTCATACACTTTAAATGCATAACTGTTGTAAGAGCTGGATGCTCTTGAATAGCCATGTTGAGTCATTCCATCTGTTGAACATAGAGCTCCGCATTGACCATTTGATTCCGTTCAAGCAATTCGTAATGGATAATCCCTTCCCAGTCCCACCATATGCACAACATCGTTTTATGCAGAGGAAGATCTTGTTTTACACATGGTGTCACTTGTTTACCAGGGCTAATCCATTCCTTACACTGCTTCATATTGATGTACAGGCACCATTTTTCATTGCCAGTAATTATTCGGTAAAGAAATCGTTACTTGTGTCCATGAGTTGAGCGGTGACGAGCAAGCAAACCAGCGGAGATTGTGACTCCTTGATTTTTGTTGTTGTCACTTTAAAGTATGCAGAACCCATGCTCCGTACTTCTGAACCTTTCCCATTGAGTGAAGATGCTTCTCGATAGCAGTGTGGGAGCATTCCATTTTCTCTGCCAGTTCCCTTGTCGTTTGACAAGAATTTTCATGCAAAAGTTGGTTTAATTGCTCTTCATCGAACTGAACTGGACGGCCAGAACGAGGTGCATCTTTGAGGTCAAAATTTCCATTTTTGAACTTGGCATACCAATCAGGAGTGGTTCTTTCAGCTATGGCACCCTCTCCATACACAGCACAGATGTCATGAGCAGCTTTTGCAGCCTTAGAACCTTGAATAAAAGCAAAAAGAAGGAGGTGTCGAAAATGCCTGTTTTTCTTAACTTGATCACTTTAATGATCTGAAAATAAACAAAAATTAACTAAAATTAACTAGAAAAAAAAAAGCAAAATGGATTCCAAAATTTAAAAACACAATGAATTCCAAAATTTTAAAAAACGGCTGGAATTTAGTTGCCAACCCAATACATATATACATATACATACATACATACATATATATATATATATATATATTGTTAATCCAAACAAGAAAGCACAAAAAAACACAACACGAGGACATGGAACAGATATAGTATTATTGGACGCTCAGGAAGGAAGGGAAGAAGGAGGGTTTAACGTTTCGAGCGGAGCTCTTTATCGGTAACATAGGAGAAGGAAAGATTCAGAGAAGGGAAGACAGAGGAAAAAAATCGCCAACGGGACACACGCGGTCACATTTTGAAAAAATATATATATATATATATTCAGTTTCCATCTACCAAATCCACTCATAAGGCTTGGCTTGGAGCTATAGTAGAAGACAATTGCCTAAGTTGCCACACAGTGGGACTGAACCTGAAACCATTTGGGTGGGAAGCAAGCTTCTTACCATACACCCACATACAAGACAAGCTGTAGATAATGGTCATTACATATTTTTCTTTTATGATCATTATTTATACCTTGTCATGTATATCACTCTGTGTAAAAACCAGTATAACAAGGAATACAACCACAGGGTAACAATATAGAATGATGATGAACTCTGACCTTGAACCCTGCCAGAAGAACACCTTCAATCACATCAATTATCCTTACTTTCAAGTCTTCTAAAGATTGAGGCTTAGTGAACTAAACAATACTTTTCCCATGTCCTTATCAAAAGAAATCCAATGGAGTCAAAGCTGGTGAACATGGAAGGCCAAAGTAATGCCCCACATCTCCCAATCCATCTGTTAGGGAATTTCTCATTTAGAAACTGCCTAACTTGCAGAGCAAAGTGTAATCTCTATCTTGTTGCAAAACTGTAATCTCTATCAGTTTTAATTGTTCAAGCTTAGGAATGAAGTAATTCTATAGCATTGCACCATGACTGTATACAGAACGCTGTGTATACAGTTTCTGTTAACTAAATCTCATGGGCAGGATTGTGAGAAGAAACTTGTGAACCTCTTAACCACATGGTCATTCTTACACTGAATTCTGTTCCCTAAGATTCTAGACACACAAAAAAAATAATAAATAAAACTTATGGAACCAATGTTCCTCAGAAATATTGATTTCAGATTTTGGCATATGGCCAGCAGGTTTGAAAAAGGGGCTAAGACGATTATATTGACCCGAGTGCTCAACTGGTACT